>NC_084796.1:159308905-159622517 GCF_963169125.1 Humulus lupulus
AAGTGCCTGACGAGATAAATCTCGCCAACCACTTGGGGGGGGGGGGGGGCAGAGTATGTATCCAAAAAGGGTCCTAAAAGAGACCCTTGTAAAAAAAAAAGAGAAATAAAGAATAAAACCTTGCAAAGCATCTCTTGAGTTCACAAGGATTAGCTACCCTTATGAACATGAAGTGAGTCAGAAGGTCGTATAGGAAAAACCTCCTAATAAAGGTTGATACCTCCACGAGGGGAAAGGCCTTAGGGAGAGCATCCACCAATAAGCATAGAGTGGCCACTAAGCTGTCTAGCCAAAAAGGGTCCTAAAAGAGACCCTAGTAAAAATAATACTATGCATAATGACGAGAAGGACGCTTCTCGCAAGAAATAACAATCTCGCGCAAAAATATATAAAAGGATGGCTAGAACCCAAAGGGTCAACATGTACTTACAAATACAATCAAGGTGCACCAAAGAGACCATCATTACTGGTCTGTATCGACGAGTTATTAGAAAAAATAGATACCTATCAAATCCCTTTGAGTGGGCTAAAAAGGACCTCAACCATACAGAAATGAAAAAAAATGATCACACACACACACACACACACACACACACACACACACACATATATATATAAAAGAAGAAAGTTGCAATAATGTTGCAGGATAAAGTCGGCATCAACCACAGCAGGACTTAGAAAAGTTCCTGAAAAAAAAAACCAGGCGAAACCTCTCTGGTATAATAAGGTTGGAATAAGCATACAACCAAATCGAAGTGAAAGATAAAAATTGTAGAAATGAAATCTTAAGGTCTCCTGCCGCAAGCATTCTACTCAGCCACCTTGGCAATGACATGGTCACCAAAGGAGGAGAAGTCGAAGTTAGTATTCAACCTCCACATCCCATAAAGGGTGCGCTCTACGGACTTATACTCAACCTCTGCCAAGTTAGCCTCCACGAGAGTGACCCTCTCCCACAGCACCTCAGCCTTGGCTTTCGCCCTCTTCTTCTTTTTTGACAATGAAGAGGATTTCGCCAGGGCTTTCTCCAGCTTGAGGTTGGCATCCGCAAGCTGTCCCTCGATCTCCAGAACTCTAGACGCTAGACGATCCCTTTTGGCATTGGATGAAGATAGGCCTTGTGTCGAGTCTACGAAGCATTGAGCCACCAGAGAAGCCTGTAAAAGAGCAAGAAATAAGCAAAAAAGGAGCCCAAAACACAAAAAAGACCAATGTAAAATGCATGAACTCACCCAAGTTGTGGAGCGCAGAAGGGTCTCCCCAAGCTCCACCATGGTAAAATTCTCGAAACCTCTCCACTCAGTCTCGGGAATACCCTCGGTAACTCAGGCATACCTTTGCACGTAAGGGGCTGACATGCAATCCACCCAAGACATCCCCTCCAAATCAGGAGCACCCGGGTGAGCAGGGACAGATGATCCATTCACCAAGGGAGGAGGAGGCGCAGGAACATAAGACAAAGGGTACCCCGAATGGCCATAACTAGCGGGAGTGTAAGGAAGATTATAAAATTCATCGGAGAAATGAAGAATGAAGCGCCCTTGCATGGTCGGTGGACCGCGAGAATGAGAAGCTGTGTCGCGGTCTGTAGGAGCAAAAGAGGGACACCCCCTGGAGGATGGAGATAGTCGAGCTGGACGTTTAGATTCCGGGGAAACCTCCTCAGGCACCCATTCAACATCACCCTCATCCGAATGAGGTTATGCCGGAGTTGCCTGCTTCTTTCACTTAGAAATATGCCATAGCAGGTCGGGCTCTGAAACCCTGGATAGACCATAATGATTGTGGTTATCCACAATAAAGAGATGGGCAGCCATTTTCATTACAGGGTTTGCATCAAGGAAGAAATCTACTGGCATCGCCTCCGACTTAGGAATGTCGGGGATACTGAAGCTCTCTGAACAATAAACTCAGTTATCAATATGAGTGTAAGTTCCACAATAGCAAACTCAATATAAAAGTGAAGACTAGAAGTACTTACTTGGGGATGAGCGAAAATGTTTGCGGACGGAAAGGGGACCTTTCACAAAGAAAAAGTCTTGCTTCTAGGAACCCAGGTTAGACACAGAACCCTCTATCATGGAGACATGAGAGTTGGATTTTTGTAAGAAGTAGAAGCCTTTAGATTTAGGAGTGGGCATGAGATTGTACATAAAATGCACCTCCTAGGCTGTGGGAGCATGACCGTTAAGCTTGACAAATGCCATATACAGGAAGCTTAAGGTCAACCAATTGTTAGGTGCCAGCTGGAGCGGGGCAAGGTCGAAGTGATTTAGGACCATGACGAAGAATGAGTGTAAGGCAATGGTTCCACCCGCCTTCAAGATATGTTTGCTCATAGCGACATAGCCCTTGGGGGGATTATCAGCCCGACACTTGTTGGACGGTACATACAGCTTGTACACTCTGCTACTTCTCGGACAACTCTAACAGCCTGTTTTCTGACATGTTGGAAATGATGGTGGATGCCAATAAAGGACCGGAGTCCAGCTTCTCAGGAGCCACCTTCCGTCTCATTCTCTTTGACATGTCTGCAAAACCAAAGGAAAAAGGTGAGGTCAAAACATAGCACTTTACCCTCCATTCTCTTCATCTTGCATGAGTTTTCCACCGAGGCATTGAGTGTGTAAGCATCAAACTTGGGTGGATTAAGGACAAGGGTTGAGGGGAACCAGGGGTGACCTTGGGGCTACTATAGGGAGAAAACAGAACAGGGGATTTAGGAGGTAGGTTTCCCTCCATGAACTCCAGCTTCAGTTGTAGATCAAAAAGGCTCACTCTAAGGCTTGTGATGTGATCAATAAGGTCAGAGGAGAAATGGACTCCATCACCCTCAAAGTCAAATATGTCTCGCTCTCCACCACCCATATTTTACGCCTAAGCTTGGCCACGCGATCAAGGTGTCATATACGGGCCCTCCTCAAGGTGTCATAGTTTTGGTAAGGGTTGTTTTCGAGGGACCCCGAGTATGAGGATAAGTCTACAAACTCGACCCCCGGAGGAACGCTAGACGACCCCTCACATGCCATAAAGTTGCGTCTTGTTGGTAATAGGGGTGCAAGTGTAGGTGGAAAGGGTACTACAAAACACAAAGGAATAAGCTCAAAACCTCTACACAAGTGCTCGAAACAACCAACCAAGGGGTACAAGGGAGGGTATATGTGCAAACGGGTACATATACATGAATTAGCTCATGAGGAGCTCTGGCCCAGACAACCCTTCCCAAGTAAAGCTAATTTAAACCCATTAAGCATAAGAAAGGTGAAAGAGTACCTTGAGTGGGTAAAGTGGCGCACTGTCGCAGCTGAAGAAATACCAGGGGTCGAAAGTACACACCAACAAAAAGAAAAGGGGAAATGTGTTTTAGTCTCCTAGCACATATATAGACATTTACATATAAAAAGAATAAGGAGAAAAGAAAGACAAAGTGCCCTTGTGAGGGATGGAACCACTTACCTCTTGGAAGATTTGAAGACACAAGTACCACCAAGTTAATAAATGAAAGTGTAGAAATTGTCTTTGAGAAGAAGACCTATTTATAAGAAGCTTAAAATCATCCTAGCCGTTGAATCCAATGCTTGATCTATGGTAAGAAATGAAGCCAAACACCTACATTGGGATCCGCGAAGCCAAATGATAGGCTCACATTCAATCTCAAGGGATCATGAGGATCACCACCTCCAAAGTGTGTCTTTATACACCACCAAAGCAAAGAAACACACTAACACCACCTATGCTTTGAAGACACCATAGCGAAGAGTCTACCAGAGCGCCTAAAGGCCCTCTCCTAGACTGGGGGGCAAGTGTGGATGCTAAAATTTCCATACTAGTTAAAGACCTAAATCTCGTGCTAAGGTCCCGTGAATGCCTAAGTACATACATATGCCTACACCCCTAGACGTGTGTTTGGCACCATTGCCAAGCGCGCCTAGTAGGTGGGCCACGTGAGAACCCCGTCTCGCGCCTCGCGTGCCCAGTAGGAGTGCCTCACACACCACGTAGCTGCCCCCCTCTTGTGCCTCGCGCACCCAGCAGGTGCGCCATGTGTGACCCCCGTCTTGTACCTCGTGTGCCCAGCAGGTGCGCCTCGTGCACCATGAATCCTCACAACTCCTTGCTTTCCACGGGAGGTGTCACCAATGGAGCAATTATATGAGCAGAGGAGGAACATTCAAAGGTTAAGAGAATAGGCGCCCTGTGAAGGTAAGAACCTACACGCAACTCAAAGAGAACGTATGGGTATGAAGTACGTATTGTGGTATGACTCTTAAGACCAAGGTATCTGACCCTCATATCCATGCCAGACAAGTAGTGGTCGTACTAGTAAGGTACCTAATGTGGTCCTTCTTAGCCAACCTCTGACATTCGTACTAAACAGGTGGTGGAGGTACACCCAGGTACTGAAGTGGAGGTGCTCTTGCAGACCCTCGACATGTACTGGACCCGACCACCACGCTTCTGGTACCACTACCATCTGTAGACTACATATGCAGAGTCGTGTCCCCAGGGACCACCATGTACAGTATGGCTCTACAATAAATATGACCTCCCTTCACTTGAGAAAGGGAAATTTTTGGAGAATTTTATAACCAGTTATTGCTAATGAAAAGAGATATTCAACATTATCTCCATTTTTCATTCTAGAATTCCAGCATTTACATTTGATGTTCTTGAAACCGTAAGGAAGTTTGCCTTAAGTTTAGTGAGTTTAAAGTTCACTTTTTTTACAACTCCAAAATTTCTTGATCTAACTTAGTTGACGAGTTATTACCGTTAATACTTCAGCTTCTGGAGGCCATCCTCTGGTGAGCCAGTATGGAGAGGCCATGAACTGTTACATGGGCAACATTCCTGAAGGCGAGTGGGGGTCTATGTATGACATTCTAGATGCCGAGTTGGGTGAGGCTTATGAGCCTCTATGCAGGTATTTGTCAAAACACTCAATGTATGTTTTTCGGTTTTGATATTGCCTGACCATCGATGTTTTATTTTGTTTCTTTGTCCTTACTTAGGCTTCCATCTTGGGTCACCGGCTTGTTGCCTCAACCTCCTCATCCACACAACGACTATAGATCGAGCTTGAGGGGGCAATGAAGAATCTCTCAATGGTCGAGGCAGAAAAGGATAGTTTGTCCACACGGGTACGCGATGTGGAGGGTCAGCTTGCTGAAGCGATTTGCTAGAGGGATGCTGCATTGGCCAAGGCTACTTCGACCTCTCACTCCAATAATAGACTTGAAGCTACTAACCACACTCTAAAAACGAAGATTAATGTGCTTGAGGCTGAACTTGTAAATGACGAGAATGACATAATTGAGCGCATGTCGCACGCCGTGTGGAGGACCAATCCTGACATCGACTTGTCTTCCTCTGGAGAGTATGCGACTGGGAAAATTTCTGAGTGGAAAGGTCGGGGTGCAAAGCCGTAGAACCCTCTTCAAGGCTTATTTGTATACATATGTGTTGCTGTCGTGTAACTTTCTATATTGTTTTTTTTATGGAACTCCTCATAAGTCTTTAATGGTGTGTGGCACTCTTGATTTAAAAGTACTTGTTTATTTTTTTATATCGACTATGTGGATGCATTGGCCTTTCTAGCCTTTGTCATTCTCTTTTGATTATCAAGCTTAAGGGACTTTGATAAGTCCCTCTTATTATTATTTTTTTCATGAATTCCTTATGTCTTCTTTGGGCTGATGACAATAGACTTTTTTGTGCACTTGACTATACTCGTAAGGAAATATTAACCCCTTAGGTTCTTGGTATCCTTTTTATATTCTTTGCGCACGCTTGTAATTTTGTGCGAGAAGCATCCTTCTCGTCATTATGTATAGTACTATTTTTACAAGGGTCTCTTTTATGACTCTTTTTGGCTAGCTGGCTTAGTGGTCGTTCTAGACTTATTGGGAGATGCCTTCCTTATAGCCTCACCCCCTGAGGGGGTGTCAGCCTTTGGTTGGAGGTCATCTTTGTAAAATTTTTAATTTTTTTATTCCCTTGATATTTATAAGGGTAGCTAATCCTTTTGAATATAAGAGACAACTTGCCGAGTTTATTCTGTTTTGTATATATGCGTGCCTCCTGTCCTGCCCCCCAAGTGCCTGGTGAGATTTTATTCCATCAAGCACTTTAATGAATGCTTTCATAGAGAAGAAATGTAGTATACAAAGTAGGAATACTTTCATTCATAGTAGGAAAAATACAAAGGCATATATCAAATGATTACATCTACTCGTGAGGTTATTTGGGTAACCTCTTTGATTCTTATATGTTGAAGTTCGCATAAGATACAATAAACTAAATACAGATATTCTTTGCATTGGATATGAAAGTCGTACTAGTAGTATTTCTTGAGGTGTTTCCCGTTCCATGCTCAGGGTATTACGGTGTCATCCATGCACGCTAGTTTATAAGTGTTCGGCGGTATGCATTGGGTGACTTGGTAGGGTCCTTCCAAGTTCGCCCCTAGTACCCCCGCCCCTGCGTCTCGGGTGTTGGGGAGTACTTTTCTCAGCACCAAGTCTCCTACCTTGAACATTCTTTCTCGTACCCTGGAGTTGTAGTACCTCGATGCCCGTTGCTGGTATATTGCCACTCTTAGTTGCGCCTTTTCCCTTCTTTCTTCTAACATATGTAAGTTTTCAGCCATTGCCGCATGCTTGACTTGGTCCTCGTATGCCTGTATCCTGAAGGAGTTAACCTTCATCTCAACCGGGAGGATAGCCTTGCATCCATATGCTAAGGCAAAAAGGGTCTCCCCAGTGGTTGAGCGCAGCGTGGTCCTATAGGCCCAAAGCACATTAGGTAGCTCCTCGACCCAGGTTCCCTTCAGTTTCTCTAGCTTTGTTTTTAGGTTTTCTTGATGACTTTGTTCATGGCCTCCACTTGCCCATTGGCTTGCGGATGCACAACAACTGATAAGCTTATCCTTATTCTTTTCTCCTTACAATACTCCTCAAACGTTTCCCCCTCAAACTAGGTGTCGTTGTTAGAAATGATTTTGTAATGCACTCCATACCTACAGACAATGGACTTGTTGACAAAGGTGGTGATCTGCTTGGTCGTTATTTTTATTAGAGGTTCTGCTTCACCCCACTCGGTGAAGTAATCTACCACTACGACTGCGTGCTTGGTTCCTCATATGCCTACGGGAAGGGCGCCGATTAGGTCTATTCCCCAAATAGCAAAAGGCCAAGGGCTGGTCAGGCTAGTTAGCTCATTTGGGGGCTTCCTGGAGTAGTTTGTGTGTCTCAAACATTTGTCACACTTTCTTGCAAAATCACTTGCATCCTTCTCCTTAGAGGGCCAGTAGTACCCTTGCCTCATGGCTTTCCTGACCGTAGATAGCCCACTCGCATGGTTGCCGCATTCTCCCTCGTGTATTTCATACAGAACTTTCATTACTTCCTCTTCATCAACACATTGCAAGAGCGGCACAGAAAATCCTCTGTTGTACAAGACTCCGTCTACTAGGGTGTACCGGGTGGCTTTATATGCCAGCTTCCGAGCTTCTCTCTTGTCTATTAGTAGAGCTCCATCCTTTTGGTATTTCATAATTGGGTTGTCCCATGATTATTTTGGGGTGTCAATCATGTGAACCTCTGCTTCAGTGATGCTTGGACTAGATAAGTACTCCACAGGTACAGACTCGAGTATATCTCCATCCTCTGTGGAGGCTAGCTTTGCTAGGGCATCGACGTGAATATTCCTCTCTCTTGGGATTTTCTCAATGCCATACCCCTTCCATTGTTCTAGATAGTATTTTTACCCTTGTTAGGTATGCGGCCATCTTAGGACCCCTCGCTTGATACTCATCCTTCACCTAGAACACCACTAACTGTGAGTCGCTAAAAATGTGTTACCTTTATCCCCTTGTCCAACCACAATCTGGCTAGAAGTGCTTCATACTCTGCCTCATTGTTCGAGGCTTCAAATCCAAACCTTATCGCACAATACATCTTGTGTCCTCCAAGGCTAGTCATCACGATACTTGCTCCAGCTTCTACTTCGTTGGATGCCCCATCCACGTGGAGGCTCCATTCCTCAAGCTTTCTTTCCTCTTCCTTACCAACTGATTCTCTCCCTCCTATATCTCCTTCTTCACTTGGTCGATTGGTGAACTCAATTATGAAGTCCATGAGCAATTGTCGATTGATGGAGGTCCTTGGGGTATATGTGATGTCGAATTGACTTAAATCAATCGACCATTTCATTAGTCTTCCCGAGGTTTCAGGTTTGTGCAAGATTTGTCTCAAGGAGTTATCAGTGAGTTCCTCAATTCCATGGCGTGGAAGTAGAGCATTAAGTTTCTTGAGGCCACCACTAAGGCATATATGCTAACTTCTCTATCTTTGGGTATCGGGTCTCCGCGTCTACCAACCATTTACTGACGTAATACAAAGGTTGTTGGTGTTTCTTTTCTCCTTTAACCAGGGCAACACTTGTGGCATGCTCAGATACCGCCAAGTATAAGTATAGCCTTCTGCCCTTCTCGGGTTTAGCCAACAAGGGTGGTTTCCCTAGGTGCTCCTTCAACTTGGAAAAGGCTTCCTCGCAATCTCCATCCCAAGTGAACTTTTTGCTCCCTTTTAGGACATTGAAGAAGGGGAGGCACTTGTCTGTGGACCTCGAAATGAATCTGTTGAGTGCGGCCACCCTTCCCATAAGACATTGTACCTCTTTCTTGTTCTTGGGTGGATTCATTTCAACTAGTGCCTTTATTTTGTCAGGGTTAGCTTCAATGCCTCTGGAGTTGACCATGAAACCCGAGAACTTCCCCGAAGAGACTCCAAAAGTGCATTTGAGTGGATTCAGCTTCATCCGATATCTTCGGAGTGTGTAGAACATCTCACTCAGGTCCCCATTAAGTTCTTCGACATTTTCGGTCTTCACCAACATATTGTCAACGTATACCTCCATGTTCCTTCCTATATGGTTATCAAACATCTTGTTCCCTAATCTTTGGTAGGTGGCACCTGTGTTCTTCAATCCAAAAGGCATCACTTTGTAGCAGTAGAGTCCTTTAACCACTATGAACGAAGTATGCTCTTCATCAGCGGGATTCATGGGTATCTAGTTGTACCTAGAGTAAGCATCCATAAAGCTTAGTAACTCATGTCCGGCTGTCGCGTCCACCAGTTGATCTATTCTTGGAAATGGGAAGCTATCCTTAGGACAAGCCCTATTGAGGTTAGAGAAGTCCACACAATTCCCCCATTTTCCATTCAGTTTTGGGACTAGTACGGGGTTCGATACCCACGCAGGGTAGAACGCTTCGCGGATGTTTCAATTTTCCGTCAATTTTTAGACCTCCTCCTTCAAGGCATCATACCTTTCCGGGTCGAGCGCTCGTCTCTTTTGCCTAACTGGCCTTGCCTCGGGGTTGATATTTAAATTCTGGCATATGATGGAAGGATCTATCCCCACCATGTATTTGTGACTCGAAGCGAATACATCAAGATTATTCTTTAAGAACCTCACCAATTTCTCCTTTGTACCATCTGGAAAGTTTTTTCCCACCTTCAACTTTCGTAATGGTTCTTCCATTACAACGATTTCTTCCAACTCCTCCATAGGTTCGGCCCCTAGCTCCTTTGAGACTCGGGGATCTAGTTCCTACGGGTTTGTTCCTCCATGCATTACCATTGCCATCGATTCCCAAGGCTGTACAGACGTATGGAGGGGGGTGTTATAACACTCCCTTGCTTCATTTTGTTCCCCTTTCATACTCCCAATTCCCCCGGGAGTTGGAAATTTGATAGCTAGGTGATATATTAAAGTTACTACTTTCAATTCTCTCAGGGAAGGTCTCCCCAATACTGCATTGAAAACCAAAGTACAATCTACCACAATGAAGTTTTCCATGATAGTGGTTTCTCTAGGATGTTCTCGCATGGTAAAGGCCAATTCGATCACTTCTAAAGGTTATATTGAGTCCCCTATGAATTCATATAAGTGGAATGGCAGGGTTTTAAGTGTCTGATGCCCAATCCCATCTTCTCCAAGGGGGAATGATACAAGATGTCCATGGAACTTCCATTTTCTATGAGGACCTGATGTACCCTCATATTGGCCAGTTGAATGGTCAACACCAAAGGATCACTGTGGGGGAAATGCACCCCTCCGTGAAAGTGATTGATTTATTTTCTCCCTTAAAACTCTTTGGGGGCCGTTGCTCCAGCCTCATGACACATGGTGGTGGACTTTGCTTGGCTTCTCTAGCGTACCTGTCTCGCCCCTTCCTAGACTCTCCTCCAAATCCCGGGCCTCCGAAGATCATTCTCACTTCTCCTTATACTTTCGGGGCTCTTTCTCGGGCCCAAGGTGATGCCGGCGCTTCCTCCGGTCTTTGATTTTCCCTTCTGATATATCTTCTCAAGTGCCCCCTGAGCTCGTCAATTTCTACTTTCAAATGGGTACACTTTGCTGTGGTATGGCCAATTTCCTTGTGGTACAGACAGTATTTGCTAGGGTCCCTTTTGGATCGATCTTTTCTCATCGGTGGGGGCCTCTTGAAGGGAACTTGGCCTTCATTCGTGAGGTAGATATGTTCTCTGGTGTCTATCAGGTTTGTATAGAAGGTGTAAGATGTTTGCCTAGGGTCACCTCCGCGTTTGGGCCTTCTCTGGTGGTGATCTGTCGACCCCTCATACACCATCTTCTTTTTTGTGCCATTTCAACCTTCATGGGCCGAGGGTTTGATGTGGGATTCACTTTTCTTTACCTTCAGATTCTCATGGCCATCCTCGACACGAATGTACTTTTTTGCTCTTTTGTACAAGTCGTCTAAGTCGGTGACCTCCCTTTTGAGCATATTATCCCAAAGCTTACAGCCTGGGCGCACTCCAGATGTGATTGCCATCTTGAGTTCTCCCCTAGTCAAACTTCCCACTTTAGCCACCTCCATGTTGAACCTATGGATCTAGCTCTTCAGGCTTTCTCCTTCACATTGATTTATGTTATTGAGGCTAGTGTGTAATCACGTACGACATGATGTTGTTGGAGAAACTCGTCAGAAAATTGTTGCCATGACCTAATGGTCCCCGGCCTCAACCTCTTAAACCACTTATATGCAGGCTCTTTCAGCGCGACAGCAAAATAGTGACACCTTGCTCTGCTATTGATCCCTCTCAGTTTCATTAAATCGTTTAAGGCGTCCAAGTGGTACTTGGGGTCTGAGGTGCCTTCATATGGGGTCATATGAGGTTCTTTAAAGTTAGTTGGGAGTCATTCAAACTGGATTACTTGCGTGAAGGGTGACTCATAGTTGAACTCTTCATCGGTAAAGTACCCCCCAGATGTCATGACGATCTTGCTCCGAAGGCTCCTCATCTCGGGGTCTAGCTCATGTCACCTCTTATTCAAGGAGTCCCTCAGCTCGGTAGGGTTGGCCTTTGTTTTCTCTCTACCCTTCAGAGGGGCCATAGGAGGTGTTGTCCTTACTTTTGACATCCTCCCATTGAGGTTTTCTCTTAGGTCAGGGGGAGCCTCCTTAGAGATGACTTTGACTTCATTCTTACGACCGGCGTCGTCCCTCCGCCTTTGCTCCTGGGGGTATTTCGCTTGCCTAGGTCCCTCATGGTACTTTTCCTGGGGAGTATTGTTGGTGGAAAGTCGGGTTCTCCCATCGTCTACGGGAATAGTGGTTTCCCCTCTTTCACACTCTTTCTCCTTATGCTTTGGAGGGGGTATGCTCGACTTTCTTTCTAGAAGGTTGTTTAAAACCTCCTGCATGTTCTCTAGTGTGGTTTCCAACCTTTGATTCTTTTTGTGTAACTCACGAATCTCCTCCTCATAGAAGCGAGTCCTTGAGCTGGAACTCACCGATCGCACTCGGGGACTCTTGTCTGGCCTGCGCGTCGAGGGACCCGGGTCTCGGTGGGCAGGGCATGGTGCCACCGGGGGCCGAGGATGTGGGTGCGGTTGTGGCTCTGAATGACCTCCGCTGGGTTGGACAGCTAGGGAGGATGTTTCCTTCTCCTTTCTTTGGGAAAGATGTTCCTCCGGCATATCTCCATGCTTAGGCGGCAGAGGGTCTTTTTTGGAGGCCCTCAGCTGTTCTCCGTCTAGGCGAACCTAAACATCTTGTTTTCTTGCTGGAAGTGATGAAAGATCGTTGGCTTCATACTTGTTCTTCCTACAGACGGCACCAAATTTTTGACGGCAAGAACTCGTCAACGATATATGGATGGAATACTCATAGCTTGTTACAAAATATGCGTAGGTAGGACTAAGGAAAATCTTAAGAAAGAGAGATGCAGAACAACAATGGAGGAAAAAATTGTATATTCTTTACTATCTCCGTTTACAATGAATTTTTCCAACCCGTCAGTTTGTAGGGTTGAATCCTATATATAGATGGGCTGTAATGGCCCCTGATGTAGGGTGGTCCCAAGGGACAAGATCATACGTGGTACATGTGTAGGGTAGTGGTGCATGACGTAGTGATGCAGATGGTCATGGTGTTGGCTCTAGTACATGGTCAGGGGTATACAAATCATGCTACCACTGTTCGTACTGATTCCTATCACCACTACTTGTCAGATACGGATGTCAGAATCACGCATTTACCACATTTATGGTCGTACATACTATACTCGTACACGTGTCTCGCAGATGATGGTTATTATCATATTTTAAAGATACATCTTTTCTCCAAGTTTCCTTACATTTTTTTAAGTATTGGAGAATTTATGGGTTCTTCAGTAGGGTAGAATTGATTTCCTTAATGTGTCCCCCACATTGAGATGTTTCCGTGAAATAGGCCCCGCTGGGCCAACGCACTATCCTAGCACCATGGTGTCTAAGTGTGCTCAACAGCGCATCTACCCCGTACTAGCCTTTCAAAGAAACTTGATGCCTAGTCTTGGAGAAGCCTCGCATAGTGATACCCACCTCGCATAGCAAGGCTCCTCTAGGCGCACTTCACACGTATCGTGAGGCTATGTCTTGCGGGCTGCATCAAGTTGGCATCCATCCTTGGAGAGGCCTCGCATAGCAAGACCCACCTCGCATAGCAAGGGTCCTCAAGGTGCACTTCATGCATATCATGAGGCTATGTCTTGCGGGCCATTCTAGTGCATCAAGTTGGCATCCATCCTTGGAGAGGCCTCGCATAGCAAGGCTTCTCTAGGTGCACTTCATGCGTATGGTGAGGATATGTCTCACGGGCCAACCTAGTGCATCAAGTTGGCACCCATCCTTGGAGAGGCCTTCCATAGCGAGACCCACCTCGCATAGAAAGGCTCTCCTAGGCATACTTCCTTGTCTCGAGGTTTGGGAAGTTTCATGCCTAGTGGATTGATGCGCAATGTCCAAGCAAGTTAGGCCTTGAGCAAGGATCACCTAGAGGTCCTCCTTATACCATGCACATGTCTCGGTCTTGAGGAGTGAGTCATGCCTCGATATGCGAGGCCCTCGCTTATAAAGCGGCGTGTCAAGTGGTTGCAGGGGAGTATGTGTGTACACCCCTTCGAGTCTCATTCACATACGCGCCTTGCGAACATGGTTATTTTTGGGGTCTAGCTCGGAGGATAAGATTTTCTTCTTTTACTTATTGTTTTCTAAGTTTAATTAAAATACGTCTAACACTATCTTGACCATTTTGTAGAAGACGACATGGACGTCACCAATGCCTCATCATATTCTAGTCCCACTGCCAAGAGACTGTGGGTTCTAAAGAAAGGTTCTTCTAGAGCTGGAGCTTCCACAGAAACCCAGACTAAGGCCAAGGAGACCACTCCTTCCAATTCGCGAGCTACTGCGATGTTGACCAAAGAAGCTCCTCCCCCACATCCCTGGGTGACTTATTAGACAACTTGTTAGACCATTACACCAGCTCCTTATGTCACAGTCCCAGCTCCTGACCACCTCCGAGCTCATTTCCAAACCCTAACCAGCCATGTAGTTGGGCATCTTAATTAGCTCTTTGTCAGGAAGATGGAGAAGATTGAGGGAGAGACCACTGAGGTTGTGATGGATTCTGCCCTGGGGATGCTACTAATTGTAAGTTTCTTTATTATGTTTTCTTGAGGTCTATTCCATATTTTCCATGATCTATTCATTTTTGTTTTGTTTTGTTTTGTTTTATAATAGTCATACTTTGCTCAGTTCCGAACTGGAGATAGGATCTTATAACGCCCTAGATAACCAAGACCGTTACACTGTGTGTTTAAAGTAATGCTTAACTTGCTAAGCAAGTTGTTTGAACTCAAATGTTTAATTAAAGACTAAGTCAAGGTCAAGTATTAAAAGATTTGGTCAACAAAATTGTTATTTTTCATTAAAATATTAAGTTTATACACGGGATCCACAAAATTAGTTTACAGACTCGTAAAAGACAAATATAGTACAATTTAGCTGACCTAAGCGAAAAATCAGGGTTTAACCCTAGTTCCCCCCAAGCTATCTTGATCGTGGCGATTGAGTAGGCTGAATATGTATACATTTCCCCTGAATCTCTCAAACTCATGGTTGATGCAGCTATCCGTTTCCCTTACCTGCACCACGTAGCACCCGTGAGCCAAGGCTAAGCAAGAAAACTTAAACCAACATGCACATCTAGGCAACAATATAAAAGCAGTTAACGTAATTCATCAGATTCAAATAACAACAGGATATGAGTAACCAATCAACAATAATATTCAACATAGTCAAGTGTATAAATCAAGCTCACCAATCAATGCAAATAGTTAAGTGCGAACCACAAATCTGTTTATTGTATAATATCTAAGCCCGGTGCCCTTAGGCCGAGTCCCATGGTCTCTTAGTTGACCCCGGCACCCTTAGGCCGAGCTGCATTCTGCACGCTTGCTATCGGCCCCTGGCACCCTTAGGCCGGGCTGCAAACATATATATTCCCAAATACACAATGCATAACACATAATCAATGCTAGTGTATACAAGCATGCCCATCCATATATTCCTAGATACATGTATATTCATATTCATATAAGGGGTTTAAGCCCTAATCATAACTCGGGTACATTTTTCTTACCTCAGGTCCTGAGCAGCTAGCGTATGCCATCCCCGAGCACGATCCCTAATTCTGAGCCCTTGCGGTATAACCTAGTCACAATGCGATATCAGATAACCATTAAAATTCTAAACCAATTAAAAGCTTTGGAATAATATTCGAGACTTTGGGACCTCGATTTCTACTAAACCGGGTAATAGAAATCGTCCTGAGCGCTTAGGTTTGGATCCTCGAGCCCAAAAGCCTAATTTGGCTAAGGCTTCCTAGGCGGGCCGCGACTTGGCCCTGGGGTTCACGACGCGCCCCCTGGTCAGAGGTGCTAGCCCCCAATCCCTACCAGCATGTGGGTCGCGACTTGGCCCTAAGGGTCGTGATGCGCCTATGAGACAAAAGGACCCCCCAGGCTCCTGGAGCCACGCGGGTCGCATCGCCTATGAACAAGGCCGCGACGCTCCCCCGCGAACCTAGGAAACCCAGTTTCTTTCTGCTTTTTCTTCAGGCTAAACCTTCCAAAATTCAACCTAGACCCAACCTACAACCAGATTAAGCTCCTCAAATGTTCCCAAACATCATAAACAACATAACCTCACTAAAATCTAGGGCAAAACTCCCTCACAACCCAAAATTCATCTCTTGAACTCAAAGCTCAAGAACACCAAAATAAGCAAATCAAACCATAATCAACTACATGAATTGATGCTTACCTCCTTGATAATCATGACCCCTGAACTAAACCTTAATCAATCCCAGCTCTAGCCTTCAATTTCTTTAGCCTCTAGCCATTAATTTCCCCCTTAGCTTCCTCAAGGATTCCTCTAGCTTCAATACACACTAAAGGGAGAGAGAGAATTGTGAGATTAAGAGAGAGAGAGAGAGAGAGAGAGAGAGAGAGAGAGCTGGGGAGTGTTCTGTTATGTTCTAGTCAATGCCTGATACTTTCCATCTATATCTCTGAATTAAAATGACTAACATACCCCTTATACTAACCTAGCCTCCTAATTGCCCTTAAGGGTAAAACAGTCATTAACCCCAATTCCCTCTAATTCCTCAAGTCATCCTACAAATTCCCAATTAATCCCGACATGCCCATTTAATCACCAAATATTTGCACGTTAATAAATAAATCCTAAATACGCACTAAGTCCCCAAAATACCCCTAAGCTCGCCCTGAGCCGGGTATTGGACCTTGTTGTGACTATTCTGTTAACCCGCTCACTAGGATCACCTCGAGCCGTATACTGCAAATATATCTACATAATAATGTGGTCTCAATCATTACACACATATAATCACATTTATGCCCGCAACGGGCCAATATTACAAATATGCCCTTACTATCAAGAATGGGCCCACATGCATATTTAATACACATAAACATGCATTTAAATCCATATCATCATATAAATCATGTATGCCACGTAGTCACACATTTAATAAATTAATTCAACATATATATATCCCATTATGCCCTCCAGGCACTGTAGTCCAGGCACTTAGCCTTAACAGTAAATTCGGGTCGTTACAGATCTGCTCTGCCCTTGCTGATGCGGGGCGATTTGTGAAGGAGTTGGAAGAGGTCAAGGACTGGTGCAGGCACATCAAGGATGCCACCTCCAAGTAATTGGAGCAACCCCGTGAGAAGATCCAGCAGCTTAAGGCGGACCTTGAGACATCTCGAGATAACGAGAAGATTTCCAAGGCACAGGCCCTGGAAGTGATCTAGAATCGCAACAACCTCTAGGGCAATATCGATGAGTTCCAACTGAAGGTGAACGGAGCTGAATGCCATCTTGCAACTGTTGGGGATATATGGATTTTAACTTTCTAAATGAACAATTAATAATGAGAATAATTTAATAATAGAAATCCTTGATGCTAATCAATAACATTGTTCAAAGTATGAATGCAAATCTTGATAATCAAATAAACATATTAATGGTATGAATGTCAATCTCGAAGATAAGAAACTAAGTGATTAAATGATGATAAGATGAACTTAGAAATATTTATTCATCAGTACTAACAATGACAACACAATAGAGTGACACAAAACAATGTTAAGGTTAGATAGATACAACCTTTTGTTTAGAGCAACTGGAATATTCAAACTTAAGGAACTTCTAAGGGTTATATATAATAAGAATATTGCTATCCAAAATCTCTATTCCAAGCCTTCCCTAATTGCTTGAAGCTTAAACCAAGTAGAATGAGATTTGGGATTGAACAAGCCTTAAAACTCATGCAAGTCAAGTAATACTTGATGTGTTTCTTAGATAGAACTTTGGTTTTTAAGAGCTAGAGAGAGATTGGTGTAACGCCCCAAAGTTGCTAGATTAGCATGCTAGGAGGGAAACAATTTATTTACTCGTATTATTACGTGGTTAATTCTTATTTATGTGTATCAGTATGCGATTACTTGAATTAAATGATTATATGAATAGATATGCAAGTTTAGGTCAATTAAATATGGACGTGGGCTTACTCGTGTTGTTAAGGGCATATTTGTAATTTTGGTCCGTTGAGGGCATAAATGTGAATATGTGTTTAGCCCGCTTAAAATAGAATTATTGTGGAGATATATCTAAGAAGTGTGGTCTGAGATGGTCCTATGGAGCAAATTAGCGAAATAGTCACAATAGGGTCAAATACCCGGCTCGGGGGGAGCCTAGGGGTATTTTTGGAATGTATGGGGTTATTGGATAATTGGTAGCGATTTAGCGATTATTTGGTTATGTTGAGATTAATTGGGGATTTATAAGACTACTCGAGGAATTAGCGGGAATGTGGCAAACGACGGGATTGCCCTTGGAGGCATTAGATGGCTAAGGATTAACTTAGGGGTAGTTTGGTCATTTTCTAGGATATACTTGGACTTACCTTAGGTGTAACGCCCCAAATTTACTAATAAGTCTTAAGGGCCTTGATTAGTGTGCCGGGAGGGCATAACTAGATTATATGTTATTTAAATGATTAAAAGCATGTTTATATGATTATTTGGGTATCTGTGATGCATAACTATGTGTATTAGTATGCATGTAGGCCCTGATTAGGTTCAAAGGGAATATTCGTAATTTTGGCCTGTTGAGGGCATAAATGTAAATATCTGTGATAAATTGTTGAGACCACATTATTATGTGGATATATTTGTAGTTTGTGACTCGGGACGATCCTAGTGAGCGGTTTAGCGAAAAAAGTCACGACGGGGATTTATAATCGACTCGGGGTGAGTTTGAGGGTATTTATGGGAATTTAGGAAATATAATGGAGATTATTTTATATTGAGGAATATAAGTGGTGATTAGTTAAGTGTCGGGAAGTAAGCGGTAAATATTAGAGACACTCGAGGAATTAGCGGGAATTGGGAACAAATGACCATAATGCCCTTGGAAGGATTAAGGGCTTAGATTTAATTGGAGGGTAATATGGTCTTTTGATGTTTAGAATCAGAGATAAGTGTTATAATGCTTTATGCCTTAGTGTAATATGTAGAAGGCTTTAGAAGTCTGAAGAAAAGAAAATAAGAAGGAAAAGGAAAAGAAGGAGTCTTGTGTCTCTCTCACGGTTTAGGTTTCTTCCCCATTTCTTGAAGGAGTTTGGAGCTGTAACTCAGGGAGAGTTTAGGCTGGAGCTTGGGGCTAGAGCCCTTGATTTGGCTTGAGGAGTTAGCAAGAATAGTCTATCCATTGAGGTAAGTTTTAAAGGGTTTTTCAGTTCTGGTTGTTGGTGTTGAAATGGTTGTTCTAAGTTGAGTTTTGATGGGAATTTTAGGGAATTAAGCCTGTGGATTTGAGGAGGTGAAAGCTAAGGGAGTGTGGAAGATAACCTAGGTCGAAATCCTCCATCAAAGGTAAGAAGTTCCAGCTTTGAAGTTCAGAAATTTCTGATGTTCTGCTGAGTTTTGAGCTTTAAGCTCAACTATGGTGATTTCTTTATTTTGGGGTGCATGTGATTGAATTTCATATGGTTAGGTCATTTAGGGTGAGTTGGAGATGTTGGTAGGCTTGCTTTGGGGTATGGTTGAGGTTTGGTTGAGTTTTGGAGAGGTTTGGCTTGGGGAAATTCGAAGGAAGAAAATCTGAAGTTGGGCTGTGCTGTGACTAGCGCTGTAGCGCTAGTCATTGGGTGCTACAGTGCTAGGCCCTAATGTTTCAGAGCTTTTTGGATCTGCTTGTAGCACTATAGCGCCCTCCTTATGGCGTTGTAGCACTACCCCGTTTCTAGAAGGGAGTTTTTGGGATATTTCTTAGGGTTTTTGCCCGGGGGCTCGGGGTTTGATTCCACCACCTCGTTTGGTGGAATTAGAGCTTCCCGAGGGCTCAGGATTTGTCCCGAGGGTAGGTTTTGGAATTTAAGTTTTGTTTGGCTCTAACTTGTGACCGTGACTAGGTGTACGCTAGGGTTCAGAAGGGATCGTGCTTGAGGGTTGTCATCATTGATCAAAGTTACCAGAATCGAAAGGTAAGAAAACTGCACCCAGTTATGTGATTATATTGGGACTAAGAGCTCCCTATATCTGTATGATGTCATAGATGGTGTTATACCATGGGACATGTGATAAACGACCTAAGAGTGCTAAAATCA
The DNA here is from genome assembly GCF_963169125.1 of Humulus lupulus. Classification (NCBI taxonomy): domain Eukaryota; kingdom Viridiplantae; phylum Streptophyta; class Magnoliopsida; order Rosales; family Cannabaceae; genus Humulus; species Humulus lupulus. Next base: position 159,328,461 of record NC_084796.1, read on the forward strand.
ATATTTGCGCACAGGGCACGGCTCGGCCACTGTTAGCTGAGGACAGCTTGATATTCATTGAGCTCGGTTTAAGCAGGCCGAAGGCAGTGGGATAAATATAGGGTGCGACCTAAGGGCGTTGACCCTGGTTATCATATGTGAATTGGTTATTAGTATGAAATGGTGAACGTGGTATGCTGAATACTTAATTATTGTGAATATTTGGATTGTGAGTATATGATTATACTGTATGAGTTATCTGGTTGTTTATTTGATGGTTATGCTCTGTTGTTGTGTTTTCTTGCTGGGCCTTGGCTCACGGGTGCTACGTGGTGCAGGTAAAGGCAAGGGCAAAGTGGACAAGTCCTGAGATGGAGAGCTTTGGGGCTGAATGTACATAGTCAGTTGAACGGCCGCCACGATTAAGGAGTGGTACAGGACGGGATGAGCCTAATTGTCTGTTTTGCCCTTAGAGTGGCTAGTAACTGTACTTTTATCCTGAAATTTTGTAAACTGTCTTTTAACGTTACTACTTTTGGGATCCCATGCAAGAATGTTTGATTATAAAAATGAAACTTTTGTGACCAAAATCTTTTAACCCTAGTTCAACTGTAGTTTCAGTAACACGTTTCTAACTAAATGACTTGATTAGCAAGTCTTGCACATTTGTAAACACACAGTGTAATGGTCTTGGCTATCTAGGGCGTTACATTAGGACTCTATAATTAATCAAAACATAACACTCTCTCAGCTCTTTCTCTCTCCGCCTACTTGGTTCATTCTCTCCCTTGGGTGCTTGGAGACTTTGTGGAAATCTTTGGAAATTGACTGAGGAATTGAGGATTTGGGGTTGGAATTTGGAGAAATCAAGCTAGGAGGAGGTTTGAGGCAGCATAAGGGGTGTGATTCTTTAGTAAGGTAAGATTTTGCTCTAAATTTTTGGTAGTTTCAGCTATGGTTTGAAGATTTTCCTTAAGGTTTAAGCTTTGGTCTGATTTTGGGGTTTTGATGAAAGTATGAGGTAGTTTTTGGGGTATTAATACATATTGGGTTGCCTTGATATGAATTTTAGATTTAAATTTTTGGTTAGGTGTTGATTTGGATGGATTTCAATGGATTTGGCTTGAGAAAATGCAAGGGGGATTCTGGGTTTTGGGGCTCAAGCCGCGGCCCTGTTCTTTAGGTGCCGTGGCCCGTGTCTGCGAGAAGGCTTGGGAGCCTCTAAGATCATCCAAGCACTGCGACACAGGCTGAGGCATGCACGTTTTCCCTAGGAGAGAGCCCCAAGGCTCTCTAACTTGTTGCGCGTTGTGGCCCTAGTTGGCTAGGTCGCGACTCAAATTAAGGAAAATGACCAATATAGGATTTTAAGCTCGGGAACTCAAATTTATGGACTCGGCAAGAGTTCTACTACCTAATTTAGTAGGATTTGAGGTCTTGGTGGCTAGAATATTATTCCAAAGTTTTTAATTGATTTAGGGCTCGATAGATGTTTATTATTAGTGTGTTGTGACTAGGTTTTACTACCAAGGCTCAAGTTTAGGGGATTGTGCTCGGGATCACACTGGTCAATCAACTCGAGGCACAGGTAAGAAAACTATTTTTGCCTGTAGAGTAGGACATGGTCCAATTACCTGTGTTTTATGCTATGGGTTGTTTGTGTTTTCACCAAAGGACACGTGGCAATCAGAAATCAGTGCGGGTAGGGCACGTGGCAAAGATGCGTGTCTCTTAGTGAGGCCACACTCCGGGGGTTAGTCCTCAGAGGGTGGATATCTCAAATCAAGGCAACGTCCCTCTGATAAAGGTAGGGCATGGACGTCTCGTTCTAAGGCCATGCCCCAAGGACTAGTTAGTAGTCCTCGAACTCTTTACAAATAGTTGTCTTCTAGGTCAAGGAACTTGTCCTCAGGACCTAGAAGGCTAGCCAGGTGTCAGTCAGTGCATGTTTGCAGTGTCAGAGGATCGTCTGACAACCTTTTTGATGATTCGTCTACAATGTTGTCAATTATACGACTCGATAATTCACACTCCCACTATGCTGTCTGACATGGAGATATGTGCGCATGCCCTGACAAAGCCAGGGGGATTTTCCCCATAAAGTAGGTAACTTTATGGAATGGGCCTCGCGAATCTCGCCTGGGTCATGGTCTCTAGTTAATGCAGCCTAATGTGTTAACGTGGGACTAATACCCCAATAATGGGGAGAATGTGTATTAATTATAGATAATTAGCATTAATGACCCCAACCTCTATAAATAGGGTTGGGAGTCTCATTGTAAAGGGTTCAATTTTTTAGAGAGAAAAACCTTATATTCAGAGCAATATAAATGATGTATGAGAAAACTCCATTGGAGCTTGCCCTAATAAGCTTCCAATCTCCTTAATACCAGAGACTCATGGACTAGGGCTCTTTTATAGCCTAAACCACGTAAAATCCTTGTGTTCTTTTCTTTAATCTCCCATCTTTAAGTTGATAGAGAAAAAGACAGTCAAAATTTTGGTTCTTTCATTGAGAGCCTGGAGAAAGCATTCAGAACATTTACAGCTATGGTAACCACTCAAAGAAATGTCATAGACGACATAGTCCCTCCTATAAGAGTTAAAGGAGGGGAAACTAGTCGATAGCCACCCCATGACCTGCCTGAGATGGTGGACGATTATGACGAAAATTTCGAATACGAAGGCGAAGATGATGATCGCGACCATGAGTATTATTAGGAAGAGTATTCTCATCCAATGGATGCGGAGGAGACACCAGAAGTGGTGGTGCTTCGTAAACAGGTGGCCACCTAGCAGCAAATTATTGATGCCCAAGAGGGTAACATCGTCGCCTTACATGAGATGGTACTTTCCATGAAGGCCACTCTTGTAGCCCCAAGGGATATGAGTGGACTCCAATGGTAATGTACCAGCTAGGCACCCAAGTGGCGTGCCACCTGTCAATGCAGCCAGAGTGCTCCCCAAGCATTCGACTGAAGAGGCGCGAGATCCGCCAGTTGGAGTGTCCACTAAGCATTCAGCTGGAGTTGGAACCCCAATTTCGCCACAGGATTGTGGAAAAGGAAAAGTTGATGATATTCCTGCTCCAAAGAAGAATTAGGCTTGTCAGGAACCCATGGACAACCAGATTCCCAATCAACCTGGAAAGGGTAATGACCTAGGAGCCCGAGGACACCGCCAGACTGTCAGCACCGGTGGGGCTCGGGGCGTTCCGCCCCGATACGCCAATACGGACCGCGTGAGTCCTGGAGGTCGTGTCCCCTCAGCACCTTGCTAACCCTGTAGGAACAACGGTCCAGGGGTCCACCCGAGAAACGTCTCTATGAACCGAGAACGTGGCATCACTATCTCGGTAAATAATGAGAACGTTGAGTTCGACGGAGAAATCAAGGTGGCTTGTCCCAAGGGTAACGACGTGTGTCGAGGTCAAGCTGACCTACAGGACAATCTTAACACTCATAGGTGAAATAAGAATAATGGGCACGAGCCCGCCAAGAAAGGTCTGTCAGACCTATGGGGCAATCTCAACGCCCGAAAAAGAGATAACCCGGCGTAGAGCATGAACCGAGACTGCGACCTACTTCGTGTGGAGTTAGAAAGTCTAAAAAGGATCATGCTAAGAATGGCCAGACAGCAAGGCCATGACTTAGGCTATGAGGACAAAGAAGGGGAACCCTGCACTCCTCACATTATGGAGGCCCCTCTACCGCAGGGCTTCAAGATGCCGACCATCCCGCCCTATGATGGCGGCTGGGACCCCATCAACCACCTTTCTAAGTTCAACAGATTGATGTCGACGCACATCTCCGATGATGCTAAATGTCATGTGTTCCCGATCACTCTAATGGGACCAACAGATGAGTGGTTCAAGAAGCACCGGCGAGGATCCATTTAATCATGGCATCAACTATCGTTTGTCTTCCGAAGACAGTTCATAAGAGCTCAAAAGGTGAGTTTCGAGGTCAATGCCTTGGCCAACATAAAATAAGGGCTCTTCGAGACCCTCAAGGCATACATCAAACACTTCAAGGAGGAGGTGGTGAGAACCAAGAGGGTTGACGATGGCTAGCAGTTGATGGCCTTGTAGGCTGGCATCCATGCGGTGCCCCCTCTTTTGGATGATCTCTAGCAGAGGGATTCCGATGGCTCGATGACTTCATTCGTCGGGCACAAGAGTATATCAGTAGGGGGGATGCCAAGGTTGGGGCATTCAGAGGACCCGTCGCCTTCCCTGCTCTGACAACACTTGGCACCATGACTTCAAGGATCTAGTATTCCTCTTACACTCCTGTCCAACCAGGCTTGGGGGGAGTCAAGCCCAACTTGAGTGTCTGGCCCACATGTTTTAGTGCCGTGCCAACTCTTGGATTCAGTGTGGCTCTGACAAGATACGAAGTGGCACCCACTAGATACAATGCTTTTTAGCCTACATTCAGTGCTAGCGTTGCTACTCCATCCCAATCTATTGCACCCAGTTGAACCCCCGACAAATGAGATTGAAAACCTCATCAAGTTGGGACATCTCCACAAATATGCTAATGGTGGAGCGCATCAGGCACAACCCCCCATGGCAAGAGCGCTCGTGCTGCCTGTTGCTCCACTGATCTCAGCAGTCGCTCCCGTGGCCCTTCAACATCTAGTGGTTCTAGGACCTCCTTCGATGAATGGGCAAGTGGCAACCATTTCAGGAGGGCCCCACGTGAGGGGTACCTCTCGAGGCTCGTAGAACAGGTATGCACGAGCTTTAAATCATGATGATGGGGTGATGGCTTTGGCTCAGTTGCCTGCCCAAATGCCCTGAATGATTGAGCAAGTCATAACATTCTTTTGGTAATTGAAATCCAAGTCTCTGACAAAATGGTGGCGCGGATTCTGGTGGATAATGAGAGTTCGATGAACATCTTGTTTTAGTCAGCCTTTGAGAAAATAGGGCTTATCACTGTAGATTTGTCCTCATGCACCTCGAATCTTTACGGATTCTCGGGAGAAGCCCTCATCCTGATGGGGCAGATGAAGCTCCATGTAACACTTGGGGAAGTCCCTCGCCAGACCTTCAAATATTGCACCTTTGTGGTTTTAGACTGCTCCTCGGCGTATAATGCCATCTTGGGACGACCTGCCCTAGTAGAGTTTGGAGCCATAACTTCCATCCGCCACCTGTACACAAAGTTCCCCACGGAGGCAGGGATTGGTAACGTTTATGAAGACCTGAAAGAGGTGAGGTAGTTACCCAATGTGTGTCTCAAGACCCCTGTGATGGTGGTGGAGGCAGCAGTCCCCGAGCAGTCTGAGGCATTGGAAGTACAAGTGTTCTAGGAGACCGGGCTTCATGAATTGGACCCGAGGGTTCAAGAGGAGATGGCCATTGAATAGATAGAGGAGTTGGAAAAGGTAGTTCTTGATACCTACACCCCTGATAGAAAAATAATAGTTGGGGGAAGCTTGAAGACGGATGTCCGAGAAGCATTGGTGGACTTCCTCTGAGAAAACCAAGATGTGTTTGCAAGGTTGCATTCCGACATGACAGGCATTGATCCAAACATCATCTGCCATGCCTTGAATGTCGATCCCAACTTTCCTACCATCAAGCAAAAGAAAAGGAAGTTTGATCAAACTCGGAAAGAGGCTCTCAAGGCCAAGGTAGACAAGCTCCTCACCAATGGATTTATCCAAGAAGCTCAATACCTCAGGTGGCTATCCAATCATGTTCTTGTGCCAAAGAAAAATGGTACCAGGAGGACATGCGTCGATTTCTCGAACCTTAACAAGGCTTGTCTGGAAGACTGCTTCCTGCTCCCCAAGATAGATCAGATGGTCGATGCCACCTCTAGCTATGATCTGTTGTCTTTCATGGACACATACTCGGGCTATAACCAGATACCCATGCATGTCACAGACCAGAAGCACACTGGTTTTTGGACCGATAAGGTTGTCTACTGTTACATTGTGATGCCTTTAGGACTGAAGAATGCTGGTGCCACCTACCAGAGATTGGTAAACCGGATGTTTAAGAACCAGCTGGGGCGAAACATGGAAGTTTACATGGGCGACATGGTGGTTAAATCTAGGATAGCTCCCGACCACGTGGGTGACTTGGCGGAGGTTTTCTCGGTGCTCCACCGGTTCGGAATGTAATTAAATCCCCAAAAATGTATGTTTGGGGTTGCCTCTGAAAAGTTCCTAGGTTTCATCGTCATTGCCCGAGGAATTGAGGCAAACTCCAAGAAGATCAAGGCCCTAATCAAAATTTCGTCTCCTCAGAAGCATAAAGACGTTAGAGCCTGACATGAAGGATTTTAGCTTTGAGTCGTTTTGTCTCCATGGCAACAGACAAGTGCATCCCTTTCTTTAATGTACTTTGAGGAAGTCAGAGATTCGAGTTCTCGGAAGAGTACAAACAGGAATTCTAGAAGCTCAAGGCGCACATGGAAAATCCTTTGATTTTGTCCATGCCTGAAGACAGAGAACCCCTCCTGCTTTATTTGGCTATCTCGGAGAATGCTATCAGTGTTGCCTTGGTATGGGAGGAAGGCCGTGTTTAGCACCTCGTCTATTACGTTAGAAAAAGACTCCTTGGCGAAGAGTCTTGGTACTGATTGATGGAAAAGTTAACTTTTTGTCTAATGGTGGCTTCTCGAAAACTAAGACCCTACTTCCAGGCGCATCAAATTAAGGTCCTCACAAACCATCCCTTAGGCAAGTCCTTCAAAATCCAGAGTCATCGGGAAGACTCTTGAAATGGTTGGTGGAGTTAAGTCAGTTTGACATAACTTACCATCCGAGGATTGCTATGAAAGGTCAGGCACTAGCCAATTTCATTACCGAGTGCACGAGGAATCAAGAGAAGCTGAAAGTGTCCCATTGGTCGGACCAGCCTGGAAATTTTATGTACACGAGTCTTCAATTGAGAATGGTGTCGGAGCTTGACTCATTTTGGTTTCCCTCGAGGGGCACAGGGTGCACAACATACTTCATTTTGGATTCAATGCCTCTAACAATGAAGCGGAATACGAAGCCTTAATCGATGGGCTTCGAGTGGCACTTGAGCTAAAGCTCGAGGGCCTCAAGATTTTTAGCGATTCTCAATTTGTGGTAAACCAAGTACACAGAGAGTACTAGGCTCGGGGAAAAAAATGGCAGTGTAACTGGCAAAGGCTCAAGAAATACTACATAACTTCAAAAGATTCACTATTCAGCAGGTGCCGCAAGAGTAGAATTCCAATACTGACGCCCTGGCTAAGGTGGCCACCACCAAAGATGCTAAGTTGATCAATGTGGTCCCCATTGATTACTTGGCTGCTTCGAGCATCTCAGCTCATGAGGAGGTGGAAGCTATACAACCCCGAGATGGGTGGATGGAGCCAATAGTAAAATACCACGTCTCCAGGGAGCGACCGCCAGATAAGAAGGTTGCTCAGAAGCAACTCTATCAAGCACCTTTGTACGTAATCATGGACAATAGGCTATATCGGTGAGGTTATTCTATGCCTTTGCTCCTGTGTGTGTCACAACTAGAAGCCAAATTGATACTCCGAGAGGAACACGAGGGCTTTTGTGGGGACCACGTTGGGGGGCAAAGTCTTTCCAAAAATATTTTGAGGCAATGGTAGTTTTGGCCCACCATTAATAAAGATGCGGTGGATTATGTCAAGAAACATGACAAGTTCCAACACTTCGCTAACATCGCCCGAGCACCTCCAAATGAGCTTACACAGATGACCAGTCCATGGAATTTTGATGTATGGGATATTGACCTTATCGGGTCCTTGCCTACGTGAAAAGGAGGGGTTAAATATGCCATAGTGGTTGTTGACTACTTCACGAAGTGGGTCGTGGCTGAGCAACTTGCAACACGCAACGATCACCTCTAAAAAGGTCTTGGACGTCGATATTAAAAACATCGGTCATCGATATGGGCTCCCGAGGAAGATAGTCTCTGACAATTGGTTGCTGTTTGATAGTGAAGTATTCATGAACTTCTGTCAATGACATGGAGTTATCAAAAGTTTCTCCTCTGTGGCCCATCCACAGGCCAACAACCAAGTGGAAGCAGTTAACAAGATACTTAAGTGCACTTCGAAGAAAAGACTGGAACAGGAAAAATGAGCTTGGCCCAAGGAGTTTACTAGGGCATTGTGGAGCTATCGCACCACTTTCAAGACATCCACCTGCCACTCACCATTCTCCATGGCCTATGGATATGAAGCTATTCTCCCAGTTGATGCAGCAATCTCAACGCACCGAAGGGATACGTATGACCCGGCCATGAACCATGCTTTACAGCGAGAAATCTTGGACCTCGTGTGGGAGCGTGGAGCTTCTCAGCTTTGAGTAGCGTCCTACTAGCAGAAGGTAGCCATATACTTCAACTCTAAAGTGAAGGACAGAAAGTTTGGGGTCAGAGATCTGGTGTTGCGAAGAGTCTTCTTAGCCACCCGAGCCCTCGGTGCAGGAGTGCCGGGACCTAACTGGGAAGACCCATACCAAGAGCGTTGTATGTCTGGAGACATACAAATTGGCCTGACTAAGTGGGGAATTGATTCCCCACGCATGGAATGGCAAGCATCTTCACTGACATTACCACTAGTATGAGCAGTGAACCTTGTTAATTTTTGTAGTATCCCTTGTGGCCTTCGGGAAAATTTAATGGAAACCGTGTATATAAAACACGGTAAGAAAGAAATTTATTGTCTGCTTATATTTTTTAGTTTTGTTTATTCTATTAGTGCTATGTATAAGAGCACCCACTCACTGTCCTGAACAAGTGAACGTAGACCAGTCTCTGATTACTTGGGGGGCATGGAGTTAGGGTAGTGTCACACCTTGCAGGTAACGACCTAGGAAACTACTTTGTCAAGTGGAGTAAGCTTAGTCTCACCATCCTAAGAATAGAATAACCTAGGAAACAAGTCGAGTCTGGCCTAGGGCTTAGCACCTAGAAACTAGACAGAATCTTAGTAGCGTGAGAATGGACCTACATCACCTCCCGTGGACATTGCGCCCGAGGAGCTCTGATCAATTCTTTGATCTCGAGATGCGAACGAACAACTGCGTACTCCTTACTTGGTCCCGGAGCAGACTTGGGACACTTCCTGTGGACACTGCACCAGAGGGGTTATGCTTAAGTCCTCTGAATGCCTTGAATATTATAGCGTCGGGAAATCCATGGCATGGAGAGCTTGGCTAGTCGATGAGTAAAGTACCCCTAGTGTCGTGTGATCCCATAGGTAAAAGGCCTGAGAAATGCAGTGCTAAAAAGATCCAAATAACACGAGATTAGATTTAACACTCTCTCGACGACACCACGTGCTTGGGGGGTAGTGAACAAAACCCAATCCTCAAGATGTGATTGGAATACCGAGTCACTAGTACTCAAAGACTAGCATAAGTCGCCTGAGGACTTGAACAAAATGCTCTATGGGATATTGACTCTAAAAGCAAGATAAAGCCCAAGTAGCGCGAGTATGGACTGAAGTTACCTCCCGAGGACACCGTGCTCGAGGAGCATGGACTAAATCCTATGATCTCAAAATGCGAATGAAAGCCTGAGTCATTGGAACTCGAAGGTGTAGGATAGTCGAGTGCCCTCACACAACCCCGCGTCAAAGTTACTCTTACAACCTCGAGCCTAAGATGAAACACTAGATGCACACGCCTGAACACTGACAGGCAGGCCTTGTCCTGAGTCGTTGGAACTTGGGGACATAAGGTTGTGCGGAGTGACCCTCGACAGCATTAAAGTTACTTTCAATGACATTGTGCCTGGAAGGCAACACTAGATGCGCACGACCAAACACCGACAGGCAGGCCTCGTCCTGAGTCGTTGGAACTCAAGGACATAAAGCCACGTCAAGTGGCCCCTTGACAGCATTAAAGTTACTCTCGAGGACCGCGCGCCTACAGGGTAACACTAAACGCATGGAAATTTCCTAAGTACTCAAATAAGTTGATAAAAGGTGAATTTGGCAATAATGATGTAATTATGACAAGTAGTGCAAGCTGCATAGTTTTAAACAGAAAATAGTTAGAACTGTGCTCGGGGGCTTGAAAGTTGTTTGTCTATACCCCAATAAACTATGGCATGCAGGGCTAGTTAGTTTAAAAAGAAAAAATTCTATAAAGGAAAAAATTACTCGGGCTCATGGCCTGGGGGCACCTCTGCCACCAGCTCGATCACCGGGTCAACTTCAGGGACGCGCCCCGCCACCGAGGCCTCTTTCTCCTGAGCTGCACGGATAGTTTCCACCTCGAGACATGCCTTGAGCTTTGTCTTCATGTCAAGATCCTCTGGGAATGAGAGATCCATGTGTCTGTTGCTCTGCCATGTAATGAAGAGCATATCCTTGGCCATCACATCAAGGTCTTTTGCTAATTCTTCGGCGGTTCTCCTGGTTTTCTCTAGCTCATCGGCAGAGCTTTGCCTGGTTCAACCAGAGCTCTTTGCTGACATTGGCCAACTCCTCCTTGTGTAACTTAGAGGATGTTTCCTCCAGAGTAGACAACTTCGACCGCTCAGTGGCCAGTAAGTCCTCCACCTCAATAACACGGGCCATCGTGTCCTCCACTTCTTTCTGGTTCCGCGAATGTTCCACCTGGGGGACTGCAGTCTCTTCGAGCTGGGCAAGTTTTACCTGGGCCTGGGCCAGAGCCAGCCCCTCGCGAGTCTTCTGTAGCTCAAGGGAATGCATGAGCACAAGGTCCCTGAGGCGTTGATTGAGGGTTGCAGTCTGTAAAATCATAATATAAAATCAACCGAAAAGACAGAAATACACACTGAACTTAGGCAGATATTAGGAGGCTTACCTTCAAGAAAGAGTGACGGCTGGTAGCCACTTATGCAACTTCGTTGTCATTCCCACAGCGGGCGAAGCTACTAGTCGAAATATCATATAGGGATGCCGCTAGTCCTTGCATGAGCTCCGTGCCGAGTGGTGTGGCCTTATCTCTAATTCTCCTCACTAGGAGAGGTTCCAGCTCTTTGTGGCGAGGACAGATGACGGTGATCCTTTGGCCAGTCCTCACTCAGATATTCGGCTAGGAGTTAGGAGTCCTCATTTCCCCCTTTGATGTGGGCATTGTGGTACTCAACAACCTCCCTGTTCAGCTCTGAGTCATCTCCTTCATAGTGCTTTGAGAAGATAACCAATCGAGGCGCCTTGGCTTGGGGTGAGTTGGAAGGGATTTCTTTACCCTTCCCGGAGAATCCCTCATCTTGGGGGGAGGAGGCCTCAAGGTCAATGACCTAACTAGAAGCCATTGTGCTTAGGGCAGGGACCGGTGGAGTAGCCGCAGAAGATGCTTGGGCAATTGGTACGGATGTGGGCAGAACAGTTGGAGTCGTCAAGGCATCTAGATCAGAGAGGCCTGACGCCCTTTGACGTTTCAACCAAACTAGATCAGAGTGGCCCATACTTTGTGCACAAAGGAAACAAACTGGTTAGTCTCTAGAAAAGAAAGAGAAACCACAATAGATAAAAATGTCAGACCATGTATAAAACTCCTTGGGAGCTCCTATGCAATCAGGCTCCTTAGAGTGGCGGACAGAATGAGAAAATTCGCGTATGAATTGACCTATCGCCTGCGTTAGATTGGTTTCGAACTGACAAAACCAAGAGGCATGCATGGTCGTCGTCTCGCCAAGAGGCACGAAGCCTTGAGGGTGCCTTTTCCCCCTCAGGTTTTGGAGAAACACGTCGATGAGGTCCTGGTAGTCTTGATACTCCTCCTCGGACCAATGACGCCCCAAGACTTGGCCGTATTCAAGAAGGGAAAGAGAAAAGGACGAATTTCCAGAACTAGTTCCCTCCCCTACATGCCTAGGATAATGAAGAATGATTTGAGATTTACCTTGAGGCATGGAAACGACTCGATCCCCACTCCGCCTCGAGCACTTCGTCTTCTTTCCCTCTTCGACTGCCTTGATGGAGAGGACGCTCTACGCGTGCTCCTCGTGAAGGACCTGTGGTTATTGATGATGCGCATTGGCCACCATATACTCGGTTAGAACTAAAGGATTTACGCTCTGTCCTGCCTGCAGCAGCCCATACTGTCGGAGGTGGGCATCGGTGATGAGGAAGGGGAGTTGTAGCTCCTCGTTGCGAATGGAGTCCATCGCCTGAAGCCTTTCGTCAAAGGAGTTAACAAAAGGACTGCGGCGATACTACCCTTGTAACGCCCTAGTTAGCCAAGACCGTGATAGTGTGTGTTTAAAATAGTGCTTAACTCGTTAAGCGAGTCATTTGGACTTAATGTGTAATGAAAGACTAAGTCAAGGTTAGGTATTAAAATTTTGGTCAACAAAGTGATTATTTTTCATTAAAAATTTTAAGTTTATAGATAGGATCCCAAAAATGGTTACGGATTGATAAAAGACAAATGGAATACAAATTAGCCATCCTAAGCGGAAAAATAGGGTTCAACCTTTGTTCCTCCCAAGATATCCTGACCGTGGTGGTCGAGTAGGTTGCATATGTACAAACCTCCCATGAAGCTCTCCAACTCATGGCTGGCCCGACTACCCCTTTCCCTTACGTGCACAACATAGCACCCGTGAGCCAAGGCTCAACAAGAAAACTTAAATCAACTAAGCAACAGTAAACTTAAATCAATAAATTCAATCAACAACAAGATATAAGCAACCATCTTAACAGTAATATTCAGCTCAATCAAATGTATAAACCAATCTCATCAATCAATACAACTAGTTAAGTGCCAACAAAACTCTTATTTATTGTATAATGTTAAGGCCCGATGCCCGTAGGCTGAGTTCTCTATTATTATAGCCAACCCAGCACGCTTAGGTTGGGACACACTTACTATCGGCCCACGGAGCCCGTAGCCCGACCTTTAAAACAAATATAACCACAATTAAACATTACACAACAAGCAATCAAATGCAGCATATAAAATCATGTCTATCCAACTATTCTCAAATAGAGATATATTCACAATCATAATATATTCATTAACAGGGGTCTAAGCCCCATCCATAACCCAGGTGTAGTTTTCTTACCTCGAGTCCTGAGCTGCAAGTGTGAGACGGTCCCGAGCACGATCCTCAATCACGAGCCTTAGCAGTAACTCTAGTCACAAAGCGATAATGGATTATCATTACAACTTTAACCAATTAAAAGCTTCTAAAATAAAATACTAGCTTCTGGGGCCTCGAATTTTACTAAACTGGGTAGTAGAATCCTTCCCGAGCACTTAGGTTTGGGTACCAAGCCCAAAACCCTAATCTTGGCTATTTATCTCAATTAGATTTGCGACCCACCCCATAGGGCCGCGTCGGGACACAGGCCATGGTGCACCCTGCTTGCACCGCTGTGTCTGGGCAAAATTTTTGAGGCCCCAAGCCTCCTTGCATACACAGGCCACGACTTGAGCTCCAAAACACAGATTTCCCCTGCGTTTTCTCGAGCCAATCCCACTGAAATCTACCCTAAACATAAAATAAAGCTAGAATTAAGCCTCTACTTCTCAATCCTACAACGAAAGCAGTACCACGATCCAAGCTACTAAACCAAAGCTCTAACAAAAATTCAAAATTAGAAATTCAACCTCTCATCACAACTAAACATAAAATTCAGAAAACCTTAAAGAATTTACCTTACCTTAGTTGATTAGCTCCAACCTCAGCCTGCCATTACCCCAATCTTAGCTCACATTCACAGCTTTAATCCCCCAGCTATCACCTTCAGAATTCAAGGAATTACCAGTTTTTCCCTTCAATTTTCCAAAACCCCAACTAAGAGGGTGAGAGAGAGAGAGAGAGAGAAAACGAGAGGGAGAAGAGAGGCTAAGTGTTTGGTTTGTTCTGCTTCCTTCTGAATGTTTCCTCAAGTCTCTAAATGGCTGAGTCACTCTAAGGTTGGGTTTATCCCTTGGAAAAAAGACAAAAACACCCCTTAAGCATACTCTTATCCTTTAATGGCCCCAAGGGCAAAGTCATCATTTGCCACATTTCCCGCTAATCCTCGAGTAGCCCTATAAACTCCCAATCAATCCTGACATACCCAAATAATCACTAAATAATTATTTGTTGACCAATAAATTCCAAATATGCACTAAGTCCCCAAAATACCCCGAGGCTCATCCCAAGTCGGGTATTAGACCTCGTTGTGACTATTTCGCTAATCCGCTCACCAAGATCGCCTTGAGCTGAATACTGCAAATATATCCACATAATAATGTGGTTCCAATCATTTAACATATATAATCACATTTATTCTCTCAACGGGCCAAAATTAGAAATATAACCTTGTTAAGAAGAACGGGTCCACATGCATATTTGATACACATAAACATGCATTTATATCCATATAAATCATGTATGCCATGTAGTCACACATTTATTCGATTAATTCCACCTATATAAAACCATTTAGGCCCTCTCGGCACAGTAATCAAGGCTCTTAGCTTTAATAACAAATTTGGGACGTTACAGACATGATTAAGACGACACAGATATGGATAAGTTGTGAGCAAAATACTATCATTCTTACTTACGCGAGGACAAAAGTACTTACCAATTGTAGCAAAGTCTAGGAGTAGAGTGGGATTGGTCCTCTTCAGGAATCCATCTGCCCAAAAGAATTGGTCCTTGTAAGAACTAGCGTGATTCTCGTTCTCGCTCACATTATAATATCCCCCAATTTCCCTCTTCTTTGAGCATTGCCGAAAACTGTAGACGTACAATATTATCATATAAATTATGTATGCCCCGTAGTCACACATTTATTCGATTAATTCCACCTATATAAACCCACTTAGGCCCTCCTGGCACAGTAATCAAGGCGCTTAGCTTTAATAACAAATTCAGGATGTTACAAGTATCCCCTCCTTATTGAAATTTTGTCCTAAAAATTTATTCAAACGTCTCGGGATACTAATCTCACAAATCTGACTATAACTTCAAAGTCTAGTCCTTTACTTTGCTATTCCTTGTAACACCCTTACTAGAGTGAAAGTCTTATTTGTAAGACTTTACTTTTTTCTATCCGGGATTTCCATTGACATCCCAGGGTTTATTTTCACAATCAGGGGTAGTACTCGACACCTCTCTCTTTAACATTGGAGCAGTAACTTCTTATGAGCCTTTACCCATACTAGGGTAAGGCTTTTCTATAGGCCCCTGGCCTAATCCTGGTTAGGATCTCACAAGTCTATCAAATCTAGAGTCAAAACTCCTCTTTCTTTCCCAAATCATCTTATCCTTTTTAGTCCACCATACTCGGAGAAGTACAATGTCTCCAATTATGGAACTCCACGTTCCCATATTTAAATTTGCGAACTCTTATGTCCTTTAAATAAAGCAGACACTCTTGCCCTATCAATCCTTAAATACCTCATCGGTTCCTCGAACCGATTCTGAACCAAAACACTTCCTTATCCCTCTTTCACTTCTTGAAATGAGTACTTTTCATTCCCTGTCTCACTATATCTTATTAAGAGTCATTCTAGTCGTTGACAAACATTCATCACTGTAACAATCCAATCAAGGGACCGTACGTACCTCAATGTCTAAAAAATTTACACATTCGAGGTAGTATTCTTAAAGTCCGAGTCATTCCTTCGGATTTTCAGTCTATCTGAAGGTAACCGATAATTCTAAATCCCAAATCTTATACGCATCGCCCTCCTTAACCCTCTTCAGAACTTTGGAAATAAAGGGTCTCAATCCGACGCTATTGACTTCTGTTCTCCACGGAGACATCAGTCTCCCTTCGCAGATACACCTTTTTATGATATCCCGCTCACACTAACAAGGGTGTGTTGACCTAATCCGTCGAGTCACAACTTCTCATGTCCACTCACCTTACCTGCAATCTAAGGTAATCCCCCCTTTACGGTCCATAACTCTATTTCTCCATATTAACTCCAGTATACCCTTGAGTCATAATAGCCTTTCTAGCTTCTGATTATCATCTCTTATTTGTTAGCAGATCTTGACGGTGAGAACTCGTCAACTAAGTTGAGTTGGAAGAAATTATCAAGTCCGGATCGTCAATAAAAAAGCTATAGAAATCAAAGCAATAACTCAAGAATTATGACAGAATAACAATGGAGAAATCGATCAATCTTTCATTAACTCTCAAGCCTTTTCTACAGTAAAACTTCCAACCCCCTTTTAGGTGGTCTTAGAGTTCATTTTATAGTAGGCTCTAATGGCCTTAGGTACATAGTGGTCCAGGAGACCATGGGGTACATAAGTACTATGTCAGGGGAGTGGCTTCAGAGGTTGTGGTCGTACATCCAGCACAGGAGCAGGTGTCAAGAGAATGCCTCCACTACTTGTCTGTACCCATGTCTGATGAGTGGTGGCAGGCGTAGTGGCGCAGGAGGTAGTGGTGTCGGCTCTGACCTTTGGGCGTAGACGTACGGACCATGACTCTTATCCCAGCAGCCTTACTGGCATTGGTATCCGTACTTAGTACTAGGCCGTACAAGTATGTCCCATTCGACTCGTACTGGAGCCTCTAAGCATTGGTGTCTCAGGGTATGAGGAAGGGGGCACTTGGTGCACATAATGGTCATGGTGCGAAGTGGGGGGCTCTCAGGTCCTCGGCACGAGATTCCTGAAGCACCCCGAAGCCACCCACAGCATGGGTGTTAGGCACGTGGCCTCGCCAGATGTCTAAGTGTGTGAGGCTAGATGCCTCCCCCGCAAGCCTCCCACGCGGGGCCTCCCTCGCGTGGTCTCCCTTACGTGGCCCCCTGACGGTGTGGCTTGGACCCAGATGCGTGGTGCGACGGGGCAACGGCCTCCTGAGGAGATCATGGTCCGTCGGGCCTCTCGGGAGTGCGCGCGCAAGGGCCTCACGCATGGGCGCTGCTGGTGGCCTCACGAGATGTAGGAGGTCTGAGGGCCTCGCGTGATGCCAGCTTCCGTCGGCTTAGCATGGCTTCGCGCAGGGGCGCGCCCAACAGGCCTCACGGGAGCGCGCGCGCAAGGGCCTCGCGTGGCCTCGCGCATGGGCGCCGCTGACAGCCTCGCGAGATGTAGGTGCGCAAGGGCCTCGCACATGGGTGCCTCTAGTGGCCTCGCGAGATGTAGGAGGTCCGAGGGCCTCGCGTGATGCCAGCCTCTGTCGGTCTAGCATGGCTTTGTACAGGGGCGCGCCCAACAGGCCTCACGGAAGCGCGCGCGCAAGGGCCTCGCGTGGCCTCGATCATGGGTGCCGCTGACAGCCTCGCGAGATGTAGGAGGTCCGAGGGCCTCGCGTGATGCCAGCCTCCGTCGGCCTAGCATGGCTTCGCACAGGGGCACGCCTAACGAGCCTCACGGGAGCGTGCGCAAGGGCCTCGCGCATGGGCGCCGCTGACAGCCTTACGAGAGGTAGAAGGTCCGAGAGCCTTGCGTGGGCGCAAGCACCTGATGGCCTCGCGTATGGGCGTGCCTCGCGGCCTCTATGAGAGAGTGACGGGTAGGATCTAACAAAGGTGTTGGCGCATTGGGGCCCAAGCGCGTGCTTTAGATCTTTTACATGCCTGAGATTTTGAGCATCAACAGCAGAATTAGGCAGTGCGCCTTCCAGTATACAAATTTTAGGTCTCAACACCCATTCAAACTTTCTGAATACAACAATTGTATGGAGGTAGTACAAGACTCATCCAGAATCTCTACCTCAATGCCAACATCCATCGGATCACTCGTCTGGTTCTTATATCTTGACCATTCCTACAAGATCTCCTTTCTGTATTGCATTGCTCAGAAAGGTATATGTGCACACTATCAATCACAGATTCTATTCCAATCCCAATTGTTACCTCATCTAACTCTACTGTAGTCCATGGTGAATCATACAACTGGCACAGACGTTTCCCATTCAAGGTGTCTGCTTCCACATTAGTTTTCTCTATGTAATATGGACTCTAATTTGGGTCCTTCACTAGTTCCCACTAGTTCCTTTGTCTCATGGTCACCCCCTTATGGGTGACAAAATGATGTAACTTTCATACTAGTGAATGCACTTCTTGTCCATAACTTTTGCCACGTCACCCTAACCGTGGCATTCTAGCATTACTGTCGACTCAACGTCTCGTTCTAAGCATCTATGTTCTTATCCCTTCCTCCACTGTGAAGCACGAACAATACCCCTTTTTTTCTACACACGGGCGCACCCTAGTCCCTGACGCACCACACTATAATTTCATGTTTTAAGCAAGGACAATGTCCATCATGCTGCCCTCTTGTATCAATCCATCACTTATATATTCTAATATCGCAGCGTGCTACCGAACCTTTATTTCAACTTGTGGATACCTGGTACGCAACTATCCATTTAGAAAAATTTTAGGTTCTTATGTTGCTTCAGTCAAGGCATGGCTGTCCTCGAAGATTTTTCAAGTAGTTGCCGATGTGTCTTACCAGTTCCACTGTGCTTCTAACCTCTAAACGTTCCTTCATCGAATTCATTATTTTTTCTATCTTAATTACTTTATACATGATCCTATCTCTTCCCATAATGTGACCTTGAATATCCTCTAGAGAAATCAGAACTTATCCCTTTTGGAACCTTACCTATAACCCTACTTCCTTAGCCTTGGTACTATCAATGTAGTTGTTATTCACATTTTTCTTCTAACTGGGAGTAGTCCGAGACATCCTTAATAAATCTGAATATGACTTGTCCATACCATTCCTGTACTCCCTTCTTGTTGAACATACTTGGGTCACTGAAGTGTGCCCGAAGAAGAAACGAACTCCATTTTTAACTCACTATCATACTCTTTAGTATGGTGGTCATTGGGGGCAATCAGAACATCGGTGAAAGTATTGCAGTCAGCATTTTATTGGCCTACCTTGTTTAAGGATGCCAATTTATTTGTAAAAATATTAGATCGCTATCAATGGACCGAAAATATATCTAGAAGGGATCAAATGCCTATGCTTGGAGTAATAGAAGTTGAATTGTTCGATGTGTGGGGAATCGACTTCATGGGACCTTTTTCCTCATTCTTCAACAATAGGTACATTTTGCTGACTGTGGACTATGTGTCTAAATGGGTAGAGGAAGCAACAACTCCTACTAATGATGGAAAGGTAGTTTTAAATTTTCTACACAAACACATTTTCACCTGGTTCGGAACTCCCCGAGCAATCATTAGCGATGAAGGGAATCATTTTTGTAATAGGAGCTTCACCGATCTTTGTGCTTTGTATGGAGTTCATCATCATACCACTTTGGCCTACCACCCTCAAGCTAATGGGAAAGTGGAAGTATCAAACTGAGAAATCAAAACCATCCTCGAAAAGATTGTCATTACTTCAAGGAAAGATTGGTCAAAGAGGCTCGATGATTCCCTCCGGGCTTATCGGACAACATTTGAAACTCCAATAGGGATGTCACCCTATCGGTTGGTAATCGCAAAAGCATGTGATTTGTTTAAGGAATGATAGAAAAGACTCATGGAATTAAATGAGTTAGACGAATTTCGCAACGAGGCTTATGAGAATGCAAAGATATAAGGAGAAGGCAAAGGCTTTTCATGATAAACGAATTCTTCACAAGGACTTTCAACTAGGAGAAAATATACTTTTATTTAATTCACGTTTGAAGTTGTTTTCGGGAAAGCTGAAGTTAAGGTGGTCAGGACTATTCACAGTGGTTACAGTATTCCCGTATGGTGCAGTACAAGTTCATAGTGAAAAGACAAGACATTTTAAGGTGAAATGTCCACAATTAAAGCATTACATAGATGGTCAGGTGGATCAAGTCAAATCTGTTGTGATCCTTAGTCCCATTTAAGTGGGAAGGCAGCGTCCGACTAAATGATGTTAATGATGGCACAGCAGGAGGCATTCCTATAATTTATTTTTGCTTTTGTTTTAATTTTTTCAGTTGACCAATTTTATTTAATTTTGTTTTGGAGTTATAAAGATTAATTTTTATTTTAGTTTTAAAGTAGGTTGTATTTAGGCACTGTGCAAATCATGAAAAATGAATAGTGGCTAAGAAAAAAAATCGCATTGGGGGCCAAGTCGCAATTTCTTAAGCTGAGTCGCGACTCTTGGGAGTTACAAAATCGTAGAAAAAATCTGGAGTTTCTAAAGGAAGTAGGGTCGCGACATGCCCATATAAGTTGCGAGACTTATGGGTCGCTACGTGCTTGGAAGTCAGAGACAATTTGCTTTTGGGAAAAAAGAGGCAGGCTGCGACTTGCTATAGCTAAGTCACGATGCCTGCAACTACAAAATTGAAACAAAATGAGGGCGGCTACGACTTGCTATAGCTGGGTCGGGCGCACCTCCATCAGGAAAAAAAAACTCAATATAAACCCAATTTTTCTTACACCATAACCCACTTATGCTCTCTCAATCGCTGCAATACCAAGCGCAGGTGATGCTCATGCTCTGTCTCTGACTGGGAGTACACCAGTATATCATCGATAAATACAATCACAAACTTATCCAGATAATCTTTGAAAATCTTGTTCATCATATCCATAAAAGCTGCTGGGGCATTGGTTAATCCAAAGGACATAACCAGAAATTCATAGTGCCCATACCTTGTCCGAAAAGCAGTCTTTGGTATGTCCTCCTCTTTAATCCTCAACTGATGATAACCTGACCGGAGATCGATCTTTGAAAACACCATACTCCCCTGTAGCTGATCAAATAAATCATCAATCCTAGGAAGTGGATACTTATTCTTAATAGTTAACTTATTCAACTCCGTGTAGTCAATGCACATCCTAAGCGACCCATCCTTCTTCTTAACAAATAGCACTGGAGCACCCCATGGTGAGAAACTCAGTCTAATGAACCCCAAACCCAGTAGCTCTTGTAACTGAATCTTCAACTCTTTTAACTCCACTGGAGCCATTCTATAGGGTGCCTTGGACACTGGCTCTGATCCCGGTGCAAACTATATGATGAACTCGATCTCCCGTTGCGGCGACAATCCTGGAAAATCTGCGGGAAACAGGTGTGGGAACTCACAGAACAATCTGTCATTTGGTCCCACTGTTTCTACTTTAGAGATATCCACAGCACTTGCTAGGAATCCTATGCAACCTTCCTGCATTAGGTCTCTAGCCTTCAGTGCCGAAATCATAGGCACTCACGCTCCACTCACCGTCCCCACAAACACAAAAGGTACCTCGCCCTCTGGTTCAAAAGTCACCATTCACCACTTGCAATCAATCGTTGCTCCATACCTCATTAACCAATCCATCCCTAATATCATATCAAAATCATCCATGTCTAATTCAACCAGATCAACAAACAGTTCCTTACCATCTATCTCTACTGGTAATGCTCTAACCCATCTCTTAGAGACTACCAGTTCTCCTGTTGGTAGCAAAGTCTGAAAACCCCTAGCATACACAATACTAGGTCTACAAAGCTGGTCTATCACCCTAGCAGATACAAATGAGTAGGTAGCCCCTGAATCAAACAATGCTGTATACAAAGAACCAACGCTAGAGATCTGACCTGTCACAACTGAGGGACTAGCCTCCGCCTCAGTCTGAGTCAAAGAGAATACTCTGGCAGGAGCGAGACTGTCTCCCTGCTTTGTCTCCTCTTTCTTAGCTTGTGGGCAGTCTTTCTTCAGATGGTTGACACTCCCACATATAAAAAATGCCCTAATCCGACACTCACCCTGATGTCGTCGTCGCACCGAGGACACACTAGAAAACTCCTCCAGTTGTCACCTCCGCCCTGACGGCCACCAATAGAACCTCGTACCCTCCTATAAGAACTAGGAGGAACAAATGAATCTAGAACCTTCTTTTCTGCTCACTAGAGCCACTGCCCCAACTAGACCCAATAAAAGGAGGCACCGTCCTCCTGGCATCGCGCCTAACAGCGCTATCTTTCCATATATGATCTTCAGCCCTGTCTGCAGTAAGGGCCTTATCCACTGCTTGAGCATAGGTGGTAGTCTCTGAACTTAAAGTAATATTCACATCACGGGTGATCATCACATTCAACTCCCGTATGAATCTATCTCTCCTGGCCGCATCTGTCGGCACCAAGTCTAGCGCAAACTTCGCCAGTTTGTCAAATCTCAGGGCGTACTCAGTAACTGACAACCTGTTCTGAGTCAGGTTGATAAACTCCTCCATCTTCGCAGCTCGAACTGCTACACTGTAGTATTTCTCATTAAAGATACTCTTAAATTCTTCCCAAGTCATAGTTGTAATATTCCTCCACTGACTCACTACATCCCACCAGATGCGGGCATCCTCCCTAAGCATGTAGCTAGCACAAGCTACCCTTTCATTTCCTTCAACCCTCATGAAATCTAAGATTAAGGAAATCATATTCATCCACTGCTCGGCTCGCAGTGGGTCTGATCCACCCTCAAAGGTAGGAGGTTGCTGCTTTCTGAATCTTTCATACAAAGGTTCCCACCTGTTCTCAACCACAGGCTGAACTGACACTGGCGCTACATTCTGCTGAATTGATAACCCTGTAACCTGTGAAGGGGCCTACTGCCTCATTTGAAAAAGTTCTTCCTCTGTTCTCTGCAATCTAGCCTCCATTTTAGCTAATATCTGTTGCCAGTTCTGTGGGGCAGGTGGAGGGTCCTGACCCTGATTGTCTACCTTGGCTCTGCTGCCGCAGAGTCTAGATGATTGTCGAGGCATTACAACTATATGCCTGCAATTAGTCACACCGCTCATTAGGCATGATAACAAAATCCAATTCCACCTCCCACTCTCAACAACCAACCAAGATAAACAATCCAGATAACATACAAAAAGCATATATCACACAACGGGCCATGCCTTGACATCATGCATATGTTATTTCATTCATCATGCTCTTTCAAACTAAACAGGGAAACAAGGCATCAAGCACATATTCAATCATAATAATCAACCATACCAACCAACCCATGAGCCGAGCTTTTCAATGGTAGCGAGCGTACATGTCCGGTCAATCTCCAGAACCAATAAACCTTGGCTCGCTCTGATACCAAGTTGTAACGCCCTACTACCTTAGAGTCGTTACTAAGTGAGTTTAAAATGTGCAATTAACTCGCTAAATGAGGTTTTTAGAATAAAAGTGTGACTAAACAAAAATTCAAGGCTGTAATCTTTAAAAGTACTCTATTTCATTGAAAGTTCCAAGAGTCTAACATTTGGGATCCCAAAGTACAGTTTATAAAACATTTACAACTCAAAATAGGTTTATAGGTAATTAACCATTAAAATCAGAGTTTAATACAGCCATTTCTCAAAATTCCCCCAACCAAAACAGTCGGGTAGGCCAGACATGTACGCGCCGCCCCACGCTCTCTGTACTCATGGCTGGTTGACTTTCTCCTTGCCCTTACCTGCAACACAGAGCACCTGTGAGCCGAAGCCCAGAAAGAAAACTCACAAAGAACATACATATGCATATTATATAACCATTATATTAGATAATCCACAGATAAAACAGATAGTCCCTCAGACCAAATAGGTACGGCCACGCCGTCCCAGAAGCGTTACCAAAGCCTGGGATCTCGGTTCTCACCGTAAGGATATCCCATGTATCCATTGGGGTCTCACCCTACCTATAAGCACTCCATGTACTAAGTGTTATTCTCGGACCCACTGTCGTTCTCGGCCTTCGCCGTTCGCGGCCCCTTGCCGTTCTCGGCTCCTTGCCATTACCAGCTCCTTGCCGTTCCCGGCTCCTTTGTCGTTCATTATACTATAACCACATATAGCATACCTAAACATCATTCAAGCATATAATAATTCAATCAAGGCTACACCCTAACAATAATACAATCTAGGACCGTGCCCTGCAACAACACTATGGGCCCATGCCCTGCTCTACGGGTTCTACAGTTTTCTTACTTGTATCTCGAGCTTCACAATGCACCAAAGTCACGAGCACGGTCCTCTATCCCGAGCCTCTCCGAAAACCTAGTCACAACACATATAAAATATCCTTTAATACTAACCAATCCAAAACCACTTCCCGGGACCAATCCCATACTTTCGGGACCTCCAATTTCCCAAAACAACGCAACGGAAACATCCCCCGAGTCCCCGGATCAAATGCCCAAAAATGCAAAATTACCCTATCCTGAAAATAGGCTAGCACCGCGGTGCTACCCTTGAGGGCCGCGGTGTCCAGCAAGTTAGAGAGTCCCCCAGCCCTGATGCAGCCTCACGCCGCGGCGCCAAAGAACAGGGGCGCGGTGCCCCTTCGCGAACCCAGAATTCTGGGTTTTCCCCTGCTTTTTCCCCGAGCCAAAACACTCCCAATTCAACCCAAACACATACCTAAACCCCAAAAACAATTTAAAACCACAAATAAACCATTTAACAACCTATAAACACCAACCACACGTATAAACACTTAATCACTCCCATAAATCACACTTTTGTTTCAAATCTCAGAAGTTTAAATCAGTAAACCAGAAACTTAAACCAAAGCCTACAAAACCTAAACCATGCTTCAAATTCCTTAAACCACAACAGAATTAAACCTCAAAATTGCATAGAATCCTTACATCAAGTGGAGAATTCAACCTTAAGCTTCCTTAATTCCAGCTTCAAGCTAAGCTCTCTGGTTTCACAAACTGAATTCCCAAACAACTAGCCACAAAAAATCTTTCAATTTCCAACCTAAATTCTATAAGAACTGGAAAAAACATAGAAATTTCAGAGATGAAACTTACCTCTGACCAATCTTGACTTCTGCTTGGCTTTAATTGCCTCAAACCACCTTGATTCCTCCCCTAAGTCTCAAAATTCCCAACTCCCTTCTTTTCTTCCTTTCTGCCCTTAGTTCTCCTTTACTTTCAGCAAAAACTGAGTTGCTTAGGTGAGA
This sequence comes from Humulus lupulus, assembly GCF_963169125.1. Classification (NCBI taxonomy): domain Eukaryota; kingdom Viridiplantae; phylum Streptophyta; class Magnoliopsida; order Rosales; family Cannabaceae; genus Humulus; species Humulus lupulus. The sequence goes on from NC_084796.1 coordinate 159,353,227, forward strand.
AAAATGTGAATGATCTTTCCCTTAGCTGAAGTGATCTAAATCCCTGCCAAAAGTCCATTTTGTCCTTCCATCTATTTCCCCTTCTAACCAAACCTCAAGGACATCCTAGACATTTCCCACTCCTTACAAATCTACCATTTTCCTCACCTAAAATATGTTACTCTTAATGGTTACTAATGGTGACTCAAGTTACTCAATCACCATTAACCATTAGCTCACAAACTCAAAGTACAAAATTCCCAAAATACCCCTAGGCTCCTCCCAAGCAGGGTATTTAATCCCGTTGTGACTTTTAAACTAATTAGCTCCCTATGACCGTCTTGGCACGTGGATCACATTAATATCACCACACACACGTGGTACTAATCATATAATACAATTATCACATCTATGCTCTCAGCATGCCAAAATTACCATTTTACCCCTAACATACAAACGAGGCCCACATGCATATTTATTCCACCTAAACATGCATCCTAACCACATATTCATTTAAATTCTTATATCAACATGTTAATTCACTTATTGCCCTCCAGGCACGCTAATCAAGGTCCTAAACCTTATTAGCAAATTTGGGGTGTTACAATAAAATGGCTAAGACATCCAAGAAGACGGGGCAAACTACTGGCACTACATCCACCTAGCCTCCTCCACCAAATGTGGCTAAAGATGAGCCACAGTTGGACTTTGAAGAGGAAGAAATGGATTCTGAGATCCTGAGGACAACACTGAGTGTGTTGCAAGAGGAGTTGGCCATTCTGAGGGCCAATCAAGAGAATGCGGCTGAGATGTTGGCATTACAACAGAGGGAAATCGAATGCCAGTGCCAAGAACTGAATGAGCAGCAGGTAGACATAGACCGCCGATAGAGAGATGTCACTGTCGGCTTGGAAGCAGCCATTCAGTTGGCATGGGGGCAAGTTGCACCAACTTCTCAACTGGATCAGCCACCAAGCGCACCACCACAACGAGCCCCAAACTCTAGTCCTCCGCTTCAGCCAGCGAGCCCTCAAAGGCCAGAGCAACCACCTGTTGCTCAACAGGATATCCCAATTCAGGATCCTGAGCAGCAGCCAACTTCTTGCACTAGTTGGGATAATCCCCAGCATCAAAGGCAGAATAGGGCCGAGCAGCCTCCCTGAAGCCCTAGACGCCCAATGGCTGATGAGCAAAATCCACCGAGCAGGGGGCAATAACCTTCTGCTAACAGAGGGTACGCTGAATCTGGCTTTGCGGTCAGGGGACCCCCACGGCATGATAATGCTCGGGGACCTACCGACCAACGCAGGCCTCCCCCTAACGCTCGGGAGGTGCCAACTAGAGGGGGGAACAGCGCGACCAGCTGGTCGTGCCATAGTCGGTCGCAGTTCAGGGACAGCCATGACTATAGTGAAGCTGACTCCAAAAGAAGGAATGTTGGTCGATGGCAAGAAGAAAGAGGTGGAGAAAGGAATCCCCCACCAAGAGAAAATAGGCCTGCGAGCCAGAACGTTGAGGGGTAGCCTACGCAGCCTAAAGTCTTTGATTGGTTGGGCTCTTGCGAGAAAAGGCGCAGAGATGGTGACCTAAGGGACGTGCTCAACGACAGGCGTGAAAGACACGATGAGTACCCTCCTCCGGCACCAGTCGCCCTAGCGATCCCAAATGCCGTACAGGCCTAGATCAATTTATTAAACCTGGTTGTCCAGTAGCTGGTAGGGAGCCGGACATCCCACATTGAGTATGATCAAAGAAGAGGCATCCGTTCATACAAATAATAGCTGTGGCATAAATCCCCAACAAATTCAAGATGCAAGTAATGCCAAACTTCTATGGGTACGGGGACCCAGTATCTCACGTGAATATGTTCGAGATACAAATGGATATCTAGAAGGTGTCAGATGATGCTCGCTGTAGAATATTTTTTACCACCCTATCTGACACTGCTCAGGAGTGGTTTTTTAAATTCCCTCCTGCCAGCATAGTATCATGGGAAATGTTCATGAGGGAATTCTACGGACAATTCTACGCTGGTCGTGTGCACCCAACTGAAGCCAATTAGCTAGCCGAGATACGCCAGAATGAGGGAGAATCCTTAAAGGAATATGTCCAGCGTTTCATGCGAGCTGCAGCTGGGGCTAAAACAGTTGGCGATGAAGGAAAATGATGGCCCTTACAGCTGGAGTAAGGCGCCATTCTCCCCTCTGGAACAGCTTAAGAAAGAATGGGGTGAAGAGTACCCAGGAGTTTCTTGATTGTCTAGATCGATGCATTAAGCTCGAGGATGCGATTACCAATGAGGGTAAATCGCCGACGAAAGACAAGGGACCAAAAGAAGATCCCGCTAAAGCCACCAATGGCAACGGTAAAGGCAACGGGAATGGTAAAAATGGTTGAAAAAGGACAAATGCTGAACCATTGGCATCGAAAAATAAGTGCCCTAAGGGCAATAGGTACGAGCTAAGGTTCACCAACTACACGGTCCTTGTCGAGAGAAGAGCAAAGGTGTACTAGGCGACCAACTCCAATGTCCCTTACAAGCGACTAGCGCCAATAAGGAAGGATATCTCCAATAGAGATACAACAAAGTTTTGTCATTTCTACAATGATTATGGTCATGACACTAATGAGTGTAACAAGCTGAAAGATGAGATTGAGTTCTTTATCAGACAGGGACACTTAAGGAGATACGTATGAGCCACAGGAGGTTCTAAGCGAGAGGCTCAACAAGGCAATGAGCAGGCGCCTGTAGGCCAAGACTCACCACCTTTATAGCCAGCTCCTATGGCAGGTACGTTATTAACCATCTGTGGCGGCCCACACCTTGCATGAGATAGTGGAAAGGCGATGGAACGATACCCTCGGACCTTACGCCACGACCAGGACATCGAGATGCTGAATGTGGAGGAACGAACGCCCTAGAAGGCTCGAACAGAGGAAGAACTATTAACTTTCTATGAGTTTGACGCTCAACATGTCCTATTTCCTCATTCGGACCCCCTGGTCGTGGACATCCAGATAGCCAACATGATGGTCAAAAGGGTGCTAGTTGACACAGGGAGCTCAGTAAATATCCTGTACAGATCTTCACTGGAGAGAATGAAGTTATCTGTGAAGGACCTAGAGCCATGCAACCAGACCATGTATGGTTTTTCTGGCAAAGGGCTCGTGCCAACAAGATCGATTAGGCTTCCGGTTACAGCAGGAACTGTGCCCGCGAACAGGACATTACTCACTACTTTTATAGTAGTTGATTGTCCTTCCGCGTACAAAGCTGTGATTTGGAGGCCTATTCTGGTCGATCTGCGAGCTGTAACCTTGGTTTGGCACATTTCCATGAAATTCCCTACTGACTCAGGGGTAGGATGCGTGTTGGGAAACCAGCGAGAAGTGAGGGAATGCTATAATTCCTCGATATCTAAGGCAAAGAGAGGTGGATCAAGGGAAGATGCCAGGAAAGAGTTGCAGTTGGCCAATGAAACACAAGCCGAATCAGGTGAGCACGTCACCAAATAGGGTGTTGCCCAAAGTGAGGATAGGGATTTGGATCGTCGCTTTGGGGATTTTGATGAGGAAGTAGGACCAATCGAGGACCTCAACTCGATGAGATAGATCTGACCAGGGTTTTGAAAGTCGGTAAAAACTTAGCGACAACAATAAAGAAAAAGCTGGTGGAATTTTTGAAGAAAAACCAGGAAGTCTTTGCTTGGTCGCATAAAGACATGGTTGGGATTGACCTAGCAGTTATCAGCCATGTCCTGAACATAGATAAAAGCTTTCCACTAGTGCAACAGAAAAGAATGCTGCTCGACAAAGATAGATCAAAAGATTTAAAGGAAGAAGTCGAGAAGCTAAAGGAGAACAGATTCATCAGGGTAGCGTTTTATCCATCGTGGGTCTCTAATCCCGTACTAGTACCCAAGTCGAATGGCAAGTGGAGAACATGCGTGAATTTCACAGACCTTAATAAAGTGTGCCCAAAATATTATTTCCCGCTCCCAAGGATCAACCAACTGGTCGATGCCACTTCAGGGCACGAGATCCTATCGTTTATGGATGCATACTCTGGGTACAATCAAATCAGTATGCACCCACTTGATGAGGATCACACTAGCTTTCGGACTGATACAGGGCTTTACTATTACAAAGTAATGCCCTTCGATTTGAAAAACGCTGGTGCGACTTACCAGTGACTAGTTAATCACATGTTTAAAGAGATGATCGGTACAAACATGGAAGTATATGTTGATGACAAGTTGGTTAGGTCAAAAAAGGTAGAAGAACACGTAGGGAACTGCAAGAGTGCTTCAAAGTCTTTAACAAATATTAGATGAAGCTTAATCCCCTCAAGTGTTCCTTCGGAGTTGGACCAGGGAAATTTTTGGGATTTATAGTGAACTCACGAGGGATTGAAGCTAATCCTGAAAAAATCAAGGCCCTGATCGAAATGAAATCGCCAACAAAGATGAAAGATGTTCAAAGTTTAACCTGGAGAATTACCGCTCTAAGTAGATTTATCTCTAAATCAACAGACAAATGTATCCCATTTTTCAATCTACTTAGGGGCAATAAGAAATTCAAGTGGACAGAGGAGTGTGAGCAGGCTTTCCAGTCTTTGAAGTCTCATATGTTGCAACCACCGATTCTATCTAAACCGGTTGAAAAAGAAACTTTGTTCATCTATTTGGCGGTCACAGAATATGTTGCTAGTGCTGTCTTGGTCAGATAGGAGGAAAATGTACAAAAAGTCATATATTATGTAAGCAAAAGGCTAATAAAAGCAGAAATGTGGTATCTGCCCATTGAAAAATTAGCCTACTGCTTGATCTTAGCCTCTAGAAAGCTGCAGCCATACTTTCAAGCTCACCCCATCTTAGTACTAACCGACCAACCCCTACGGCAAGTTCTGCAAAAGCCATAAGTCGCTGTTCGATTATTGAAATGGGCGGTTGAACTTGGGCAGTTTTAAATTTCTTACCTACCGCAAGCAGTAGTAAAAGGGCAAGCTCTGTCCGGCATCGTCACAGAACTCACTGGGCTTGCAGACTATAAACAGATAGAAGAGCCTGAACCTCAAAGCCAAACTCCCTCTTGGAAGTTGTTTACAAACGGTTCTTCTAATGAACATCATGCTGGAGCTGGAGTGATTTTGGTAACGCCTGAAGGAACATCAATTCCACTGCGCAATCAGATTCGACTTCACAGCATCCAACAACGAAGCCGAGTATGAAGAGCTGCTTGCAGGTTTACGATTAGACAGGGACATGAACATAAAGTCACTTGAAATCTATAGTGACTCCCAGTTGGTGGTTAATCAGATTACTGGAGAATATCAAGCTAGGGTGTGAAGATAGTTAATTACTTAAACAAAGCAAAGGATTTGTTGGCACAGTTTGAGAGATATACTCTCCAGTAAGTATCTCGCGATCAAAAATCAAATGCTGATCCTTTGGAAAAATTGGCAAGTGCAAAGGATGCTGACACCCTCAATATAGTGCCTGTTGAACGACTTTCCGCACCATGCATCAGAGTAGAAGAAACTTCTCTGGTAATTCTGGTAGAGGATACGTGGATGGCACCTTTCATTGAGTACTTGGTGCATGGAGTATTGTTGACAGACAAAAACAGAGCAAGGACCCTTCAGAGGCAGGCTGCTCGGTTTATCCTGGTCGACGAAATTCTATATCGAAGGGGGTACTCAATGCCACTCCTAAGATGCGTCTCAAAAGAAAAGGCCAAAGAATTAATGCGAGAAGTCCATGAAGGTGTCTGTGGAGATCACGCTGGGGGAAAAAGTTTATAAAAATAGATCCTAAGGCAAGGATACTTCTAGCCAACAATGAATGAAGACTCTATGGATTTTATTTAGAAATGCGACAAGTGTCAGAGGTTCTCCAAGATACCACGAGCAACCCCCAACGACCCAAAGCAGATGTAAAGTCCGTGGTCATTCGCAGTATGGGGAATAGACTTAATCGGGTCTTTGCCCACAAGAAAGGGCGGCGTCAAATACACCGTGGTGGCTGTTGATTACTTCACGAAGTGGGCTGAAGCTGAGCCACATGCAACCATAACGACCAAGAAAGTGCTGGATTTTTTGGTCAAGAACATAGTGTGTCGCTATGGATTGCCATGAAAAATTGTCTCAGACAATGACACACAATTTGATAGTGATCTGTTCACAAATTTTTGCGAACGGCATGGAATTATCAAAAGCGTTCCTTCAGTAGTTCATCCGCAGGCAAATGGACAAGTCGAGGCTGTCAATAAGACACTAAAAGATACTCTGAAGAAAAGACTCGAATAAGCAAAAGGATCATGGTCAGAGCAGTTGCCTGAAGTCCTCTGGTCGTATAGAATGTCGCATTGAATAGCAACAAGTCATACTCCATTTTCCTATGCTTATGGATATGAGGCTATGTTGCTTGTTGAATTAGATCCGCCATCACATCGACGAATGGCATACGATCAAGATACTAATAGCCAGTTATTAATGGAATCTTTGGATTTGATCGATGAAAGGCACGAGCAAGCCCAACTCCGAGTAGCAGCTTACCAACAAAAAGTCACCTGGTATTTCAACTCTAAAGTGCGTGAAAGAAAATTTAATGTGGGAGATCTGGTACTTAGAAAAGTTTTCCTTAATTCTCGCGATCAAGCTACTGGAGTACTCGGACCTAACTAGGAAGGACCATACCAAATCGAAGAAGTCCTCCATACAGGCACTTATAAACTTGCTCGCTTAAATGGAGATCTCATTCTTTGCTATTGGAATGGAGAGCACCTGTGCAAGTACTATCAATAAACAATTCTTGTTAAAGAATTGGCATGTATTAATTTTACTTTTTACAAGTTTATGAACAAGGGTTTGTCAATTATGTGACTGATCGCTTATAAGTGTAAGATCAATTTTTGATCACTCATACAGACATGATTTTCCATTTATTACGAGAAATATAAGGGACTGTGTGCAGCCAGTCAATCTTGCCAGCTATTGTATTTATTACAAGTATTTGCTCATTACGTGTGTTATTTTGCCATATTATCATTGTTTACATATCTTTATTACGAGCATAAATTTTTGAACAGGTCTAGGTCAAGGCAAGTGACTGAGAACCTTAAGCTCTTCAATCACAAAGGGCATACAAGGCATCTAGCAGGAAAAATCATAACAATAAGCATATGTAAACACGCGAGCAAAATAAGTGAAAGCATACTACAGTACTTAGAGTATTTTTCAAAATTTTGTTTAAATTTTGTTAAATCAAACCAAAGTGCTATGCTAAGTTTGGTCATGCAAACAGATGTTATAATAAAATGAAAATATTATCATATCAAAAAGGAAACCTTTTACACCGCGAGCAGTTACTGCTCGGATGTAATTGTCTGTTAAAAGGAAAAGCTGCCCGTGCAGCAATAAAAATTTAAATTGTCTTGACACTATGAACTGAGGTCCGTGTGTCCCAAATTACAAAATTAAATAAAAACAAAAAAAATTATGAAGCAGGAGGGTCCTGAGGAGTTTGTTGGTCGACAAAGGCCCCAACTTCCTCTTCCACGCAATCAATGCCTGTAGCCAAGGAGATTTCTGGGGAGGCTGGGACTTTAGCTCTCTCTTCTTCTTCAAGGCGAGCGAGGCACCTGCTTATTTGAGATTGCCTCAGGTGCTCGGAGAGGTAGCTGAAATCTGCCTTGCGATTATGCTTCCAAAACACGTAGAAGCAATTGAAGGTGGCACCCTTATACCTCTCCAAGTTGCTGGCATTGGTCTCCTCGAGCTCTTTGACGCGCTCCTCCAACCCCTCGGTCTCTTTTCTGTTGATGACCAGGTCATCTTAAAGTTTAGAGGCTTCCTTGAAATTAAGCAAAGAAGCCTCTGTGTACTTATCTTTGGTCTCGATGGATTTGAGCAAAGTAGTATGGTGTTGTCCTAGCTCTTCGGCCAGCTTAGCCTTCTGTTCGAATAGCTCAACATTTTTCTTCTCGGCTGCCTCGAGCTGCTCGGTGTATTTTGCCTCAGCCATCTTAAGCTCCTCAGAGCGTCTGACCTCGGACGCTTTAAGTTCCTCAGGGTGTATGTCCTCGGAAACCTTAAGCTACTCGCTAAGTCTCTTCTCATACTGAGCAATCTGGGCTACTGAACGATGACAACTGGCGGTCATAGTTAACATTCCCTGCGATCAGAGAAAAAGTTAAACTGATGACGGAAAATGACAAGATAAACAAATGGACCTCAGCAAGAAATGGCAATTTACACTGGCTATTTCATTCAGCGCACGGTTAATTATTTATCGACTTCCATGGTGTCGGTACCAATGATGGCCTCTCGACTGTGTCGATGCCTTGATATTTTAGTCATCCTCTCCTTGGCCGAACTAAGCACGATATTCATTAAGGTGTCTTCTATTTGATCAGGAGGTGTATGGTCAACAGGTGCGAGAGGAGGTGTCTGGTCGGCAGGTGCTTAAGGAGGAGTCTGACCGACAGGAGCTGGGGGAGACATTTGGTCGAGGGGGGCAGGAGGAGGTGTGATTTCCCGAGAAGGAATTGGCACTGGAGGATCCCCAGTCTGAGCTTTTTTCGCGGGGGGTTCTTGTTGCTTTTGCCTCGATGTGGCCTACTCCCTTTTTTCTTGCTCGAAGGAGCAGTAGGTACAGCTCCACTGTAAAGCTCGAACAGTTCTTCAGATGACATGGCTGCAAAATAGAAGCGAACAATCAGATAACATGGATGAAGGAATCTACTAAATCAAGAAAATAAGTTCAAGGAAATTATAAGTAAGATACCCGAGCTACAACTATTGGTCGCTACACTATTTACTACACTACTGCTACACTCACTCTCTGCCATGAAGAAGTCTGAATTTAAATTAGGAGTGTATTTAAAGTTTCCGTCCCCATCAAATAAATGATAGGGAATAGGAAAACTATCTAAGAGTGAGAGGTCAGTACTGTTCTCATCTCATGATTCAAGAATAGGTTCGGGGTGTTCAGAAACCTTCTGTTTGTCCTTTCCTGAAGGAGCAGGGGTAGCAACTACTCGCGGGGTGCGGGAGGGTTCCTTGATAGTCACTACCATTGTCCTCCTCCTCGGAGGTTGTGACACATCATGGTTCTGCTCCGAAACTTCTCCACCGGTAGCACTCCCCGCAGTTGTTTCCCTCACATCCTAGTGAGGAGCCAAAAGGCCCACCAACCTTAGATTATTCTCCGTGACCAGCTCTTTGACGCTTTTTTCTATGTCAGTCATGCTGGCCAGGGATGCTCCTTGTATCTCCATCTCTGGAGTAGTAGCTGGTCGGTGCCATGGACCTGAAGAATACTAAAATTCTAAGGAACGTGAGGAAAAGCTAAAGGAAATTAAAACGACCAGGAAATGAAGAATTTACCTCCTTCAGTGAAGGCTAGATTGTTGGCGACCAGATCTAGAGTTAAAAAGTACTCCTGGAAGTACTTTCCCACGTTGGACTTGTGGGTGATCTCACTTAGGAAGGTGCGAGCAGACTCCTGATGGTAAAAATGGAAGAACCCTGTGTTGTTGTGATTGGGGTTGGACTTGAGATCGAACAGATAGTTGATCTCGTGTGGCGTCAGGACAGGCCACTTCTTATGAATATACAGGATATAAAGAGCAGAAAGCAATCTATACCTATTTGGTGTTATTTGAAAGGGAGCGACCTCAAAGTAGTTGGCCACCCCCTGGAAAAACGGAAGAGGAGGTAAGGTTGCCCCTGCCTCGATATGATATCTCGACCAGGCGCTGTAAGCGCCCCCAGGCAAGTTTGCCCGCTGAACGATGGTGGGCTTGATTAGGGTTATCCTAGGAAGTTCGTACTTCTATAGATAAATCCCTACCATCTTATCTATGATGTTGCTAGGAGGTACCACGTACCATTCGACTCCTGGTCGAAGGACGTCCCTAGGTTTTGCCTTTGTTTGGATTTCTGGCTGGGAAGTGTTTTCAGACTGAGGTCTAGGTGATGGATTTTTAGCCTGAGGAGCAGGCTGTTTGGCAGGAGGAGAGGTTGTTTTCCTTTTCTTTTGGGCGGTGGAATTTACTCGACCCATGTTTGATGGATTAGTTGAAGGTCTATTAGAAGAGGTATGAGAAAAAGGAATCTCCAGGATAAGTAATGACGACTATTCCTGATCTTCGAGCAACTAGGCGAGCAAGTCGTCGTCGATCGACCTCTCACCTCCCCACAGATCGTGCATGAAAATCTGCGAACAGAGAAGGGGAGATGAGAATCTATGGCCAAATGACCAAGAATGTGTAAAAGTTGGAATAACATTGCTCGTGTATAAAAGTTAAGCTTCTATATGACCAGCAACATTCTAACAAAAACATTAAATTCTATGCGAACAGTTTGGAAAATGGATTAAAAAACAGAAGTGGAAAGTTTTTCAAGAAAAACTTTTCGACTCTAAAAGGGCAAGAAAAACCCAATTTTTTCTACATGCTTAAAAATCAAATTTTTACTTCGATTTTATGCCCTAAATTAATAATCCTAACCCTCAAACTGATTCCTAAGCCTCATGTAGTGTTATTCCCTTATACTATCATGCTTAGACTTACATACCCATTTACCCCAAAATAGTTTCTTTCAAGAAAATTCAAGAAATCAAGGTCCGAAACAGATATAGAATAGATATTGCATGGCATCTCGATGACAGAAAAAATCAAGAAACTTACTTTGATGAATATTTGAGTAAATCTCTGAGATGCTAAGTCAGGTGGCTAGGCAGAAACTTCGCGCATCGTCAAGATCGTCTAAGTTTCTGGGTTTTCTACGCCTTGTTCTTCGGTGTTCTTAAGGAGAAAGTGAAATGTAAAAAGTAAAAAGTGATTTTGAATGGTTATTTATATTGGTCGAGGTGCAGTTACCTAGGTAATCATAAGGGGTAACTTTCCAATGCATGGGTAAGTGTAATAGCCGTCAGACCATTTTTGGGAAACTGCAATGATATGATTGGTTTCCTTTTTTGAGAAGGCATGGATGACTCTGACAGATTTGACAAGGCATACGAAAGGTCGGTTGTCTAAGTTTACTTTATGCTGGTCGCAGTAAAATAAACTTGGGGGGTGCAAATGTTTACCCAAAAATGAATCCTGATGACGTGGCAGGATTAACCTACACGCGGCAGGCACGTGACAACTTTAAGTGGATAAATCTTGTTCGACCATCGACCATAAAGTTTTTTTATAAAGTATCACGCTTAGGTGCACCAGTCTGGTCGTATACTCTCATTTACTTCCTTTTGGATATGCAATCTTGTAATATTTGCATTAATTGTATTTTCTTTTATTACCTTGATATGCAAGTCTTAATGGTAATTAAGGCCCATGAGCCCATGTAATCTTCTTGAGCCTATAAATAAGAATCAAAGGGCTCAAGGAAAGGGCTTTTGAACTTTTGATCTTTGTATCCTGAGAGAAGAATATAGTGTGATTTTCACCGAAGTTGTAATCTTCCCAAGGCTGGTGAAACTCCTGAACCCTAGTTCATTGATCACATTGTTGGGATTCAATATCAATAAGAACACTAAGTGGACGTAGGTTATTACCATCCAATTGGGGCCAAACTACTATAAATCGTTTGTGTCGTTTGCTTTCCATTTGATTTTTCTTCCTTATTTCATCTCATTTTCTATCATTTATTTGACTCCGTGTCATTGACCAATTTGAGGGTTAACATTTCTATTTTTGAGGAAAAAAAAATTAAGACCTTTTTATTCTTTGCCATTATCTAAGCCTATCTGAAAACCTTGTTAATATATCCATCCCTAGTATATTATAAGCATATGATTTCAAAATACTAAGTTGAAGAAAAAAAGGAATGGAGAGAGTATATTAAAAAAATGAAAGAAAAGAGTTCAATCAAGAACTACACTCCCAATTTGAATATAAAAAAGAAATGAGTTTGGGGGAGTGTAGCTATTATAAATATATATATCTAAAATAAATAATAAAACAAGGGATTATTGGGTTGCATATTTCGGGATTGAAGTCTTGAGTAGATTGGTCATGTGCTTATGGTATTTCTGAGCTGAATTTTTTTTTTCTTCTGATCTACCCTTACCTAAGCCTAACGTTACAAGCTTATAAAGTCCTATTTATTCTTAAGCTTGTTTTGATTTATATTACTGGGGAATGACAAGTAAGTGAGCATATGGAATAATTGGTCAGTTTGGTTTGTTGGACGGAAATTTGGTATGCATAAATGAGTTAAGTGTTTTATTTGTTGAGCATGACAAGGTAATCTTGGATGTGATTAGTTTAAATTGGTTTAGAGGAGTAGTTTGATTAAAATTTTGGGTTGTGCAAAATGTTTAGTAGTTTTATGAGAATTACGTGACCTACATTCATGATTTGGCGGCATATATTGTTCATTGGGTTCATGTTAAAAGTGTTGTGTTGTTTTTGTATCATGTGAGTTTGTGTCCTTTGCTCGAGGGTGAGCAAAGATTGAGTTTGGGGGAATTTGATAAGTCTATTTTAGGGTAGTTTTAGAGTGTGTTTTAGTCTAAGTTTTGAGTCATATTGTGAGTTTTGTACATTATTATGCTTGAGTTAGTTTTGTTCTCAGGTTTTTGCTATGAATTTGCGAATGGAAAGGAAAGGAACAAATTTGATGATGAAAATTGGTATTTGGGGAGTCTTTGGCCATTTTGTCTGAATTTGGGAGAGCCGGGAATATTTGGATGACTCTAGTGCAAAATGAAGGTGAAAAAAAAGTGAAATTAAGAAATTTGGAACAAGGAGTCGTGACTTGCCCTTACAAGTCGCGACTTGCATGAAGACAATGGCGATTCGGTGAAGGGGATTAAGGACAAGCGGCTTGCGACTTGGTCTATCAAGTCGCGACGCTTGAGCTTCTAGAGGAGAAAGAAATTATCTAAAAATAGACACGGGTCATGACGCTAGAATGGGCAAGTCGCAACCTGCCTCACTAAAATATGAAAATAATGTGTTTAAATTCGATTATTAGGTCATTTGTAAAGGAGAGTGCTTGGATTCGGGATTAGTAGATGTTTAGCATTATTGATCTATTTTTCTTCACTTTTCTCTTAGTTTTTAGTAGTTTAATTTTATGTTTCTGAACAATTATTTTATGATTTCAGTAATGTCTGATATGAACTAAACATCTGTTATAGGGTTTAGTGTAGTCACTTGGATATTTGTTAATTTTCTATAAAGTTTATATAATTTCTTCTTCTTCTTCAATCCTTTATCTATATGATTTGTGTTTAATGTGTGTGGATCATTGATCATTATTTACATGATTTATGATTTTTATTCGAGATCCGAGAGGGGAGAGTTGAAAATTATATAATCATATAGACATAACTTGCATACAGGACAATAATACCTATAGGGTTTGTGTAGCGTTTAGGGTTTCTATGCTTCATGCCTACTAATATGTTAAAATTTATTATAGATATGTAGAAAGATTGCATATAGGTTGAGATCTTTTTATCTTGAAAAAAAATTAGGATTTTTTTAGTTAACTCGCTATTAGGATAGAAATTGAAAAATTATATGCATTGATTAGTAAGATTAACAGGTTGAAAAGTTGATGAAGCTAATACCCTAGGATTTTAATTATTGAATCAATTTTTTTAATTGCATAGTTTATTTCAATTTTCAATTTTAGGTTAATAATCACTTTATTTTCGACAGCTAAATAAAAGTTAGAATTGGTTATTAGTACTTGATTGATAGTCTCTGTGGGAACGATTCTTATTTATTATCTACATTTCTTGAATCGATTGGGTATACATGCACATTATATTTTCGCTATCAAATGTTCTCAAGAAGAACCTAAAAATGAAGTTAGAAAAATTGAAGGAAGCCTAGGTCGATGAGCTACCCAATGTGCTTTGGGCCAATAGAACCACGCCGCGCTCGACTACCGGGGAGACTCCTTTTGCCTTAGCATATGGATGCGAGGCTGTCTTCTAGGTGAAAATGATGATTAATTCCTTCAGGGTACAGGCTTATGAGGACCAAGTTAACCATACGGAAATGACTAGAAATTTGGACCTGTTGGAAGAAAGAAGAGAAAGGGCACAATTAAGATTGGCAACATATCAACAATGAGCCTTGAGGTACTGCAACTCTAGGGTTCGAGAGAGAGCATTCAGAGCAGGAAACTTAGTGCTGAGAAAAGTGCTCCCCAACACGTGAGACCCAGGGGCTGGCGTACTAGGGGAGAATTGGGAAGGACTCTACCAAGTCGCCCAGCTGATACCGCCAAACACTTCCAAAATAGCACGCCTGGATGACACCTCGATACGCGGAACATCTCAAGAAATACTACTAGTAAGACATTCACAATCAATGCAAAAATATTCGTACTTAGTTTGTTTGCATTATGTTAATTTCAGTAGATAAAAATCAAAGAGGTTGTCTAGATAACCTCACAGCAGATGCAATGTTGCTATACATACCTTTGTAATCTACCCACTATCAAAGAAAGTGTTTCCTATCTCACATATTATATAACAAAAAAAGTCTCTGTTGGGAGCAAAATGACCAAAGTGCTCGATGGAATAAATCTCACCAAGCACTTGGGGGGCAGGATAGGAGGCATATAAAAGGGATGAAGTGAAAACTCAACAAGTTGTCTCTTGGATTCATAAGGATAAGCTACCCTTACGAATATCAAGAGAGTTAAGAAACTTCACAAAGATAACCTTCTACAAAAGGCTGACGCCTCCTTAGGGGGTGACGCTTCAAGGAAGATATTCCCCAATAAGTTTAGAACGACCACCAAGTCGTCTAACCAATAAGGGTCCTAAAAGAGATCCTTGCAAAAATAGTAGTATACATAATGACAAGAAGGACTCTTCTCGCACAAAATAATAAGCGCGCAAAATATATATATATATATATAAAAGGATGACAAATAAAAAATCCCAAGGGGTTAACATGTCCTTATATAGGCAGTCAAGGTGCACCAATAGGCATAACCACATGCAACAAGGGGTCCCAAATGGAGCCTCTACGAAAAAAGGTAACATTACAACCAAATCGAAAAAAAATAAGAGCATGTAGAATAAAAACTTGCATAAATAATCAACCTGTTCTCGGACCACCATGCCTAGGAGGGGTGAAAAAGTGTATATAATAAGTTACTCAAGTGAGAAGAGAAATTCATAACCAAAATGGTCACACAAAAAGTAAAGTAGAAGTACCAGACATACGAAATCTCTGTGGATAGTAGAGATGCTCTCAGTGAAGAACAAACTTTGCTTCCAAGTTCTTGGATTAGAGATGGACCCAACCATGAAGTCTTTCTCTTCAAAGGCTTTCCCAAGATAATAAAAACCAAGGCTGCCGGGGACCTTCTTGAGATTGTACATGTAGTATACCTCTTGAGGCGAGGAAACTAGCACAAATTTTTTTTAGTACAACATGAACAAGCAGCATAAATTGATCCAAACATTTCGAGCCAATCGGAAAGGAGCAATGTTGAAGTAGTTTAACACGTCGACAAAAAAAGGATGCAGTGGAAGAGTTCCCCAGACCTGAGGATAAACTCCCTAAAATCCATCGTCTAAGGTGGAGGAGCATGGAAGAGGCATCATTCGGTAGGGGAGATGCAGTGAATAGGTGGCTCAAGCTTATACTTTTCTACCGCGTCAGCTAGCCTCAGCTCATCCATCTGGGAGATGATAGAAGCAACATCAAAGGTAGGAGCTAACTGGTAGATAGGAGAGGCCGCTTTATTCTTCTTCTTAGAAATATCTGAAATACAAGAAAAATGAGTAGTTAGTCCAATAGCAGACTTCCAATGCCACTTCCTCCTGCCCGCTCGTGTCTTTTTTCGAATGGAACAGGGGGTAGCATTAGTGGAACACTCATCATAAGAATATAGGGGCATAGAGGGTAAACCCCCCATCAAGTAGGAAGTCTCGACTTTGCCAAGAAATACAACATCCCATGACCAGACAATGGAGGTCTCCAGAGGGGAGGGAGCAACTGGAAACTCGCCGCAAGGGGCGGAATCAAGCTTGCTCTCCAAGCCCCAATCCTCACTCCTAAAAGGCGCTAACGATCCTAGAGTCCCATGTCCTTGTATTATCTCCTCTACGACATGTTCAGAATCTGAGGAGGAAACCTCAATAGGCATGACACTAGGAAGGATCCTAGAAGACCCACTTATGAATGAAAGGCTAAAAAAATACACATATACATGTAAGTAATATATAAATTAAGGTAAAAACAGAAACTAAGTGCCTAAGCAAATGAATGGCTCCCCAGACAAGAGAGTGTGATTCACAAACCTAGACATGACTCGACGTAGGACTAATCAATAAGTCCCCAGAGTATCAACAAGAGTATAAAACAAAGCGAGTATAATTACAATAAAGACACATATCTATCTTGCATGGATATGAAGAGAGATAGAATAAAAAGTGTACCTGGAAGAAGACGTGCTCAGACACACTGTTGCGAGATGGAGGGCAACTTTGGGGGGCGACTTCAGGCAGGAGCAACCTTGTGTAGCGACTTCAGGCAGGTGGCGATCTCGGAGGGCGACCTCGGGGTGCGACTCCAGGGAATACCTAAATTGAGAAACAAACTCCAAATTCTGTCCTAGATGGAATAATCGGCCATCCATAAAAAATAAACTAAATGAACATACAAAAGAAAATAAATGAAATTTACCTTAAAAATGTCCCCACCAAGTGTTGAACCTCCAACCTCTTAGAGGAAAGGAATGTCTACCAACCACTAAGCCAAGTAAGAGTGAAAAGGAGGTGTGGGTAAAATGTGAGAAAAATAGGAGGTATATGTAGGGAAAGCCAATCATTCCCAACTGTTGTATCAAAATACAATCCAAGGGTTCAAAAAGATATAGAGCATTACCACCCTTCTTGAAAAAGTGCATAGGGATCCGCCCCCCAACAAAGAATTCTCACTTCAAAATAAAGAAAAAGAAAAGGGGAGCCAAACACACTATCTATCTTTAACTTAGCTCAAACTCAAGTCCTACACGTAGGAGCGCAAGACACTGCCTCCACTAAGTACTATTTTTCTTGGATAAAGCATCACCACCATTCTACAATAATATGAGAGACACCTCCTTATAGATTAGGGGGAAAGTGTGAGCCTTGAAAATGGCAAGAAAAGCCATGTAGGGGATGTGCATCCAAGAGGTGCTTCAAGATGACAGGAGGAGCTTCAAGACCAAGTCCATGCCCACATGGACCCCCAGGGCGACCTGGGGGGCGACCTCAGCCAGCAGGGGCAAGCTTAGGGGGCGAGATCAAGGCCCCCTAGAAGCCAAGCACCAATTTGACCCTACTCAAGACCACATAATGCATGTGAAGCTTCCTAGAGGCTAAGAGGGATATTCAAAGTACCTTATAGTCTCTCCATAGATTCAAGCTATGAGCACCTTACACTCAAGGTCTCAAGAGCATAGAAAGATATATACAAAGTAGAGGTACAAAAAAGGTTTGGGTAGTGTGGAGTATGAACCAGACACGATCTTCAGAGGAGTGGTGGTCGCACTAAGTACTAGGAGTAGGACTACACCCCCTCCCCCCACGCCTCCAACCACAATGAGGCCCGACAAGCCTGAAGTGCGACACCACTACCACTATTTCTTTAAAGTGCCCCATAGTACCACTATTTCTTTGTCTCCATGAGATCGCTCTTGTACTAAGAGCCACTAGAGCTCCCCTATACATAAGGAAACCTCTGATCTTTGAGGGGGTTGGAAAATACTTGTAACACCAGACTATTCTAAGAGAAATATACAAGTTTTCTTCTGTAATTTTTCTCTAAGTTTCTACAAGTTCTTCTAAGTTCATAAATTTCTTTTTAAGTCTTCGAGTTTTCTGACCTAAATTCGTTGATAACTTCTTACCGTCAATAGTGCCCTAGATATTGATTCTGTACCTAGTGCTAACTCAATGACGAACTCAATCTCCTGGTGTGGGGGCAATCCTGGTAAGTCCTCAGGGAACACATCTATGAACTCACAAACTAATTTGGTATCTTCTCGTCCCACTGGCACGAACATAGTGGTATCAACCACACTAGCTAGGAATCCTATGCAACCTCCTTGCAATAGATCCCTAGCCCTCAATGTTGTTATCATAGGAATACGAGGTCCATGCATAGTGCCAACAAAAACAAAGGGGTCCTCACCCTCGGGCTTAAAAAGACACCATGTTTTTCTTGCAGTCTATAGTTTCCCCTTACCTGGCTAACTAATCCATTCCCAGAATCATGTCCAAATCATACATACCCCACTCAATCAAATCTACTGATAGTTTTCTATTGCCAACCACCATTGGCAATGACCTAACCCATCTCCTAGAGACTACCACCTCCCCGTAGGCAATAAAGTCCTAAACCCCACAATATAATAGTCACAAGGTCTACACAATCTATCAATTACTCTACTAGAAACAAACGAGAGTGTAGCACCAGAATCAATCAATACAGTGTATGGAGTGCCAACACTAGAAAGCTGACCTATCACTACTGAGAGACTAGCCTCAGCCTCTGACTGCATCAAGGTGAACACTCAAGCTGGACTCAAGATGTCTGCCTTCTTGGATTCCTCTTTCTTCGAACCTGAGCATTCCTTCTTAAGATCCTCAACCACCCCGCACAGATAGCATGCCTTCGCCCGATATTCTCCTAGATGGCACCTCCTACACCTGACACACTCCGGGTAACTCCTCCAACTCTCATTGCTGCTCTGAACACCCCAGCCCCTTCTATCAGGACCTGCAGTGGTCGAGGTGTCAATGGTCTTCCTCATGTGATTGCTAGGGCCTCCGCCCATACTAGACCCCCAAATGGAGGCACTACCCCCCAAAAATCACGTCGTGTAGCACTCTCCATACATATCTTATTCTTTACCTCCTCAACTGCGAGGGCTTTTTCAACCACCTGGGCATAAATAGTTTCCCCAGGTACTGACGTAATTCGAACATCCTGGGCTGTCATAGCATTTAGCCCCCGAACAAATCTATCATGTCTGGCTATGTTTGTAGGCATCAAGTCAGGCGCAAATTTATCCAGCATGTCAATTTTCAAGGCTCGGTGACTGACATACTATCTTGCACCAAACTAGTAAACTCATTCACTTCGCCGCTCTAACTGCATTATTCTAGTACTTCTAGTTAAATAGGTCTCACAACTCATCCAACTCATAGTAGAGACATTTCGAGTTTGGGATGCCACCTCCCAATAGATACGGGCATCGTTCTGAAACATAAATGTGGCGCAAGTCACTCTGTCATTACCTACCACCCTCATAAAATCAAGGTTTGAGGTACTGAAGCTCATCCACTGCTCAGCCTTGAGTGGATGCTGACCTCCCTCAAAGGTTGGAGGGTGATGTTTCCTGAATCTTTCGTACAACGATTCCCACATGTTTTGAACCTCTAGTTGTTGTACCACCGATACCATAGAAGGTAGCATGATTGGTGCAGTTTCCCCTAATGGAACCTGCTGTCTTAATAACCGAATCTACTCCTCTTGACTGTGAAGTTTGGCTTGCATATTAGCAAGCACTTACTCCTAGTTCTCAAAGACTGGCGAAGGGTTCTGACCCTAATTATCATCTCTAGCCTCGATCTTAGCGATGGCTAGTTGAACTAATCGCCTTGGAGGCATAACTCTCCAAGTATATCTGCAATCAACTACTCGGCTTATCAGGCAATGATAACGGGTTTTAGAAGTCACCCCATGGTCCAACACCAACAATTAAGAAAATACATGCAACCACAATGCTAATAAGCATTTCATTAGCGCTAACATACAGTAGCAATGCTAATAAGCATGCCTTTTCATGTACACATAGCAGTCAAGGGCCAGGCCCTATCAGTATATTTCATGCTTCCTATGTTAACATGTAAATACAACACATCTGTTTTAGTTAAGCAATTAACATATATTCAGATCATTGGTTACCCAACCATGAGTCAAGCATTTCTTTAGTGGTGAGTGTACATGCCCAGCCATTCTTCAGGAATCATTAAACCTTCTAAGCTCTGATACCAAGTTGTAACGTCCTACTAAACCAGGACAGTTACACTGTTTGTTTAAAATTCTGCGGGACTCGTTAAGCGAGTCATTTGGATTAAAACGTGCATTCAGGGTTAATTAAAAAATTTGGTATAAATTTTTTGGTCAAACGATTGTTGATTTTCATTAAAGGATTTGGTATATACACGGGATCCAAAAAAAGGTTTATAATTGATACAAGGGAAAATAAACAAAGTACTTGACACTCGTCCTAAGCAACAAAACAATTAAACCCTAGATTTCCAAAACAAGTCTCAACCGTGGCGACCGACCAGGCTGCCTATGTACACATTGGCCCCGAAGCTCTCCTACTCATTGATGTTCCAACTTCTCCTCGCCCTTACCTGAACCACGTAGCACCCGTGAGCTAAGGCCCAGCAAGAAAACTCAATCAAGCATACAGACAATCAACATATTATAATTATAATTATCTTGCTTAATAATTCAAAACAATGCTCAGTAATATTCAATTTATTTATGCGACCATAGGGCCACCTAAGTGCGTACCGTATTTGCTTCGATCAGACACATATAGAGTCGGACAAGCGTAACTCATGCTCCAATCTCTTTTCTAGCAGCCATTGGGCCATACCACTACGTGCTGCACTTCCAGTTATAAACAGACATACATTGCATACATAACTTAACTATGTAAAGCAGAGTTATTCATGGTCAAACAAACATTTCAAAACAAAATTATAACCATGTTCAATCACAGGGGCTCAAGCCCTAATTTCAACATGGGTGTAGTTTTCTTACCTTGAGTTTTGTGCGAATGACGATACGACCTCAAGCATGATCCCGATCCCGAGCCTTGCATAAATCCAGTCACAACATAAACATATTCCTATTAGGGATTTAGTCCAAATCTCGAGGCTCACCCTGAACCCTAGCTTGTAGAGTTATTATTCCATGTTGCCGGGACGTTAGAAACGTCCCCCAGAGCCCCCAAGTGGGCCCCCAAATGAATTCCTAAATCTCCCGAGCCATAATCTTAAAATCAGGACTAGGTTATGGGGCACCTGGCATGGTCACACCTACCCCTAGCGTGATCGTACTCACATAAACTTTGGGGATTTTGGGGTACTAGCGCAGTCATGCGTGCCCTTGGCGCGGTTGCACTCACATAAACTTTGGTGTTTCTTGGGTACAGGCGCAGTCACACCCTACCCCAGTCGATCGCGCCAAAGACCCCGAGACCCCAAATCAAAACCCAATTCCTATGGTTCTGGGACCCTAGCACGGTCATGCCACAACCTAGTGCATTCGCGCTAGGTTGCCAGGAACCCAAAATTACCCAAAAACTCAAGTGTTCTTCCCCAAATTAAAGAACCACGATTCCCCTGCATACCAGACCAAGAAAATTGACCCCAAATAGACTTTCCAACAAGTTTATGACCACAAAACGCCCTATACAACCCTAACAACCTAATTCCAATATTAATATACCACCAAAACTCACTCAAACTCATCAAATCAACGAAACACTAAAAATTGGACAAGTTTGAGCCAAAGGTTTAGAAACTTAACCAAATCCAAAAATTCAAGTCTGAAAATGTGAATTATAAACTTAGTCCAAGCTTAGCACATCCACCAATCATGTTTACACCAACAACAACAACATCAAAAAACTCCCTAGAAGCATTAAACTTTCAGAATTTACCTTTATCTAAAATTGACCAAGAACACCTCAAAGAAGAAATGAAAAACAGAGCAAATAATTCATACCTGCTATGAATTTTGAAATATCTGGTGTGGTTATGCTATGGGTAGCTCCTAATCCTCCCAAATACTTCAATTCTTCTAGTAATTTCCCTTAAATTCCAAACATAGACTTGGATCTTATATTTAGTGTCCTTGAGTGAGCTCTTGAAAGTGAACAAGGAGCAGAGTGAGAGTGTTGAACGTGAAAGGAAGGCTTCAGCCTATTTTTAGCCTAGTCCCCATGTCAAATGACCATTATACCTTCCCCACTTAACTTTTCTTCAAAGTACCCCAAGGGCAAAATGGTCATTTACCTTAAATTCACACTAAACATAAACTTTTACCTATGAGTCCAAATTTAATCCTCTAATCTTTCACACACAGATATTTCACCAATTATTTTTATCTACCAATGCTTCCCAAAAATATGCAAAATTTCAAAAATACCCCTTGGCTCACCCCGAGCCGGGTATAAATTTTCGTTGTGACTTTTCTGCTAAATTTCTTATAAGCATCGACTTAAGCCAAATATACCAAATATATTCGAATAATAATGTGTTCTCAATCACTTAATACATATAATTACAACTATACTCTCAACGGGTCAAAATTACAAAATTCTCTTTACAACGAAAACGGGCCCACAAGCATATTTAACGCACATAAATATACATAAGTAGTCATATCATAATATAACTCATATATTTCACGTAATCACCCATATATTCAATTAAATCCACATATAATTCCAATTATGCCCTCCTTGCACGCTAATCAAGGCACTACATCATATTAGCAAATTTGGGACATTACATTCTGCATAATGAATAGTAGCCAACCTTTCCTCCAATTCTCCTATGCAATTCCGAACCACGACCATCTCCATTCGTTGGAAGTTGAAGTACTCCATGAACTCATAGACAACGTATTTGAAGGTGGTGAACTCCAAATCCTCCTCAAAGGTTCCATGTCACGCCGTGACCCACCAAAGGAGAGCCTCAAGATGCTTTGCTAGTACTTCTCTCAACACCCAATGATGTTATATTGGCCATAGGAGTGCTCCTCTTTTGTTGAAGACCCCTTGGATGCATTCGCAAACCATCTGCATCTTCTTCAATACTGTAATTCGCCAGTCTCCATCACTAATGTCAGCTTCTACCTTAGTTATTTCTCAGATTTCCTTAAACACCAGTTTCTTGGTGGTTCTAATCAAAGGAGGCATCCTTTCTATACTCCTGTTACAAAGCTAGCTCTTTAAAACAAAGAAAACAAATAACAATTAAAGCATGTATGCATAGGGTCCTTAGAAACATGAATGGCATTCTCTGATTCCATTTGTAAGAACACCCAAATCTATTTACTATGTAAAAACATCGCTCAATTCGTATTTATTAGAAAAAATATCATTTTAGAGAAAAAGGTTCAGTGGGGCCTTGATAAAATATGCAATTTGGGCCAAATGGTTTTAAAATAAAAATGTAGTGTCTTTATGCAGTCTTTGAAAATAAAATAAAAATAATATGTCCCACTAACGTATATAAAACATAAACCATAAAATATAAGTTCATAATCTTTCTTGGCGCTCATCTTGATCGTTAATCGTTCACAGGACAAACCTCATCATAAATGCTGAGACATCAAGACTTCCCACATCATTGTGCGTGTCAAGGAGAAACCCTATTGCCTACCTAAAAGGGGGAAAGTAAGGGGTGACCTAAAAGCCTAATAAGGAAGTACAAACAAATGCAACAATTTCAAGAAATAACACGGAAAAACTACATACATATCATAAAACTCATAGCATATCCTATCAAAATAATATCATATTATTGATGGTAGAAACTCGTCAACAAAATATGGATGAAAACTCAAAAAAAAAATCAGATTCTAATGAACGCAAAGGAACTTGTAGAAATATGGAGGAAATTGCAAGTGAACAATAGAAGAAAAATTCGTATATGGCTCTTAGAATAATCTGATCTTACAAAAATTTCTCTCCCCCTTGCTAGAGAGTGGAAGATCCATTTATTGGGGGGGAATCAATTGCTCCTGATATATTGTGGTCCCAGGGGTCAAGATTATACATATGTACATTGTCAGGGTTGTGGCACAGGTCATACTGGAGAAGAAGGTTGTGGTGTCGGCTCCAGTACCTGGTTAGGGTCTATGGGAGCACCTCCACTTTAGTACTTGAATGTGCCTCCACTACTTGTTTAGTACGAGTGCCAGAGATTGGCTGGTGAGGACTATACCAGGTACCTCACTCGTACGACCACTACTTTTCTGGCATGACCTTTAGGGTCAGTCACCTAAGGCAGTCAGAGCCGTACCCCCACACATACTTCATATCCATATGTTCTCTATTGCGCCAATCATGGGTTTTCTTATTCTCATCATGCACCCTACTCTCTTAAAATTAATGGTGGGAAAGCTTGTATGCCATCATGAGTAACATACCTAGATACCTTCACCAATTTTAGCTTGATACCAAATGATGGTTGGGCCCTTACTGGTCCCCGTCATATGACGAGGCAAGGTGCCTTTCATGAACCTCCATCTAGATGAGACACGGGCTGTCGCATGGACACTGTGGTGCAAGGCACATCGTCTCACATGGCGAGGCTTATGAGCATATGGCGAGGCATGCATTTTCAAGTGGCATGTGGCCCCATGCATGAAGCATTGTGTGTGGTAGGAGGAAATCTCCACGAGACCTTGGCGTGAAGCCCTGGTGCACGCCTAGTGCGAGGACCCTCTCCACGAGGCCCTCGACGCGAAGCCTTGGTGGGCGCTTGGTGCAGGGCCCCCTCTCTGTGAGACCCTCGGCGCGATGCCTTGGTCCGTGCCTGGTGCGAGGCCCCCTCTCCTCGAGACTTTCGGCGTGAGGTCGTGCTGCGTGGCTGGGGTGGTGTCCGCGAGACGTTGGAACAAGGCGAGATGCGCGCGAGATGCTGGGCGCGGGCGTGAGGCACCTGATGCATGCGAGACGTTAGGGGCGTGCGTGGCTTTAGGGCCGTGCGAGTTGACGGGTGCGCGCGAGGCGCTTGATGCCTTTTATGATACTTTTACAACGCGAGTGGACCTCACCCATTGATAGAGTGGGCCTTACGAGACTTTATACATGGCTACTTTGGACCGTCAAGGGACCTTAGGCAAGTGACTTGGGTCCTTTACCAGTGTGGAATTTTTAGCATTCACACTTGCCCCCCAGTCTACGAGAGGGTCTTTAGGCTCTCTGGTTGACTTCATGGTGCGATGCTTTTGGGATGCCTGTGAGGTATTAGCTTGATTCTTGATTTTGAAATTATAGAAATGCACACATTGGAGTTGTAGACTATAATGAGATTTTGAGAATGAATGTGAGCCTGCATTATGCTCCATTGATCCCAAGGCAAGTGCCAAGCCCCCGTCTTAACCATTGATCAAGCAGTGAATCTAATGGATAAGGTGAGTTTGTGGTTCTTATAAATAGACCTTCATCTCAAGCATAATATTTACATTTTCTCTCCTTAGTGTGGTGCTTTTAGTGTCTACACTTCCTCCAACAAGTAAGGGGTTCGATTCCTCAGAAACTCATTTTGGTTGTCTTTCCCTTTTATTATTTAAATTCATTTCTTTTATGCCAATATCCATATAGGTGCTTGGAGACTAAAATACCTTTCTCCATTTTTGCAGGTGCATACCTTCGACCCCTTGCATTTCTTCGATCGCGACGGTGATTTTGACCCTTGGCCTCCTTTCCACTATGACGGTACTTTCGACCCTTGGCCTCCTTTCGACCGTGACTGTGTTTTTGACCCTTGGCCTTCTTTTCAACCGTGTCGGTGCTCGATTTTTCTTACTCAAGGTATACTTTCTTTCTTTCTTATGTTCATTGGGTCTAAATTAGCACTACTCGGGATGGGTCGCCTTCGTCGGAGCTCCTTGTGAGCTAATCCACACACATGCCCTTGCTTGTACCCCGTAGTTGGTCATTTAAAGTGCCTGTGTATAGAGGTTTTGAGCCTATTCCTTTGTGTTTTGTAGTACTCCCTTCACCTACACGCACACCCTTATTACCCACGAGACGAGGTTCCATGGCATGTGAGGGATCACCTGGTGTTCCTCTGGGGGTCGAGTTTGTAAACTTATCTTCAGACTCAGAGTCCCTCGAAAACAACCCTTACCAAGACTATGATACTTTGAGGCAGGTCCGTATACGTCACCTTGAACACATGGCTAAACTTAGGTGTAAAATGTGGGTGGTGGAGAGCGAAATAGATTCAATTTTGAGGGGTGATGGAGTTCGTTTCTCCTTTGAACTTAGTGACAACATTGGAAACCTTAGAGTGAACCTTTTTGATCTACAAATGGATTTGGAGTTCATGGAGGGAAACCTTGCACCTGAACCTCCTGCCTCGTTCACCCCTTATAGTTGTCATGAGATCACCCCGGATTCCCATCAACCCTTGTCTTAGATTCACCCTTGCTCAGCGCTTCCACTCTCAGCGACTCGGTGGAAAACTCTTGGTAGAAAGAAAAAATGGAGGGTAAAGTGCCCTGTTTCGACCTCACCTTTTTCTTTGGACTTTGCAGATATGTCGAAGAAAGTGCGGCAATAGGTAGCTCTCGAGGGGCCAGATTCTGGTCCTCTGCTGGCGTCTTCTATTGTGTCCAACGTGTCAAAGAACCGACTGTTGGAGTTATTCGAGAAATACCATATTGGCAAGGAGTACAAGCTGTATGTTCCTTCCAACAAGTGTCGGGTCGATAATCCCCCCCCCCCCCAGGGGTACGTGGCCATGAGTGAGCAGATCCTGAAGGTGGGTGGGACCATTCCTTTACACCCGTTCTTCGTCATGATCCTTAAACATTTCGACCTTGCTCCACTCCAGCTGGCGCCTAATAGCTGGCTGACCTTAAGCTGCCTATTCATGGAGTTCATTGAGCTCAACCGTCGTGCTCCTACGACTCAAGAGGTGCACTTTATGTACAACCTCATGCCAACCCCTAAATCCAAAGGCTTTTCTTTCCTGCAGAAAGCCAATTTCCAGGTTACCCTCATAGAGGGCTCTGTATCCAACCTGGGGTCCTAGAAGCAGGACTTTTTCTCGTGAATGGTCCCCTTTTTGTACGTGAACCCTTTCGCTCGTCTCCAAGTAAGTACTTCAAGTTTTTCTTCCTTTTACCATGAATTCGTTATTTTGGAACATATGCTCATATTTGTAACTTTGTTGATTCTACAGAGAACAGGGGTGTCCCCGACATTCCTGAGTCGGAGGCAGCACCAGTGGACACCTTTCTCAATGTCGACCCCGCTAAAAAAATGGTCGCCCGTCTCTTCACCGTGGCCAACCTTAACCACTATGGTTTATCCACAGTTTTTGATCCCGATTCGCTGTTGCATATTTCTGAACGAAGTCAAAAGGTGACCTTTGTCGAGCCTCACTTGGACGGGGGTGACGCAAATTGGGTGCCTGAGGATGTTTCCCCAGAATCCAGACGCCCACCTCGGTAATCTCTGTCTCCCAAGGGTACCCTCCTTTGGTCCCTATGGACCGTGACATGGCCTCTCATTCCTGCGGTTCGCAGGCCATGCCAGGGTGCTTCTTTGTGCCCGATTATGAGGAATATGATACTCTTCCTCATTCTCCCATCAATCTATGTTCGTCAGGGCCTCATTTTTTTGATGTTCCTGTGCCTCCTCCTCCTTTGGTGAGTGGGTCATTTGTCCCTGCTTAGCTAGGCGCCCTTGATTTGGAGGGGACACCCTGGGTCGGTCGTATGGTGGCCTCTTATGGGCAAAGGTATACCCGGGTTGTCGAAGGTATTCCTGAGACTGAGTGGAGAGGTCTTGGGAATGTTTCCATGTCAGAGCTTGGGGAGACCCTTGTGCGCTCCACAACTTGGGTGAGCTCATCTGTCTTACATTGGTCTTACTCTTTCTTTTCTTTTCTTTTTTTGTTTTGAGTTCTTTATTTTCTCACCATTTTTTACTTTTTTCTTTCTTGCACGCTTCTCTGGTGGCTCAACGCTTTGATGACTCGGCGCAGGACTTCTCCTCGTCGAACACTGAAAGGAACCGCCTCACGGTCAAAGTTCAGGATCTTGAGAGGGAGCTTACTAACACTAGGCTCAAACTAGAGAAGGCCTTGGCGAAGGCCTCTTCATCCTCGAAAAGGAGGAGGAGAGCGGAAGCCAAGGCTGTGATGTTTTAGGAGAAGGTCGCTCGCCTGGAGGCTGATCTTGGGGCAGCGAAAACCAAAGTTGTAATGTTGCAGGAGAGGATCACTCTCCTGGAGGCGAATTTGGCCAAGATCGAATTTAGATCCATAGAGCGCACCCTCTATGGAGTGTGGAGGAAAAATCCTAACTTCGATTTCTCCTCCGTTGGTGGGCATGCCGTCGCCAAGGTGGCCGAGTGGAATGCTCGCGGCGGGAGGCCTTGAGATTTTGCTTCTGCAATTGTTATCATTTAATTTGATTTAGTTGTACGCTCATTTTACCCTATCATTTTTTTTGTTTGAACTTTTCTAAGTCCTGCCACATTATCGCAACTTTTATATATATATATGATCATTTATTTTGGCTTCTCTATGCTTGAGGTCCTTTTGAGCCCGCAAAAGGGGGTTTGATAGGTCATTTTTTTTTACTTTTTATTTATTATGCTTGAGATCCTTTTGAGCCCACACGAAGGGGTTCGATAGGCCTCTCTTTGGTGCACCTTGATTGTATTTGTAAGTATATGTTGACCCTTTGGGTTCTAGTCATCCTTTTATATACTTTTGCGCGCGCTTATTATTTTTTGCGAGAAGCGTCCTTCTCGTCATTATGCATAGTACTATTTTTGCAAAAGTCTCTTTTAGGACCCTTTTTGGCTAGATGGCTTGGTGGCCACTCTAGACTTATTGGTGGACGCTCTTCCTGAGGCCTTTCCTCTCATGGAGGTATTAGCCTTTATTAGGAGGCTTTTCCTGTAGGTCTTTTTGACCTTCTTGATGTTCATAAGGGTAGCTAATCCTTGTGAACTTAAGAGGTGCCTTGCAAGGTCTTCTTCCTTATTTATAAAGGGTCTTCTTTTTTTAATATATAAGGGTCTCGTTTAGGACCCTTTTTTTGGTTGTATACTCTGCCCCCCAAGTGGTTGGCGAGATTTATTTTGTCGGGCACTTTGATCATTTCGCTCATGCATTTTGATAGTTATTGGAAATGAGAGTTCTTACTAAATATTCATTAGATGTCAAAACACATTCATTGGAAATGAGTGAAGTACATGGTTACCTACGGTGACTTTGTTCTTACTACATATCAAGGGGTGTAAGTTAGCCCTCTACCTCATAGCTATTACACTTAAACTTGCATGTTTAGACAAAGAAATAATATTCTTGCCTTAGACATGGAGGCCTTAGTGATAATATTTTTTTAGATGCTTTGCGTTCCACGCTCTGGGTACCATGGTATCATCCACATGTGCCCGCTTGTAGGTGCTAGGGGGCACCACCTGGGCAACGTGGTAGGGCCCTTCCCAGTTTGCCCCTAATACACCCGTGTTCGGGTCTCGAGTATTTGGCAGGACTTTCCTTTATACGAGGTCTCTAACCCTGAATTCCCTCTATCGCACCCTTGAGTTATAGTATCTTCCAGCTCGTTGTTGATACGTTGCCAACTTCAATTGTGCCTTTTCTCTTCTTGCTTCCAACAGGTCCAAAATTTTGACCAATGCTGCGTGGTTAACCTGGTCATCATATGCTTGTATGCGGAAGGAGTTGATTTTCATTTCTATTGGAAGAACAGCCTCACACCCATAGGCTAAGGAGAAAGTCGTTTCTCCAGTAATGTTACGAGGCGTGGTTCTGTAGGCCCAAAGCACATTGGGTAGTTCTTTGACCCAGGCTCCTTTCAACTTTTCCAACTTTGTTTTCAGGTTCCTTTTTAGGATCTTGTTGATGGCCTCAACTTCTCCATTTCCTTATGGGTGCACTACAACGGAGAAGCTCCTCTTGATTCCCTTTTCTCTACAATATTCTTCGAATACCCCTCCTTCAAACTGCGTCCCATTGTCAAATATTATCTTGTAGGGTACTCCAAACAATAAATTTTTTGACAAAGGTGGTGATTTGCTTAGCCGTTATGTTGACTAGAGGCTTCATTTCCACCCATTTAGTAAATTAATCGACTGCTACAACCGTGTATTTTTCTCCACCTCTTCATCCTTGTAGCGCTCCAATAAAGTCAATCCCCCACACAGCAAAGGGCCACGAACAGGTCATGCTCACCAGCTCATTTGGTGACTGTCTGGGGTATTTTGCATGTCGTTGGCACTTGTCACATCTTCTCACAAAATTGCTCGCATCCTTCTCCATGGTAGGCCAATAATACCCCTGTCGTATGGCCTTTTTTGCTGTGGATTGCCCCCAGCATGATTTCCACTGTAACGACCTGAATTTGCTAATCGAGCTTAGGGCCTTGATTAGTGTGCCTGGAGGGCAATAAATGATTTAATACGCTAATATGTGGATTTATGTGTATATATGATGATGATGCATGTTTAGTTAAGTTAAATATGCATGTGGACCCCATCTGGATATTAGGGGTATAAATGTGATAAATGTTATATATATATGATATGTCTGTCCAGCACGATCCGAGACAGTCCTGGGGAGCAGTTAGCCTGAAGGTCACAACGGGGTTGAGATTCGGACTCGGGGCGAGTTGAGCGGTAATTCGGGTATTGGATGAGTTATGGGGTTATCAGGACATGAAAATATATATTTGGAGATATATTTGAGGATAGAATGTCTAGGCGGGAATATTGGGGAAATTTACCATTTTGGGGACTTTTTGGTACCCCGAGCCTTGAGGTAACCATATAGACTTAAGCTGAATAAAACAAAAAGGAGGATTTACTTAGAAGCCTTGGGAAACCGACCTATACTTCTCCTTCTGAACTAAGGATAGCATCTCACCATCCTCATCTTTCTCTCCTTCATTCTCTAAGGCATATCAAAGGGAATTTTTGGTGCAAGCTAGCTTAAGCAAGGGAATGGGCTGAGGAAACTTAGGAGATTAAAGCTTGAGGATTGAGGATCAACTACAGGGATTGAATTCAGCAAGGTAAGCTTTAATTATTGGGATTATGTTGAGAATTGTGGCTGGTTTGCTAGAGTATTCATGCTAGTTAAGTTTGATATGTTCTTGAGTATTTTAGTTGGGTTTTGGAGTAGATTTTGATTGGGTTTTAGTGTTGATATTGAGCTGGTATGTATGTGCTAATTATCTGGGTTTGCTAAGTAGGCTTTGGGAATGTTAGCTTGGTTTTGGTGAGGATTGGCTTGAAGAAAAGGTAGAAAACTGATGAATAATTCTGGGTTCTGTGATGAGGGTCGCGGTCCTAGGAGGGGCGCGCGAGCGGTCCGTGTGTGTGCGCGGCCATGGGAGGCCGAGAAGCTCATGCGCGCCGCGGCACTTGGTGCGCGCGCCGCGGCCCGTGTGGGGGGTCAGTGTTGTGCTAGCCTCTGTTTTGAGGCTAGCCGCGGCGCTTGTGGGAGGGGTCGTGGCTCTTAGTGCCAAATTGTGCTTTTTAGGGTATTTGGGCTTAGGAACTCATTGGGTTAGGCTCGGGATGGATTTTATCACCCGGATTGATAGAATTCAAGGTCTCGGAGGTTAGGGTTATGGCTCGAAGTAATTTATTGGATTAGAACTTGATGGATGGATATTGTTAATGTGTTGTGACTAGGGTTTTGGCGAGGCTCAAGTTAGAGGACTGTGCTCAGGGCATCGGTGCTCAGGAAGCTCGGAACTCAAGTAAGAAAACCCTTGTTCCCATAGAGCTTGTGTGCAGGGCTGAGCCCAATGTGTTTGAATAGAATTGGTATGCAGGGTTGAGCCCAACATGTTAGAACTGCGGGGCGTAGCCCTTTAACTGAATATGCTAGAATTCTATACTTGCTTGTTATGTTATGTGTATTATGATGTGAATGATCGGCTAGAGCCCAGAACGGTGTGGACCGGGAACGGCGAAGGGTCGGGAACGGCGTTAGGCACGTTGAGTGCAAGGCCGAGAACGGCAAGGGGGCTGGGAGCAGCGTTGAGCACGTGGGTACGAGTTGCCAGGGCAGGTCCCTAAAAGGATACCTGGGATATCCTCACGGCGTGGTCCGCGAACCCAGGGCTTGGTAAATGCCTGGGACGGCTAGGCCGTATGTGTTAGCCCATTGGTGGCCTGTTTATATGCTTGATATATGTGCTGCATATGTTATCTGCTTGTGGGTTTTCTTGCTGGGCATCGGCTCACAGATGCTCTGTGGTGCAGGTAAGGGTAAAGAGAAGGTCAACCAACCATGAGTACAGCGGGCGTGAGGCGGCGTGTACATGTTTGGCCAGCCTGGCTGCCACAACCAGAGGATTTTGGGAGATGCTTGTAAATAAACTTAGATTTTGTCGTTTAGCCGACTTGGTTATATTTTTATGCTATAAATATTTCTAAACTGTACTTTGGGATCCCAAGTGTAAAACTTTTATGATTTTCTATGAAAATTATTATTTCTTAAGCTTTTGCTTTTTTAATGGCTTAATTACACCGTTTGACCTAAAACCTCGATTAGCGAGTTGAAAGCACGTTTTTAAACTAACTTAGTAACGGCTCTAAGGAAGTAGGGCGTTACATCGACACTCCCCTTCATGTATATCTTGTAGGAACTTTAAAGCCTCCCCCGGGGTGGAGAAGCCTTTTTTATACAATACTCCATCTACTAGGGTGTATTGGGCAGCTTTGTAAATTAGCTTACAAGCATCTTTTTTGTCCGAAGGCAACGTTCCATCGCTAATGTATCTCGAGATGGGTGCAAACCATGACTCCTTAGGGTTATTGACCATGTGGACCTCCTCTTCTGCTATGCTCGACCTGGAGAGGTATTCGACAGGAATGGACTCAAGCGTGTCTTCGTCTCGGGTAGAAGCGAGTTTTGCAAGAGCATTGACATTTGCGTTTTTCTCCCTTGGGATCTGTTCTATGGTGTAATTTTCGAACCGATCCAAATACTCCTTCACCTTGACGAGAAATGCAGCCATTTTTGGGCCTCTAGCTTGATATTTTCCCTTCACTTGAAATACTACTAGCTATGAGTCACTAAAGACATGCAAATGTGTTGCCTTCAATTCCTTGGCTAGTCGTAGGCCAGCCAGTAGTGCCTCGTATTTTGCTTCATCTTTGGAAGTTTCAAATCTGAATCTTAATGCACAATACATCTTATGTCCCTTAGGCCAGCACCAACTCCTCCTTCGTTAGACACCCCGCCCACATGGAGGCTCCATTCTTCAGGCTGCTTTTCCCCTTCACCCATTGGTTCATTCTCTTCTATTTCTTCCTCCTCATGGGGTCGATATGAAAATCCAAGCTGAGGCCCTATTTTCATGCTCATGCAACTCAATTGACCATTTTAACAACCTTCCCAAAGTCTCCGGTTTGTGCAAGACCTGACGCAAAGGGGCATTGGTGAGCACTTCAATTGCATGAGAATGAAAATAGGGCCTCAACTTTCACAAAGCCACTATCAAGGCATATGCTAAATTTTCTATTTTTGGGTATCAGGTTTCTACGTCTACCAATCGTTTGCTTACATAATATACGGGTTGTTGATGCTTCTTTTCTCCTTTGACCAGGGCGGCTCTTATAGCATGCTCTGATATGGCTAAGTAAAGGTACAATTTTTCCC
This sequence comes from Humulus lupulus, assembly GCF_963169125.1. Taxonomy (NCBI): domain Eukaryota; kingdom Viridiplantae; phylum Streptophyta; class Magnoliopsida; order Rosales; family Cannabaceae; genus Humulus; species Humulus lupulus. The sequence continues at coordinate 159,386,664 of NC_084796.1, forward strand.
CTTTTTCTGGCTTTGCCAAAAGGGGAGGTTTTCCAAGGTGTTCCTTTGGCTTAGCGAAGGCTTCCTGACAATCTTCATCCCAAGAGAACTTTTTGCTCCCTTTTAGGATGTTGAAGAAAGGGAGGCATTTATCAGTGGATCTGGAGATGAACCTATTGAGGGCTGCTACTCTCCCGTTAACCACTGCACCTCATTCTTGCTTCGTGGTGGGCTCATTTCCAACAATGCCTTGATTTTGTCAGGATTGGCATCAATACCTTAAGAATTCACCATAAAACCCAGGAACTTCCCTGACGAAACTCCAAATGTGCACTTGAGCGGGTTTACCTTCATTCTAAATTTTTGGAGGGTGTCAAACATCTCACTAAGGTCGTTTGTGAGCTCTTCTTCCTTCTTTGTCTTTACCAGCGTATCATCTACATATACTTCCATATTTCATCCTATTTGATTCACAAATATTCTATTCACCAACCTTTGATAAGTAGCACCTGCGTTCGTTAAACAAAAGGCATTACTTTGTAGCAATAAAGCACCTTGTCTGTTATATACGAAGTGTGCTCCTCATCGGCCGGGTTCATGGGTATTTGATTGTACCCGGAATATGCATCCATGAAGCTGAGTAGCTCGTGCCCACCATGGCGTCTACTAACTGATCTATCTTAGGAAACAGGAAGCTATCCTTAGGGCAGACTTTATTGAGGTTAGTAAAATCCACGCAAGTCCTCCACTTTCCATTGGGCTATGGACTGAAACTGGGTTGGATAACCATACTGGGTAGAATGCTTCTCGGATAAACCCATTTGCCTTCAACTTGTCAACCTCTTCTTTTAGGGCAACGTATCTTTCTGGGCCTACCACTCTCATTTTCTGCCTCACAGGTCTTGCGTTTAGGTCCATGTTTAAGTGATGGTACATGAATGATGGGTCTATCCCCACCATGTCCTCATGACTCCAGGCGAATACATCGAGGTTGACTTTCAAAAATTCTACCAGCTCTTTCTTCATGATAATCGGAAGGTTTCTTCCTACCTTCAACTTCCTCAACGACTCATTCATAACTGTGACCTCTTCCAACTCCTCTACTGGATCAACCCTGGGTTCCTCCGTGACCCGCGGGTCCAATTCATGCGAGTTTGTGCTTCCATGCACCACCATTGCCATAGGCACTGACGACTTTATGGCCGTGCAGAGCGATGTGTTATAACATTCCCTCACTTCCTTCTGCTCTCTTTTCATGCTTGTAGAGTCTACCACGACAAAGTTTGTTATTATGGTGGTTTGTCTGGGTTGCTCTCCCATGGTGAGGGATAACTCAATTGCACCTATGGGCTGTATTGAGTCTCCTGTAAACCCATATAGGGAGGTATTGCAGGGCTTTAGGTTCCCAATGCTCAGTCTCATCTTCTCTAAATCTAGGCGATATAGGATGTCTACGGAACTCCCATTGTCCACCAGGACCCGATGCACCCTCGTGTTAGCAAGTTGTACAGTCATCACCAAGGGATCCTTGTACGAAAAATTCAAAGCCTATGCGTTGTACAGTCATCGCGTCGTTGTCCCCCTTAAAACTATTTGAGGGGCGTTGCTCCAAACTTTAGATGCATGGCGGTGGACTTTGCCTGGCTTCCCTGACATATTTGTCTAACCCATTCCTTGATTCGCCTCCGAATCTTGGCCCCCCAAAGATGGCCCTAACATCTCCTAACAAATTTGGGGCTACCTCTCGTGCCCGTGGTGAGGATACTCCTTCTTTTGGCCTTTGGTTTTATTTGCGGACGCATCTACCCAAATTTCCCCTGCGTATAAGCTCTTCGATTTCTATTTTCAAATGAGTGCATTTTGCGGTGGTGTGGCCAATATCATTATGATACTGACAATATTTACTTGGGTCACTTTTTTATCGGTCTTTTTAAATTTGCGGGGGCCTCTTGAAAGGAATCTGATTTTCATTCATGACGAAGATATGTTCCCTAGCGTGTGTGAAGTGAGTATTAAAGGTGTAGGGGGGCTGTTTGCGTTCATCAATGCATTGGGGCTTCCGAGGTCATCTCTTGGCGAGGCTGGTGTCTGCCATTGTGTAATCACACACAACGTGATGTTGTTGGAGAAATTCATCAGAAAATTGTTGCCAATACCTGATGGACCCACCCTGGCCAGAGTCTTTTGAACCATTTGTACGCAGGTCCCTTTAACGTGACAGCAAAGCAGTGGCATCTGGCCCTGCTACTAATTCCCCTCAATTTCATCAATTCGTTAAATGCGTACAGATCGTATTTCCTTCATAAGGGGTCATGTGAGGCTCTTTGAAGTTGGACTTGGATTTCTTTAGTGAAGGGTGATTCGTAATCGAACTCGTCGTTAACTGCTTGCCTTCCAGATGCGGTGACTATCTTGCTCCGAAGGCTCCTTATTTCTGTGTCTAGGTCCTGTCTCCTTTTGTTCAAGGAGTCTCTGAAAGTGGATGGGTTAGCCTTTCCCTTTCCTTTGTCTTCACGGGGTGCCATAGGAGGTGTAGTCCTTTTGTCCATCCTTTTGTTATTGAGCTCTTCCTGTAAGTCCGAGGCTGATTTCCTTGTAGTGACTTCGACTTCGTTATGAGGGTCAGCATTGTTCTTCTACTCCGGCCTTTGAGGATTTTTGGTGGTCTGTGACTTTCACGCTGCTTTGTCTGGGGGGTATTACTGGTGGAGAGTCGAGTCCTCCAATCTTCCATTGGGACTGTGGTTTCTGCCCCCTCTTGGCCTCTCTCTTTTCGCCTAGGAAGAGATATGCTTGATTTCCCTTGTAGCAGGACATTCAACACCTCTTGCATATTCTCTATGGTTGTTTCTAGCCTTTGGTTCTTCCAGTGTAATTCGCGTATCTCCTCTTTGTAAAATCGAGACCTAGAGCTCAAGATTATGGAATGGACTCGAGGATTCTGGTCAGGCCTGTGCGTCGATGGGCCCAGATCTTGCCGGCCGAAGTTCGGCACCTGTGGTGGCTTTGGGGGCGGGAACTCTCTGGCATCTCTTGCAGGAGCAGCCGCTGATCTCAAACGGTTCTCATCAGGTGGGGTAGTCGGGGACGAGGCCTCCCTTTCATCCTCAGGAACCCCGGGCTCCTTTGGTGCATTCACATTTTCAGGTGGCGAAGGATTCTTCATGGAGGCCTTCAGCTGATCTCCATCGAGGTGGACCTCAACCTCCCGTGGTTCTCTCAACTACTTAGAGCATCTCGACATCTTTTCTACCAGAATCAATGGAAGAACAGTGGCTTGCCACTTATCCTTCCCACAGACGGTGCCAAACTGTTGACGGTAGAAACTCGTCAACGAAATATGGATGAAAAATCACAAAATTAATTAGAGTCTAATAAACTCAAAGGAACTTGTAGAAATATCGAGGAAAATTGCAAGTGAACAATAGAAGAAAAATTCGTATATGGCTCATAGAATAACCTGATCTTACAAAAATTTCTCACCCCACTCGCTAGAGAGGTGAAGATCTATTTATAGTGGGGCTCTAATGGCTCATGATACATTGTGGTCCCAGGGGACAAGATTGTACATATGTACATTATCAGGGTTGTGGCACAGGTCATACTAGAGCAGAAGGTTGTGGTGTCGGTTCCAGTACCTTGTCAGGGTCTATGGGAGCGCCTCCACTTTAGTACTTGAATGTGCCTCCACTACTTGTTTCGTACAAGTTTAAGAGATTTGTTAGTACAAGGTACCTCACTCGTACGACCACTACTTTTTTGGCATGGCCTTTAGGGTCAGTCACCTACGGCAGTCATAGTCGTACCCCCGCACATACTTCGTATCTGTATGCTCTCTTTTGCGTCACTCGTGGGTTTTCTTATTCTCATCATGCACCCTGCTCTCTTAAACTTTAAGGGTGGGAAATCTTGTATGCCATCATGAGTAACATACCTAGCTACCATCACCAATTCTAGCTTGATACCAAATGATGGTTGGTCCTTTACTGGTCCCCCTCATATGACGAGGCACGGCGCCTTTCGCAAACCTCCATCTAAATGAGACACGGGCTCTCACATGGACCCTTGGGTGCAAGGCACATCGTCTCACATGGTGAGGCATGCACGGGCAAGCAACATGTGGCCCCATTCACGAAGCATTGGGCGTGGCCGAGGCTATCTCCACAAGACCCTTGGCGTTTAGCCTTGGTGCGCGCCTAGTGTGACGTCCCACTCTGCGAGGCCCTCAGCACGAAGCCTTGGTGGGCACCTGGTGCAAGGCCCTTTATCCGTGAGACCCTCGGCGCGAAGCCTTGGTGCGCAGCTAGTGCGAGGCCCCCTCTCCATGAGACCCCCAGCGTGGGGCTGTGCTGCGTGGCCGGGGTGGTGTTCACGAGACATTGGCACTAGGCGAGATGCGCGCGAGACGCGTGCGAGACTCTAGGCACGCACACGAGATGCCTGACGCATGCAAGGAAATGGGCGCACTCGCGAGGTGCCTGATGGACATGAGATGTGAGGCACACGGGTGGCTCCAGGGGTGTGCATGGTGACGGGTGCGCACGAGGTGCTTGATGCCTTTTATGATACTTTTGCAATGCGAGTGGGCCTCACCCATCGACACAGTGGACCTTACGGGACTTTAGACATGGTTACTTTGGACCGTTAAGGGACCATAGGCAAGTGACGTGGATCCTTCGGTGTGGAATTTTTAGCATCCACACATATTCAATTCATAATCATATTGTATCGTATCATACTCATAATCATATCGTATCATATTCATAGTCATAACGTATTATTCATAATCATAATCATACTTCATACATCATGTGAGCATGGCACCCCTATTTTCTATGTCACATCGTGAGGTAACCAACAAAAACATAAACCTATAAGACCTCCTCTACGAGATAAACAAGAACTCTAGTCCTCGAATAACCTCAGCGTGTCCACCCTATGAGTTACGTCATATCCTTAGTAACTCCTTCGTTGTGTCACGTTCAGCCTGCTAACAACCTACTACTTTTTCATACATTATACAATTAGACATAACAACATTCCATAACATAACACAGCAATTCATACTTTTGATAACACTTTAGCTTATCATAACTTATACTTTCCATATTACTATAACATTTGCAACACAATAGTCCATACCTTTCATAACATAATTCATAGAAAATTCTAGCTAGCTTCCTTACTTCAAGTCCAAGAAAAAATAACGTGTGAGGTACTTCCCAACGACCCTATAATCATAATCAAACGTTCGTCTTAAAGTCATGTAAGACTAAGCATATTAAACAAACATATCCCATGTGTGCATTGGCCATGCACACGTAACACAAGTTACACCATAACTATTAACATACAATAATCTTACATAAAATTATAAAAGAATAATCTCAATTCTACAAGTAAATCCTTAATGTTTGCAAAACAAAAATCATGCATTCAATTAAATGACGTATATTTGAACGTAAGACTAATATTACATGTAACATGCATATGTGGGAGGGTTCTTAAAACACGCCTTGAAGTTGGTAAATTTTACCCTTTCATATTCTAGTTAACTTCATAAAAAAAATATTAGAAAGCATAAGAAAGTTACCACTTGATTAGTACTTATCTTATTTGTTGCAAGAATAGTTTAATTTGCTAAAATAATCCTTTTTATTTAATTGTACAAAATAAAAAAAAAATCTTATATATTATTAAATAAAAGGAAATATGACAAAATTGTGGTTACTTATAAATTAATTAATTTGAAATGATTAATTCATTTAATAAAAATATTCCATTTGTCTTAGCAATATAAATAAATAATAAAATGTGGCATATTTAATTTCTTCAAAATAATAATTTTTTTTTCTAGATCACATAATTAATTTATAATCATTAAAATGGTACAAGGATTAATATCAATCACATTTTTAATAAACCGATTGTGAACATCTTTTTAAAATATTTTTTTCTCAAGTTTTAAACAAAAAACATTCTGCATGTATCTATTGAAGAAAAATACCTAATTGACATGTGAAAATTGCCATTTTCCTACCTAGGTTTTAAAAACATAATTTTAAGACATATTTTGCTTCCTATTTTAGTTTATTTACTATTTCCAATTTAGATTATATAAATTCAGTCGTACCCTAAAATTAGCACGAGTTCAATTACTCAGCTCGGGTACATCGGGCAGATGAATATGTGGAAAAATAGCCAAGTATGATATTTGGTTAACAATGATGTGAGCAGCTCGAAACTCAGTCCAGTCCGTACATGATATACATGTTATTATCTAACCGCCTCTCAGGATGACAATTGAGTTCGAGACTTATAATGACCAGATCCAACTTTGGGCTCTCTAAGTTTACTGCGAGCTAAGGTTCAAATAGACTTTGAACACAAGATCGGGTGAGATATTTAGCTCGTGGAAACCTAGATAGAACGCACACTGAAGGATCCCAAGAGATCCAGAGGCTCCTTATATGCTCATTAATGCCCAGGCTGTATCGTATATCTATCATTTATTATCCGTGATAGCAGGAGTATAGTCTATTATGTTATCAAATCATATCCCAATGTAAATGGGAATAATCTGTATTAAATGTATACCTTATTAATTCACGTGATTACCCAAACCTATCCAGGAAATTCCTCTATAAATATCAAGAATAATGGACTGGGAAAGGGACAACCAATTTTGTATTACTAAAACTCTGCAAAAATTGAGAAAGAAAAGCAATAACATTCTCTCGTGGACTAGGTGGATTTTAACCACTGAACCACATAATAGTTGTGTGTGTTCGAGAGAGTTTTATTATTTAATTACTGTTTATGATTTAGCACTAATCTACCTATTTGATTTCTTAATCTACTATTGGCGAAAAACCGCGTCAACAAATTCCACCAAGCATAAAATTCTCATAAAATGTTAAAACACTCAAAATCCTTTCCACAATGTTTCAACAATTCACCTAACATGTTTCTAAACTTTGCACCTTTTATTACAACTAGCATGCAAATTAATCAACACAATAATCAAACCATTATAAATCCTACCATACTCATAAGGTTGAAACCCACATAATAGCCTTATCTTAAAAAAATATTACAAATATACTTATCATAATACATGGCTTTTAAAATAACATCAAGGAGCAACCAAAATTCTATTTATTCATTTTAATACACCTAGGCCGAAACCCTATATCCATGTTTCTATCTTCCAAGTTTACATTTAAGTGCCCGAACATCAAGATTCATTTAATCAATAATATCTCATCATTAATCTTTAAAACAATTACAAATCAAAACTCTTAAACAAAAAATTTAAGAACCCTAACATGTTCCTATTCCAAGGCATAAACAATTGAAAGAACAAATTAATTAAAATAAACATCAAACACAACTTGTAACCCTAAATAAAAACCCTAGGTCGAAACCCTCCTTATCAGGTTTCTAACATCAACTTTGCAACTTTTCATAACATTACACCACCATGTATTTAAAACAACAATGACCCACAATAAACATTCAAATAGGATCATAGTTCCCCCAAGGATCTTGAAACCCTAGAAGATACAACACCAAACCAATATGATCATATTTCTAATATAACAACAAAATCAATAACAAAAGATTACATACAATATTTCTTGCCAAACACCAACCCATATTTCGAACTACAACAAAATTAAGAATTAAAAAAAAACATAGATTGAGGGAGGGATCCATTGGCTTCCTTGTTTATGTTCACAACACTAATATTTTGATTTCCTTTAATTTTAAATGCTAATAAAATGTCAACACATAGTAAAAAAAATTCCTCTTCCTTGCCCTATACACACACGCTGCCCCCTCTATCTCTTATCACAATTTGTTTCCCATTTTCTCTTTTCTTAAATTAATTAAACAAAAAAAATATATATATATATAAATAATAGGAAAATATACACTATGCAAGAAAACTAATGCATGCTCATCATGCATACCATGCACAAGCACACACACAAGTGCTGTAGTCAATCACTACTAAGCATGCACCTCCTTGCACACAATTAAATCTCATGAACTCACATTTGCAATTAATTAATTAAATAAATTAACAAAATAAAAATAATTTATTTTCTACCTAACAAGTTAAATAGGATTAAAACTTAACAATTAATAATAAAATAATGCACACAAATTAATAAAATATAAAAAAGGTTGGTGCGCTACATAAAGATTGAACCAAGTATTCCTTAATGATAAGAGTGGTAATTCCTCACACACATCCACTTGACCATTCATTTCCCCATTGTCGCACTTAGGAGTTTTCATGGCTTTGTGCTCATCCAGTTCATGAACTTTCCTGGGAGAAACTCCAACTCCCATGAGAGGCGGCACCACCTCTAAGTTCACATAGGTGAAGTTCTTACAACATCTTTGCTACCTTTAAAGATGCTTGTTACACACAATAGAACTTTATTAAAATCCCTAGGCTTAACCCTCGGTCGATAGCAACCAACACTAACCAACATTGGATGGAACTCATGACTATGTTAGTGTTGAAACTATTCACTCAATAACGTGTTCTTACCCTTTGAACTCTTTCCCTTGATGTATACGAGTTAGGAGTTGGGTTGCAATCATTGATGAATGTATTATTTTAGGAGTTTCGGTCCCATCCCTTTTGAAGTGGAACTTACTAACCTCTTCACAAGAGGTTTTGTGAAAGGATCCGTTAAGTTATCACTTGTCTTAACATATGAGATTGATATGATTCCATCTTGAATAAATTGTCTTGCATATTCATGTCTTAGACTTATATGTCTAGACTTCAATTATATTCACGTCTTAGACTTTTATGTCTAGACTTCCATTATATTCATGTCTTAGACTCATCGATATCTCATCACGGTAATTGAGATATCCAACATGAGATCTCTAAACCATCCGCCTCTTTGCTGGAAACCGCAAGATAAAATCAGAATACGCGGCGGAATAGGATCTTTTAAAAAAATTATTAATACCAGCTAGGATCATACATATATAGATATATTAAATCACATACACATAGATAAATGATTACTTCTTGAAGCCTATCAAGTTTCCTTGAATCTTTTTTGTATAAATCAACGATCTTCCTATCCTTATTCTAAAAGCTCACATCTTGATCTTCCAGATCAATCCTCAAACACACAAGGACATGTGTGGGCATGTAGGATTCAAAGGTTGATTTAGAACTCTCCAGATGTACTCAGCACATGAGAACTAGAGAGGTTTTAGAAGAGAGAGGATATATAATTTTATAGAATTTCATGTTTAGGAAATTCTATCATTTTCTTGAGAGCGAGTCTAACATGAAAACAACTTCATAAAACTTAAACTGAAAGTATCGATTCTTTCAAGTTTATAAAGATAATTAACTAATTTAATTAATGTTTATATTAACTAGTTAAAACTTATTTAATTTAAATCATATTTAAGAAGAATAATCAAATAAAATTAAATGAACAAATAAATTTGAAATTCCAAATTCAAATCCAGGGAAATGTTCTATCTCCGAGTGGCGCCACACACTCACTGTACAATGAGTGTGTGTCATGGCCCACATTAGGGATTTTCCCAATTTTCTCATTTGTTTATTTAATTAATATTTAAGATAATGTATTTATCCCAAAATAAATATCAATTAATTCAAAGTTAACTTTATCTTAAAATATCAATTTTTAAATAAATGAACAAATATCTTATAATAAGATAATTATTAATCTCACTCTATATTAATACAAACATGATTAATATTTATATTAATATATAGTTTTTCAAAATAAAAACTATACAGTTAAATAATTAATTAATTCACAATTAATCAATTTTCCATAATTATCACATAATTATTTTCTTGCCCCGAAAAATTAATTCCTTTACAATTAAGTCTTTCTCTCTACAAATCTTCATTATGGAATCCTTACCCTTGACAGTGTAGGATAGAGGTGACTTGGGGACCATGGACCTATAATATGAAGGTCCAATAAAGCAGATTATTAATTAAACTTTTTAATCTGATAATCTTATTTATTACTTCCATGATTACTTTACTATAGATATGGAATTCCACTCCAAGTATTTATAGAATTACATTTACAGAGATTTCTCTATAGTCCATCAATATAATCAATAAATGTAGTTTTGTCCTCCAATTATTGTTTTGTTAGTTAGAGTTGGTCAAAATTACCATTTTACCCTTCTAAGACCTCTTGTTCCTTAAGTACCATTAATTTACTAGCGAATAATTATTCTATAATTAAATTATAGATTTGAGTTTGATAACTATTCAGTTTCAACATTAACCCATAAGAGAACCAATATTCGATTCATTAGGAAAGTATGGATTCCATTTTTGTAAATCATGTTCCTAGCCATTGATGATATTGAATCTCCAAAACAAATTCATTAGCCTCACTATACTAAGAAAATATAACGAGTGAATCAAAAGATTCAATAAGTACAAACATGAGTTCATGACTACTCAAGATTTAGACTGATCTACAAATGATCATCTATTATGATAAGAATTAAATATTTATGGCAAACGGTAATTTTATAAAGATAGTTAATTAATATCAGTCGTGTCATATATAATATCTATTATATACAATACCTTTACCAAAATGTCTATCCACATCAGTAATTCGAATCTAGACTACATGCATCTCGTATGCTTAGTAAACCATACGAGTAACCATTCATTAAGTATTGCTTACTTTAATATGTTACTAACTATTTTATTCATTATATATGATCTTAATTCTCTCGTAATAATACGAGATCATATCCTCATAAATGAATATGGAATTTTCATAATATTCATATAAATTATTCAAATAATAATTATAACATTCAAATATAATAAAATTGTACTTTTTTTTTAAATCAATAAATTGTCTTTACATGCTTTTAGGGCATAAATCCTAACAATCTCCTACTTGCCCTCAAAGCAAGTGAGGCATCTCCCTTAATCCCATGTTACGCATATGACCCATAAACGACTTTGCAGGAAGTTTCTTGGTGAACGGATCTACCAGGTTTTGTTCCGAGGCTATCTTCATAATAGTCACATAACATTGATCCACAATCTCTCTAACCAAATCGTATTTCCTTTCAATATGCTTTCCTCTCTTGTGGCTTCTGGGTTCCATAGAGTTAGCGACTGCTTCACTATTGTCACAGCACATGATTAGTGGCTTCTCCATATCTAGAATTACTTTTAGAATAGTGTCAAACTTTCTAAGACACACCGCTTTCTTAGCTGCTTCACAAGCCGCTATATACTCAACTTCCATGGTTGACTGGATTGTTTAATAATTCTCCAGACTACAACTCCTCCACCAAGAGTGAACGCTGACCAGGAAGTTGACTTATGACTATCTTTGTTTGATTGGAAATCGGAATAAGTGTATCCAGTAGTGTTTAGCTCACCCCCTAAATATACAAGCATATAATCTCTCATTCTCGTAAGAAACTTGAGAATGTGATTTACTGCAATCCAATGTTCCAAACCAGGATTTGATTGATAACTACTTACAATCCCTGCTGCATAGCATATGTCAAGCCTAGTACATTACATAGCAAACATTAGACTCCCAGCTGCTGAAGCATAGGGATACTTTCTTATGTCATCTTCTTCCCGAGGTGTCTCTGGACATTGCTCTTTGGAAAGAGTAATTCCATGTTTGTTCGATAAATGACGTTTCTTGGAATTCTCCATAGACAACCTTTCAAGCACCTTTATCTATATAATTAGCCTGAGAAAGTGCCAAGACCCTATTCTTCCTATTCCTTAGGATTTGGACTCCCAGAACATAGCTCGCTTCGCCCAAATCTTTCATTTGGAACTTTTCAGCTAACCACTTCTTCACGTTTGACAGTGTCTCTAAATTGTTACCAATGAGGAGAATGTTATCAACGTAAAGAACTAAGAAAACTACCACTTTACCTTTGGCATATTTATACACACATGCTTCATCAACATTCTATTCAAAGCCGTATATTTTAATTATCTCATCAAAGGTGATATTCCAAGATCTAGATGCTTGCTTTAATCCATAAATAGATTTCAGCAACTTACACAGCTTATGATCTTCCCCATCCTATATGAACCTTTCTGGTTGTATCATATAGATATTTTCATCAAGATAACAATTGAGAAAAGTTGTCTCGACGTCCATTTGACATATCTCATAGTCATAGGTGGCATCTATGGATAAGAAGATGCGAATGGATTTTAGCATTACCACAGGAGAAAATGTTTCTTCATAATCAACACCCTCTCTCCCAGTTTAACCTTTCACTACTAGCCTTGCCTTGAAAGTCTCTACTTTCCCAACTACACATCTTTTCTTCTTGAACATCCATGTACACCCAATGGGCCTGACATCTTCAGGTGGGTCTACGAGTTCCCAGACAGAATTTGAATACATCGATTTCATTTCTTGGTTCATGGCTTCTTGCCATTTCTCCTTTTCAGGATCATCCATTTCCTTTTTGAAGGTTAATGGATCTTCCTTATCTATATTAGAAACAAGTACATGTGTCTCATGTTCATAGCGAACAAGTTGTCTCACAATCCTCCAACTACGACGTTGTAATGGGGTTTCTTTTCCATGAATATTGGTTTCCTCGATTTGTCGTTTATCATTTAATGATGATGAAGAAGGTGATGAAATCTTATCAGCTGTGAGTTCCTACAAAACTACATTGCTCTGAGGTTTATAGTTATTCATATAGTCGTGTTCAAGGAAGGTCAGATTTGTTGAAATAAATACCTTTTGGTCCTTGGGACTATCGAAGTAACCCTCGCTTTTTTCTGGAGCATAGCCCACGAAAAATGCATACTTTAGACCTCGAATCAAGGTTTCTGATATAGGTCTAAGAATATAAGCAGGACAACCACAAATGTAGAAATAGTGCAAGCTAGAAATGTTAGCATTCCACAGTTCCAGTGGCATTTTGCTTATGGTTTTATATAGGATTACATTCAAAATGTAAGTCATTTTTTGAAGAGCATATTCCCAAAATGAGAGAGGATGTGAAGAGTAGCTTAACATAGACCTGACCATGTTCAACAAGGTCCTATTTCTTCTTTCTGAAACACCATTTTGTTGTGGCATTCCAGGTGTTGTGAGTTGCGACAGAATACCATGCTCCAGCATGAAATCTTTGAATTCCAAATCCAAATATTCACCACCCCAATCTGATCGAAGTGTTTTAAGAGCTTTACCTAATTTATTGCCACCCTTAGCTTTGAAGTCTTGAAACTTACCAAAGGTTTCAGACTTCCTAAGCATTAGGTAAGTATGACCATATCTAGAGTAATAGTTAATAAAGGTCATGAAGTAATCATTTCCACCTCTAGCTTGTACATTTATTGGACCACAGACATCATTGTGTATAAGCTCTCAAGGCTCTTTAGTTCTATTATCTTTCCCTGAGAAAGGACGTTTGGTAATTTTGCCTTCTAGACAAGACTCACAAATCGGAAGAGTTCCAACTCTTAGTTATCTCAATGGCTCATCTTTTGTTAACTGGTTTATCCTGTCTAGTCCTATATGACCAAGTCTAAGATACCAAAGATATGTGTCATCTTCATTTGAAACCTTTTGTCTTTTGTTTCCTTTATGTTTATCTACTTTAAATAATTCCGAATTATTTAGCGATTGTTCATTTTGTGAAAGCATTTAAAGTCTGAACATTCAATTGCATGTCTAAAGAAAATTTAAGAATAATCAAATTATAAAATATATATATATTCTAAAGTCAATGCATGCAATAAAGTCAAATTCAAAATACTAAAAGAAATAAACTAAAGGAATTATTCAAAACAACAAAATAGTTTTCTTTCAATAAAACTAAAGAACTATAAAAAAAAAAAGACTTTCTTCAATGCTTTCTTCATCTACAATGTCCTCTTGATTGCTCAAGTGTCTATAGAGAAGAAAAAAAATATGATTAGTTGTTTCTAAATCAAAGATTCAGAATGATACATTAAAATCAACTATTAAGCTTAAGGTAAAGGCAAATCATATTTACCATTTTTGCAAATGTGCTCTTGTCTGTATATCCCCATAGACAACATCCCACATATCACGAGCGTATTCAATATCTTCAAACTAGAGTGACCATTAGGGAACCCTCCAGCACCCCTGCCCCTATGGGAAAGGGAAAAAAGAAAGCTTCCGAACCCCCTGCACCCATCGACGAGTCTTTACATGAGAACAGTACTATCTTCTCATTCTTAGATAGTTTCCCAATTCCCTGTCACTTATTTGACGGGGACGGCAACTTTAAGTATACTCCAAACTTAGGTTCAGATTTCTTCCAGGCAGTAAGTGAGGGTAGCAGTAGTTTAGTAAGTAATGTAGCGACTAGTAGTTATAGCACAGGTAATTTACTTATAAATATTGTCTCACTGCTCGCAATGTTTCCTTACATGCAAATATGTCGTCTGAAGACGTGCTCGATCACTACACCGCCGCTGCTACACCCTCAAGTAGGAAGAAAGACAGCAAGAGGGTTCACGGAGAAAGTAGCAAAACTTCTTCAAAGAAGGCCCAGACTGAGGGTCCCTCTGCAGCTGCTCCTTCAAAGGAAACCATGCCACCTCCCACAAAGGAAACAACGCCACCTCCATCTCCACTCGACCAGCCGTCTTCAACTGAATCGGTCGACCAGCACTCTACTCCTCCCACGCCTACCGACCGGCCACACCACACTCAACCCGAAGATACTCTGGCCAGCATCGTGGTCAGTTTGGCCAGGGAGAGAATATCAAACTCTCCAAGCACAAATGCAGTCAAGAGGCCATCTTCGACACCAGCTTCATGGAAACCAACCAAATAATAAACCGAGGGTTGAACGAGATAGGCAGTGTAAGTTATTTTCTGTTGTTGAGTCATTTTACTCTGTTGATTGCTGACTATCACTGCTGTTTGGCGCCGCACGGGTACTTTGGTCACCTAGACCAAAGACTTTGACGTTAGGCATACTGAGGCAGTGAAGGTGCTCGAGGGGAAGAATGCTGACCTGCTCGAGAAAAACACAGAACTGATCAACCAAAACAACAAACTGCGCGAGCAGAAAGCCCAGCTGACCGAAGAGCTCTTGGAGTGCGGGGATCCCCTGAAAAAATTTAATGAAGACAAAGAAAAATTCAAGAAGAGTGCCAAACTCAACTTCCAAGAAGTAAAACAGCTTGGGCTCGATCTGATTGTGAGCAGGAAGGAGACGGAGGAGCTGGAGGGGCGCGTTAAGGAGCTCGAAGAGACTAATGCCAAAAACTTGGAGAAGTATAGGGAAGCCACTGACCTTTGCTTCTACAAGTTTTGGAAGCATAATCAAAAGGCCAACTTCAGCTATCTATCTGAGCGCTTGAGATGAACCCAAATAACCCGTTGAACCATTCGCCTGGAGGAAGAAGAAAGAGCCAAAATTCCTGCTTCCCCAGAGATTTCCTTAGCAACGGGGATTGACGACACGGACAATGAAGCTGGCGCTACTGTTGAACAGAACACTCGTCAAGATCCTCCAGCCTCATAATCTTTTATTTTTCTTTTTATTTTATTATCTTTTAAATACACGACCTACGGGTCGTGATGTAAAGACAATTGCTTTTTTAATTTTTATTGCTGCATGGGCAGCTTTTACTTTTAATCATACATTTACATCAAAGCAGTAACTGCTCGCGGTGTAAAAGAATTCCTTTTTGATATTATAATATTTGCATTTATTATAACATCTGTTCACATAACCGAACTTAGCATAGTACTTTGATTTTATTTAACAAAATACAAAATTTTGAAAAATACTCTAAGTACCGTAGCATGCTTTCACTTATTTTGCACATGTGTTTACATACCTGTGTCGATATGCTTTGCTTACTAGATGCCTTATATGCCCCCCAAGTGATTGAGGAACTTTAGGTCCTCGGTCACTTGCCTTGACTGAGACCTGTTCGAACATTACTGCTCGTAGCAATGAATTTAAAATAAAAATATAGCAAAATAACACACGTAATGAGCAAATACTTGTAATAAGTACAATAGTTGGCAAGAATGTCTGGCTGCGCACAGTCCTTTTTATTTCTCGTAATAAATGGACAAAACATGTCTGTACGAGTGATCAACAAAATGATCTTACACTTATAAGTGATCAGTCACATAAAATGACCAACCCTTTTTCAGAACTTGTAAAAAGTAAAATTAATACAAGCTAATTCTTTAAGAAGAATTGTTTATTGGTAGTACTTGCGTAGGTGTTCTCCATTCCAATAGCGAGGAATGAGAACTCCATTCAAGCGAGCAAGTTTACAGGTGCCTGGTTGAAGGACTTCTTCAATTTGGTACGGTCCTTCCGAATTAGGTCCGAGTACTCCAGCTGCCTGGTCGCGGGTGCTGAGAAAAACCCTTCTAAGTACTAGGTCTCCGACATTGAACTTCCTCTCACGTACCTTAGAATTTAAATACTAGGCGACCTTTTTCTTGTTAGCAGCTACTCGAAGTTGGGCTTGCTCTCGCTTTTCATCGACCAAATCAAGAGATTCCATCAATAGTTGGCTATTAGAGCCTTGATCGTACATTATTCTTTGATGCGATGGTGGATCTAACTCAACAAGCAATATAGCCTCATATCCATACGCTAAGGAAAATGGAGTATGGCCTGTTGCTGTTCAATGGGAAGTTCTGTACGACCAAAGGACTTCAGGCAATTGCTCTGGCCATGCCCCCTTCGCTTCCTCAAGTATTTTCTTCAGAGTATCCTTTAGCGTTTTATTGACTACTTTGACTTGTCCGTTTTCTTGAGGATGAGCAACTGAAGAAAAGCTCTTGATAATTCCATGCCGCTCGCAAAAATCTGTGAACATATCACTATCAAACTGGGTGCCGTTTTCTGAGACAATCTTTCTTGGCAATCCATAATGACACACGATGTTTTTGACCACGAAATCCAGCACTTTCTTGGTCGTTATGGTTGCGGGTGGCTCAGCTTCGGCTCATTTAGTGAAGTAATCGACGGCCACCAGAGCGTACTTGACGCCGCCCATTCCTGTGGGTAGAGATCTGATTAAATCTATACCCCAGACTACGAACTGCCACAGACTTTGCATCTGTATTAGCTCATTAGGGGCTGCTCATGGAATTTTTGAGAACCTTTGGCATTTGTCACACCTCCGCACGAATTCCATCAAGTCTTCATTCACTGTTGGCTAGAAGTATCCCAGCCTTAGGATCTTTTTTGATAAACTCTGCCCCCCAGCATGGTCCCCACAAAAACCTTCGTGGATCTCTTTCATCAATTCTTTGGTCTTCTCTTTCAAAATACATCTGAGGAGTGGCAATGAGTATCCCCTTCGGTACAAGATTCCATTGACTAGGATATACCTAGGAGCCTGCCGCTAAAGGGTCCTAGCTTTATTTTTGTTCGTCGGTAACACGCCTTGGGTTAGGTACTATATGTAAGGTGCCATCCATGTATCCGCCGCCTGGATCTCCAAAGAGGTCTCCTCTGCTTGGATGCTTGGTGCGGATAGTCGTTCAACTGGCACTATGTTCAGAGTGTCAGCATCCTTGGCACTTGCCAGCTTGGCCAAAGCATCAGCGTTTGAATTTTGGTTGCGAGGTACTTGTTGGAGGGTATACGTATCAAACTACGCCAATATATCCTTCACTTTATTTAAGTAAGCGACCATTTTTAAGCCTCGGGCCTGGTACTCTCTAACGTTCTGATTGACTACTAACTGAGAGTCACTGTAAATGTCAAGTGACATTATGTGCATGCTCCTGGCCAACCGTAATCCAGCGAGCAGTGCTTCATACTCGGCTTCGTTGTTAGAAGCAGTGAAGTCAAACCTGATTGCGCAGTGAAATCGATGCCCTTCAGGTGTTATCAAAATCACTCCTACTCCTACGTGGTGCTCATTAGAAGAACCATCTGTGATCAACTTCCAAGAAGGAGTTTGGCTTTGAGACTCAGGTTCTTCAGGCACTTCTAGCTGCTCGATGTCTGGAAGCCCAGTGAATTCTGCGATGAAGTCCGCCAGGGCTTGCCCTTTTACTGCTACTCGTGGCAAGTAAGAGATATCAAACTGCCCAAGTTCGACCGCCCATTTCAATAGGCGGCCCGCGGCCTCTGGTTTCTGTAGAACCTGCCGTAGAGGTTGGTCGGTCAAAACTGTGATTGGGTGAGCTTGGAAGTAAGGCCGCAGCTTCCTGGAGGCTAATATTAAGCAATAGGCTAATTTTTCAATAGGTGGATACCGCAGCTCCGCTCCAATTAGCCTTTTGCTTACATAATAAACAGCCTTTTGCATGCCTTCCACTTCTCTTACTAAGACAGCACTAGCAGTGTATTCAGTGATCGCTAAATAGATGAACAAAGTCTCTTTATCAACCGGCTTTGATAGAATCGGAGGTTGCGACATGTGAGTCTTTAAGGCTTGAAAAGCCTGTTCACACTCCTCCTTCCATTCGAATTTCTTGTTGCCCCTGAGTAGATTAAAAAATGGGACGCATTTGTTCGTCGATTTGGAAATAAATCTACTGAGAGAAGCAATTCTTCTGGTCAAGCTTTGAACATCCTTGATCTTTACTGGAAATTTCATATCGACCAAGGCTTTGATCTTCTCGGGATTGGCCTCAATTCCTCGCGAGTTTACTATGAATCCCAAGAACTTCCCTGATCCTACTTCGAAGGAGCACTTGAGGGGATTCAGCTTCATCTGATATTTGTTCAAGACGTTGAAGCATTCTTGTAAGTCCTCTATATGCCCTTCTGCCTTCTTTGACTTAACCAGCATGTCATTGACATATACCTCCATGTTTGTGTTGATCAACTCCTTAAACATGTGGTTGACCAGTCGCTGGTAAGTCGCACCAGCGTTTTTCAAACTGAAGGGCATTACTTTGTAACAGTAAAGCCCTGTGTCAGTCCGAAAGCTAGTGTGATCCTCATCAGGAGGATGCATACTGATCTGATTATATCCGGAGTATGCATCCATGAATGAGAGAATATCGTGCCCTGCAATGGCATCGACCAGTTGGGCGATTCTAGGGAGTGGGAAACAATCTTTAGGACAGGCTTTATTAAGGTCTGTGAAATCCACACATGTTCGCCACTTGCCATTTGGCTTGGGAGCAAGCACGGGATAAGAGACCCATGATGGATAAATGCTACCCTGATGAATCCATTCTCCTTCAGCTTCTCGACTTCTTCCTTTAGGGCCTTTGATCTATCTTTGTCGAGTAGCCTCCTTTTTTGATGTACTGGTGGAAAACTCTTCTCTATGTTCAGGACATGGCTAATGACTGCAGGGTCTATTCCAACCATGTCTTTGTGCGACCAGGCAAAGACTTCTTAGTTTTTCCTCAAAAATTCCACCAGTGTTCGCTTCGTTGTTATCTCTAAGTTTTTACCGACATTCACAACCATGGTCTGATCTTCTTCATCGAGTTGGACCTCCTCAAGGTCCTTGATGGGTCCTATCTCTTCATCAAAATCCCCAAAGCGAGGATCTAAATCTCTATCCTCACTTTGGGCAACGCCCTATTTGGTGACATCATCACCCGATTGGGCTTGTACATTAATTGCCATTTGCAACCCCTTTCTGTCAACTTCCTTTGATATGCCTTTCTTTACCTTAGATATCGAGGTGTTGTAGCACTCCCTTGCTTCCCGCTAATTTCCCAACATGCATCCTACCCCTACGTCGATCGGGAATTTCATGGCAAGGTGCCATATCGAGGTAACGGGTCGCAGGTCGACCAAAATCAGCCTCCCAATTACAGCATTATATGTAGAAGGACAATCAACTACTGTGAAAGTAGTGAGTAATGTCATGTTTGTAGGCACAGTTCTTGCCATAACTAGGAGCCTAATCGACCCAGTTGGGGTGAGCCCTTCACTAGAAAAACCATAAATGGTTTGGTTGCACGGCTTTAGGTACTTGATGGACAATTTCATTCTTTCCAGTGAAGACTTGTATAAGATGTTGACTGAGCCTCCTGTGTCAACCAACACCCTCTTAACCATCATGTTGGCGATTTGAACATCAATGACCAGCGGATCGGAGTGTGGGAATCGTACGTGCTGGGCATCGTCTTCAGAGGAGGTTATCAATGCCTCCTCTGTTCGAGCCTTCTTTGGTGCTCGATCCTCCACACTCATCATCTCGATGTCCTGGTCGTGGCGTAGGGTTCGAGAATATGGTGAGTAACGTGCTTGCCACATGAGCTGGCTGTAGAGGTGGCGAACGCTGGCGTGCAGGCGCCTGCTCGTTGCCATCTTGAGACTCTCGTTGAGACCATCCTTTGGCTCACACATATCTCCTTTGATTTCCCTGTCTGATCAGGAACTCAATCTCATCCTTGAAATGGTTGTACTCATTGGTATCATGTCCGTAGTCGTTGTGCAAACGAAATTTTTTTGTTGTATCTCTTTTGGAGATATCCTTCCTTATAGGTGCGGGTCGCTTATAAGGAACATTAGAGCTAGTTGCCTGGTAGACCTCTGCTCGACTTTCAACAAGGGTCGTATAGTTGGTGAATCTCGGCTCGTATCTATTGCCTTTGGGGCATTTGTTCTCTGATGTTGGCGGCTCATTGCCTGCCCTTTTTCCACCATTTCTGCCATTTTCGTTCTCGTTGCCCTTGTCGTTGCCATTGGGTTTCTCTGACCCATTGGCGGCCTTGGCAGGTTCTTCCTTCGGTCCCTTATCTTTCATAGGCAATTTCCCCTCGTTGGCAATCGCGACTTTGAGCTTGATGTATCGATCATCTCAATCCAAAAACTCATGGGTACTCCTTACCCCGTTCTTCCTTAGGCTGTTCCAGAGGGGAGAATGGCGTCTGACCCGGGCAGTTAGGGCCATCATTTTTCCCTCGTCGCCCAATTTTTTGGCACCAGCTGCTGCTCGGATAAAGCGTTGGACATACTCCTTCAAGGGTTCTCCCTTCTTTTGGCGTATCTAGACCAGCTGGTTGGCCTCAGTGGGGTGTACACAACCCGCATAATATTGTCCGTAAAATTCCTTCACGAACATCTCCCATGATACTATGCTAGCAGGAGGGAACTTAAAGAACCACTTCTGGGTGGTGTCAGATAGTGTGGCGGGGAAGATCCTACAGCGGGCATCCTTCGACACCTTCTGAATATCCATTTGTATCTCAAATTTGTTGACGTGAGATACTGAGTCTTCGTACCCATTAAAGTTTGGCAGTATAGGCATTTTGAATTTGGTAGGGGTTTCTGCCACAGCAATCCTTTGCACAAACAGATTGCCTCTCCTCCGGTCATACTCTATGTGGGATGTTCGACTCCCAACCAGCTGCTATATTGCCTGGTTCAGGGCATCAATTTGTGCCTGAACCGCGTCCGAGATCGCTGGGGCGACTGGTGCTGTAGGAGCGTACTCATCGTGCCTCTCGTGACGGTCGTTGAGCACGTCCCTTAAATCATCATCCCTGGGCCTCTGCTCGCTAACTCCTAGCCGATCAAAGACATTATTTTTTCGGGGTTGCCCCCCAGCATTATGGCTCGTCGGCCTATTTTCTCTAGGTGGGGGGTTTCTGTCTTCACCTCTTTCTTCATTCCTCCAACTAGCATTCCCTCTACCAGAATCAACCTTATTATAGTCATGGTCGTCTCTAAATTTAGGCTGACTATGGCGCGATCAGCTGCTCACGCTGTTTCCTCCTCAAGCTGGCATCTCCCGAGCATCAAGGGGAGGCCTGCGTTGGTCGTGGGGTCCTTGTGCATTATTATGCCGTGGGGGCCCTTGACCACAGAGCCTGACTCGTTGTGTCTTCTGTTGGCAGAAAGACGCTACCCCCTGCTTGGAGAATTTGTCCCTTCGTCCCTTGGGCGTCTAGGGTTGCAGGGCGGCTGCCCGGCCTTATTCTACCTCTAGCGCTGGGGATTTCATCGACCAACCTGAGATGGAGGTTGCTGCTCAGGATCCTGAATTGGGACATCATCCTAAGCCACAGGTGGTTGCTCCGACCTTTCAGGGCTTGCTGGCTGGAGCGAAGGACTTGGATTGGGAGCCCGCTGAGGTGGCACACTCGGTGGCTGATTCGGCTGAGAGGCCGGCGCAGCCTATCCTTGAGCCAATTGAATGGCTACTTCAAGAGCGACTGTGGCCTCTCTTTATCGACAGTCCATGTCTGCCTGCCGCTCATTCAGCTTCTGGCACTGACAATCAATCTCCCTTTGCTGCAGCACCAAGGTTTCTGCTGCACTCTCCTGATTCGCCTTTAGATTGGCCAACTCGTCCTGCAACACCCCTAGTGTTGCCCTCAGCGTTTCTGAATCCAACTCCTCCTCTTCAAACTCTAAATGTAGTTCATTCTCTGCCACATTTGGAGGAGGAGGTTGAGATGATGCAGCACTAGCGGCCTGTGTAGCTCTCTTGGATGTCTTTGCCATTTGATTTTCTTAAAGCTTCTTGATCAAACTCTCAATTAAAGCACCATAAGGTTGACCCTTGATTTGGCCAACGACACAGAATCAAAATTATGACAAGAAATGAGATGATAGTCAAGAATGGAATCAAATGGTAAAGAAATGACACAAATGATTTATAGTGGTTCGGCCCCAATGAATGTTAATGACCTACGTCCACTTAGTGTTATGATTGATGTTGAATCCCAATGTCGTGATCAAAGAACTAGGGTTATTGCGTTTCATAAGCTTTAGGAGAATTACAACTTTCTAAAGGATAATCACACTATACGCTCTTTCTATGAGTATTCGGAAAAAAGATTCCAAAGTCCCTTCCTTGATCCCTCTCATTCATATTTATAGGCTCAAGGGGGTTACATGGGCCAAAGGGCCTTAATTATCCTTAATATCAGCGTATCAAGGCGATAAAGAGGAAATAACAAATGCAGTTATTGCAAGATTACAATCTTTAAAGGAAAGACATCAAAGCATGCGACCAGACTGGTCGCACCTAACTGCGAGATCTGATGAAGCAACAAGGAGCTGGTTGATAGGCAAACAACACCTCTTCACCGTGACGCTGCCACGTGCCAACCACGTGTAATAAGTTCTTGCTACGTCATCAGGAGCCATTTTTTGGTAAACAAACATACATATAACAAATGCAAGAAACCCAGACAATATTTAATATATATATGTAGAGTGCTCTGGTAACTATTGTTGGTATTAAATATGAAAATCATAATACCCAACGGAATGGGGTCTTTTAAAAAAATTATTAATACTAGCAAAGATAAAAAAATATATAGATATATTAAATGTAATATACTCTTCTACTTGAAAGGTATTTTGGTAATCTAGCTTGGGTCAAGGTATTATGGTAAATTGTATGCTCTTATGCATTTAATTATTCGAATTATGATATGCATTATTTATGATGTATATTTATTTTATGTTTTCCATCAGGCAATCCACACACATTAGTTTCTTTAAGCATTAGGGGCCAAAGTGAGATAGAAATTGAATTGTGGGGGTCAAAGTGATAGAAAGTGTAATTATGAGAAGTTAAAACTAATAGTTTTGGATGAAAATTTAAATAAATGGCTTAAGTAATTATTAAGGAAAAGTTAGAGATTCAGGATAGTAGTGTAATTTGGTTTTTTTTACATGAATTAAATCAGATTAAATAATTAATCAATAAAAGAATAGGTTTAGATGTCGTACAATTATTTCAGACTTATGGTTTTGTGATATAAGAAAGGGGAAACAGACCAAGAACAATCTCTCATTCTTGATCTGAGTATTGAAGCCTATGGTGTTGGAGGATATCATTAGTTTGGATTTTGGAAGGGCTAGGAGATCTCATAAGGAGCAAGGATTTAAGCTTTGTGGCTCGGATTTTGTTTGTAAGTTTTCAAACTTTACTGTTCAAGTATTTTTTCAGATCAAGGTTTTTAAATTATTGAGACTATTTTTATTGTTTCTAGGATTCTGAATGTTTACTATAGGTTAAGGATTTTTAGTATCTATGTTCCAAGGGTTAAAAACATGTTAGGAGAGCTATTTTGGTGCAACGTTTTGAGTCCCCTAGTGTTTTGGTATGTTGGGGGTCGAAATGGTTGAGAAATCGCATAAATTTTTGGATTTTTTTGCAGTCGCACTGCGACTCAAGTGGATGAGCATCGTAGCACAAATGAATATCATTTAGGCTTCGAAATGCTCTCTGACTTTGATAGCGCCGCGACACTTTTGGGAGGGCGTCGTAGCTCAAATACATTTTTGGTTATAATTTTTCGAGTGTTGTATTTTGAGCATAACTTTTGACCCTGATGTTAGATTTGGATGTTCTTTATATGGTTGGAAGCCTTGTGAAAAAATCTACAGTCCTAGAACCTAAGCCAAGTTTAGATGTTATTATTTTTTAGTTTGATTTATGAACTAAGCTAGGTATTAATCGATTTTGATCGGTTTTTTTTTAGGTTTGGCTAGAGACGCTTGAACAAAATCACGCTTGGGTTGTTTTATCAATTAAATTGCTGGAATTCAGGTAATAAGAGTGGACAACTGCACACAGAGTGTACGCTTGACGCACTTAATGGTAGAAACTGGTTTATATGATGTGTTTATGTTAATGTATGATTGTGCTAGTGACTGATGTTGTTTAATGAGCTTATATATAATTGTGGTTATGTAATGTGTATAGGTATGTGATAACTGCTTGGCATGCTTACATTTTAAAATGCATGTCTACATTATGAAACTGCGTGCTTATGATATGTTGAAATTGCATGCTTACATTATATGATACTTGTCCAACTCAACATCGGCTACGTTATTTCATGATTTATGTCATATTTAACTTTATTTCTATTGATTTAAATTCTTTGTTAAGGTTATGGGGTGGTTTCCTACACAACTCTTCTTGTTGGGATTTGGCTCATAGGTACTTTGTTCTGCAGGTAAAGACAAAGATGTGGTTACTACATAATAAGTTAGAGAGCTCTAGCAGAGGGTGTACATGTCAAGGATTTAATGACCATAAGGGATCGGGCCTACATTGGGAATTTATTTAGTATTTTTTTAGAATCATGTTTTAGTTTTATTGACTGGATTTAATGTTCTTTATTTTATCTTATTTATGATAACTATGAAACTTCGGAGTTTCATTCTTTTAAACGTTTGTTTTGTATTTACGATTGATTTTCTATAAATAAAAGATATTTTTTTTTTCAAAATTAAGTATGGTAATAGTCAGTTAATGTTTCAAGAAATTGGGGCATTACAGTTGGTATTAGAGAAATGGTTTTGTTTCCTGTAGACTCTCCTAACATGTACTCTCGTTGCTGAAGACAAGCTCGACTTATTGCACTATATGCTTTATTTGAGATATTTTGGTTATGTGACTATTTTCCTTATGTGTTTTAGTGTCTTCTCTTCATGTATAGAGTATCTAGTATGGCTACTGTGCTTAGAGTTCCTAAGGGTCGTTTAAACAAGACTCAACGAATGAAGCTTGCAAGAAAGATAAGAAAGGTAAGAAGGATAAGGATGCAGTGTTTTTCGGAATGGAGCATCCAAAATTTAGTGGACCATTGTGTGACGGTCAATAAGCGCACTCAAGGTATGGTCTTGGAAGGAGGACTGTTAATGTAACGCCCCAAAGTTGCTAATAAGGCTTAGTGCCTTGATTAGCGTGCTGGGAAGGAAATAATTGATTTACTCGTATTATTAAGTGGTTAATTGTGATTTATGTGTATCAGTATCTGATTACTTAAATTAAATGATTATATGACTAGACATACATATTTAGGTGAATTAAATATGCATGTGGGCCCACTCGTGTTGTTAAGGGCATATTTATAATTTTGGCCTGTTGAGGGCATAAATGTGATTATGTGTGTGTGTGTTGTGCGTAAAACCACAGTATTGTGGAGATATATTTGATATGTGCAGTCTGAGACGGTCCTAGGGAGCGGATTAGCGAAATAGTCACAACAGGGTCGGATACCCGGCTTGGGGTGAGCCTAGGGGTATTTTGGGAATGTAGCACGTGTTTGGGGTTACTGGGTAATGGTTGGAGATTTATCGATTTTTTGGGTATGTCAGGATTCATTGGGGATTCATTGGACTACTCGAGGAATTAGAAGAAATGTGGAAAATGACAGGATTGCCCTTGGAGGCATTATATGGCTAAGGATTAACTTAGGGGTATTTTGGTCATTTTCTAGGATAGAATTGGACTTACCTTAGGAATCTAGAACTAATCAGAACATAACACTCTCTCAGCCCATTTTCTCTTCTGTTACTCGATTCACTCTCTCCATTGGGTGCTTGGAAACTTTGTGGAAATCTTGGAAAATTGGTTGAGGAATTGAGGATTTGAGGCTGGAAATTAGGAAAATCAAGCTAGGAGGAGATCTGAGGTAGCATAAGGGGTGTGATTCTTCAGTAAGGCAATGTTTTTCTCTAAGTTTTTGGTAGCTTCAGCTGTGGTTTAAAGGTTTTCCTTAAGGTTTAAGCTGTGGTCTAATTTTGGGGTTTCGATGAAAGTATGGGGTCATTTTTGGGGTATTAATACTGATTGGGTTGCCTTGATATGAATTCTAGATTTAAATTTTGGGTTGGGTGTTTATTTGGATGGATTTCAATGGATTTGGCTTGAGAAAATGCAGGGGGAATTATGGGTTTTGGGGCTCGAGCTGCGACTCTATTCTTTAGGCGTCGCAGCCCGTGTGTGCGAGAAGGCTTGGGAGGCTCTAAGATCGTCCAGGAGTCGCAGCGCAGGCTGAGGTGTGCCACCCTTGTAGCATGTCATGGCCCTAGGGGCCTAGGCTGCAGATCAAATAAAGGAAAATGGCCAATATAGGGTTTTAAGCTTAGGAACTTAAATTTAAGGACTCGGGAAGGGTTTTACTACCCTGTTTAGTAGGATTCGAGAACCCGGAGGCTAGCATATTCTTCCAAAGTCTGTAATTGGTTTAGGGCTTGATGGATGTTTATTATTATTGCATTGTGACTAGGTTTTACTGCCAAGGCTCAGGTTTAAGGGATCGTGCTCGGGATCGCACTAGTCAATCAGCTCAGGACACAGGTAAGAAAACTGTTTGTACCCGTAGAGCAGGGCATGGCCCGATTATCTATGTTTAATTCTATGAATGAGTATTTGTAATTATTATG
Organism: Humulus lupulus; assembly: GCF_963169125.1. Lineage (NCBI taxonomy): Eukaryota > Viridiplantae > Streptophyta > Magnoliopsida > Rosales > Cannabaceae > Humulus > Humulus lupulus. The sequence goes on from NC_084796.1 coordinate 159,413,784, forward strand.
CCATGTTTGTGTTATTATGACTGATCGCGAATGCTAGGATCGGTGATAAGCATGCTGAATGCAGGCCGCCATGGGATGGCCATCTAGGGTGTTGTATTCAGCCGTTCGATAAAGACCGTGAACCTTGTGCCTGGTAAAACACCTTGGTCGGCATAGGTTGTTATGTGAATAGTCTATTATCTGTTTAAAGTTATGCATTTACTGGAATTAATTGTTATATGCTATGTGAATGAGTTTTCTTGCTGGGCCTTCTCTCACGGGTGCTTTATGGTGCATGTAAGAGCAAAGGAAAGGCCGACCAAGCTGAGTTGGAGGGCATGGAGCAGCGTGTACATGTTTGGCCTACCTGGCCGCCACGTCTAGGGTTGTTTTAAGGGACACTTTGTGAACGTTTGATTTTGTCGCCTGGGACGACTGTACTCTAACTTTTTAAACTTAAATATATTTCGAAGCAGTATTTTGGGATCCCAATGTAACACTTTTATAATTTTAATGAATGTCCAAACCCTTTTATACGAGTCTTTATTTTGATTAATCACTTTTTTCAGTCTAAAACCTCGATTAGCGAGCTAATGTAACATTTTAAAATCACTCGGTAACAGCTCTAGGGTAGTAGGGCATTACAGTCTAGCTGTAAGAAGAAGTACGAAGTATTTAGAGATATGATTTCCTTAAGAAGGATGCAGGAGGAACTTCAAGAAATAGTAAAGCACGTACAAGATAGAGCTTTGGAAGGTGCTAAGTATAATTGTACACTTAAGGCCTTCATAAGACAACAAGGGTTCGCAATGTCTAATGAACCATATGATCAAGGAATTTTTGTAGAGTTGTTGGATAAGCTCAAAAGTTCTTTCCCTGTGCATAGAATGTGGTTGTAGATGTTTTGTTGCATACAAATTGGCTTTAGTTGATTTATTCTTATATTGGTTTGTGAGTTTTTGTGAATGATGGATGTATCAAGATATATATATATATATAGCTTCAAGAATAAATGGAGATTAGTTGTTTGATGGATTTAAAAGTATGTTTTGGTTCCTGATTTAGAAGAGTTACACTAAGATACACTGTTGGTTTCAGGAATGAACTGAAATCATGCCTCCTAGAAGATTAGTATGAAGAAGCAATGGGTTAACCACAACTTCAATAATCCTCATCTTATGAGACCTAGTACGCGAGCTAACCACAATGGTAACCCTCGACCTAATGATGGGGGAAGTAAGCGCGAAGAAGATCCTCATACTTCTTACCAAAGGTTGGAGGTGAAGTTTATGGCAATGCAAGAAGACATGAGGAATTAAGGGAATTGAGATAGTTGAGGCAGCAACAAGCTCAGTCAACACCATTAATCAGAGATATTCAACAACCTATAGCACCAATTGTAGCTATTCCTGAAGCTGGCAATCACTTGGAGCCATTGTATGAAAGGTTTAGGAAGCGAAATTCTCCAGTGTTTGAGGGATGCGCTGATCCATGGAAGGAAGAGCAATGGATGAGCATGATGGGGTCAATTTTGGACTTCATGCGAGTTGAAGGAAATGATAGGGTAGCCTATGCAACTCACATGCTGAGGGACGACGCAAGAATTTTGTGCGAAGTGATCTCCCAGGCAAGAGATGTTATTGTAATGACCTGGGCAGAGTTTCATCAAGCATTTAATAACAAGTACTACAATGATGCAGTACGGACGTCAAAGGTGGATGAGTTTGCTACCTTGACCCAGGGGAATATGACGGTGAAAGAGTATGCATTAAAGTTTGACAGACTTGCCAAGTTTGCAGCAGACCTGGTGCCAACTATTGCAACCAGAGTAGACCGGTTCATTTGAGGCCTGAAGCCCATGATAGTAAGAGATGTGGAGATTGTTTCAGTAGGGGCAATAGTACATATGCTCAGGTTCTGGAAAGGGCCCGCACTACTGAGAGAATGGAAGATAGAATATGGAAGGAAGGTGTTGCTAAGAGAAAGGCAAGAAAGAACACCTCCCAAGGTCATAACTCTAACGATAAGAAAAGAAAGGGCAATGACCAGACAGGGCAGTCAAGCCAGGATAAAAAGGGCAAAGGATAACAAGGGAAATAATCGCATTAGGAATAAGGAATGGGTACAGTACCCAAAGTGTGAGAAATGTAAAAAGTGCCACCAAGGTGAATGTCGAGCAAATGCATGTTACGGTTGTGGCTAACGAAATACTACGCTACCATCGACTGCAAGAAGAAAATGGTGGTGTTTAAGCCTGACGGGGAGGATCCTTTTTCAATTGTGGGGAGAATAATGGGTCTACGAATTCCAATCGTTTCAGTGTTGGAAGCTGGGAAGATGTTAAAACATGGATGCATGCGATTCTTGGCTAGTGTGGTTAACACAACAGAAACAGGAAAGCAGAGACTGGAAGACAAGAGGATAATACATGATTACTTGGATGTATTTTCAGAAGATTTACCAGGGTTGCTTGAGCTAGCACCAGAAACAACGCCAATCTCGAATGCACCATATAGGATGGTGCCTGCTGAGTTGAAGGAGCTGCAAGAACTACTTGACCTAGGTTTCATTAGGCCAAGTTACGCACCATGGGGAGCATTGATGTTATTTTTAAAGAAGAAAGATGGGTCGATGTGAATGTGCATTGATCATATGGAACTTAATAAGGTCACCATCAAGAAAAAAATACCCTTTGCCAAGGATTGGTGATCTTTTTTATCAACTCCAAGAAAAGGCAGTGTTCTCAAAGATAGACTTGAGGTCGGGATACCACCAGCTACGAGTGAAGGAAGGGGACATTCCGAAGAAAGCATTATGTACTAGATCGACCACTATGAATTCCTGGTGATGTATTTTGGACTTACCAATGCCCCTGCGGCATTTATGGACCTCATGAATAGAGTCTTCAAGAACAACTTGGATAAGTTCGTGATAGTATTTATAGATGATTCAATTTGCGAACCGAGGAAGAACACCTATGGTTGACACTACAAAGGTTGAGGGAGCATCAATTGTACGCAAAATAAAAAAAGTGTGAGTTTTGGTTAACTTAAGTGGCATTCTTAGGACACATTTTTAGTGAGGATGGTATTAAGGTAGACCTAGTAAAGATCAAAGACGTAAAAGATTGACCACAACCAAAGAATGCTTTAGATGTGAGAATTTTTCTTAGGTTGGCTAGGTATTACCGAAAATTTGTAGAAGGGTTTTCAAAGATTGCTACACCATTGAAAGAATTGACCAAAAATGGTATCAAGTTCGTATGGACTAAGGATTGCGAACAAAGTTTTCAAGAGTTAAAGGAAAGACTTATTACGACACCTGTAATATGTTTACCTAAAAATAATGAGAAATTCGTGGTATATTGTGATGCGTAAAAGCAGGGACTAGGGTGCGTATTAATGCACTAGGGTGCGTATTAATGTAGGCAGAGAAGGTGATAGCATATGCATATAGGCAATGGAAAGAGTATGAACAATGCTACAGGACACATGACTTTGAATTGGCAGCAGTAGTGTTCGTACTGAAGATATGGAGACACTATTTTTATCGAAAGAAATTTCAAATTTATATAGACCAGAAGAGTCTAAAATACTTCTTTACTCAAAGAGAGTTAATTATGAGGCAACAACGAAATTTAAAATTAGTCAAGGACTACGACTGTAAAATATTTTATCATCCGGGGAAGGCGAATGTGGTAGCCGACGCCCTAAGTCGTAGAAGCCAAGGGCAAGTAATTTCTACAAGAAATATATCTGCCAAGTTGATGGAAAAAGTAGAACGAGTAGGTATAGAGTTGATCGTAGGGGGATTAGCAAACATGGCTCTACACTTGACTTTGTTAGACATAATTAAAGAAGGACTAAATAAGGATCTATAAATACAAAAGTATAAACAAGGAATCCAATATGGAAATAGCAAAGATTTTACCCTCAATAACTAGGGAACATTGAGGTATAAGGAATGCATATGTGTGCCAACTAATTTAAAAGTTAAGAAGGAGATTCTTGAAGAGGCGCACACTACTCCATATTCTTTACACCCAAGGAATACGAAGATGTATCAAGACTTGAAAATGTTATATTGGTGGACTGGGATGAAGAATGACGTAGTGGAATATGTCACAAGGTGCCTCACATGCCAGCAAGTCAAAGCGGAGCACCAAAGACCATCTAGTTTGTTACAACCGTTAAACATTCTAGAATGGAAGTGGGAAGAGATTTCTATGGAATTTGTGGTTGGGTTACCTAAGACCACAAAGCAACATGATTCAGTCTGGGTGATCATTGATAGATTTACGAAATTGGCACACTTTATACCTGTTAGAACAGTGTTCACAACAAATCAGTATGTAGAGCTTTATGTGCAAGAAATTGTGAGACTTCATTGAGTACCGAAGTTAATTGTTTCGGATAGAGACCCAAAATTCTCATGCAAGTTCTGGGAAGGATTATAGAAAGCGAGGGTACCAAGTTGAAATTTAGTACAACATTCCACCCCTAGACAGATGGCAGACAGAAAGAAGAATATAGATTCTGGAAGACATGCTTAGAGTGTGCATGTTGGACTTAAGTGGATTATGGAGCAAGTACCTCCCATTGATAGAGTTCTCGTATAATAATAGTTATCAGTCCACTATTTGATTAGCACCATCGAGATGTTGTACGAAAGAAAATGTAGGTCGCTGATTCATTGGGATGAGATGTGTGAAAGTAAGTATTTAGGTGCGGAGGCAGTATGAGAAACGAACTAAGCTATTGCCAAGATAAGAGCGCGCATGATCACCTCACAAGATTGACAAAAGAGCTATGCTGATCCTAAGCGTAAGCATGTTGAGTTCAAAGTGGGAAATCATGTATTCCTCCGTGTTTCACCTATGAAAGGAATTAAGAGATTTGGCAAGAAAGGAAAGTTAATTCCTCAATTTGTTGGACCCTTCTAGATTTTAGAGAGAATTGGGGAAGTGGCTTATAGGTTAGCCATGCCTCCAGCTTTGTTAGGAGTGCACAAAGTTTTTCATGTGTCTATGTTATGCAAGTATGTTTCAGACCCGTCTCTCATTCTTAGTTATGATGCATTGGATATGTAACAGACCTATCCTATGAAGAAAATCCAATAAAGATTCTTGATAAAAAAAAAAAGAGAAAGCATTACGAAATAAGACGATTGGGTTAGTCAAGGTCCTTTGGAAAAATGACTCTACCGAAGATGCCAAGTGGGAGTTACAAAACATATATCATGGAGCAATACCCAGTGTTGTTCATGTAAATTTTGACGACAAAATTTCTTTTAGGAGGGGATAGTTGTAATATCTACTTCTATTTGTAAGGTTATTTTGGTAATCTAGCTTGGGTCAGGGTATTGTGGTAAATTGTATGTTCTTAAGTGTTTAATTATACGAATTATGATATGCATGATTTATGGTGTCTGTTTATTTTATGTTTTCCATCAGGCAATCCACACCCATTACTTTCTTCAAGTATTAGGGGCCAAAGTGTGATAGAAATTGAATTGTGGGAATCAAAGTAGAATTATGGGTTTTGTGATAGAAAGTGTAATTATGAGAAGTTATAACTATTAGTTTTGGATTGAAATTTCAATAAAGGGCTTAAGTAATTAATAAGGAAAAGTTAGAAGTTGGGGATTGTAGTGTAAATTGGTTTTTTTACATGATTTAAATCAGATTAAATAAATAATTAATAAAAAGATTAGGTTTAGATGTCGTACAATTCTTTCAAACTTATGGTTTTGTGATATACGAAAGGGGAAACAGACCAAGAACAATCTCTCGTTCTCGATTTGAGTTTTGAAGCCTAGGTGTTGGAGGAGATCATTAGTTTGGATTTTTGAAGGGCTAGGATTTCTCATAAGGAGCAAGGATTTAAGTTTTGTGGCTGGGATTTTGTTTGTAAGTATTCAAACTTTACTATTTAAGTATTTTGTCATATCTAGGTTTTTAAAGTATTGAGACTGATTTTATTGTTTCTAGGATTATGAATGTTTACTATAGGTTTAGGATTGTTAGTATCTGGGTTCCACGGGTTAGAAACATGTTAGGATAACTGTTTTGGTGCTAAGTTTTGATTCCCCTAGTGTTTTGGGATGTCGGGGCTCGAAATGGTTGAGAAATCACAAAAATTTCTTGATTTTTTTGCAGTGGTGCCGCGACTCAAGTGGATGAGCGTCGCGGCGCAAATGCACCTCATTTACTCTCTGAAATGCTTTCTATTGTACCCCAAAATAGGCATGGGCTTGATCACTCAGCTAGGGATACAACTGGTAAATAAACACATGGAAATATTAGGCGAGTAGAATATCTAGCTAGTGCTAATATGATTAGCTCTAGTTGTAGGACTTGACAGCGCGATATGCATGTAATCTCCATATCGGCTTGTAGGACAATAATCTAGTTCGAGACAGGTAATCTATAGATTTTCTTTAGGAGGGTATGAACTTAACCCTAATCTGAGTTCGTACATTCTTAAATCACCTACTCGTTGAAGATGTTCAACTCGTGGAAACCTGATCATGACGCACAGTGAAGGATCCCGAAAGACTTGGAGGTCACTTATACGGTCAATAATGTCCATGTTGTATTATACATTTATTGCCCGAAGATAACTGGAGTAATTTTCATAGGAAATCGTATCCTTATATAAATGGGTATTATCTTGATTGATTGTTTACCATATTTACATAGTTACCGAAACTTGTCCAGGAAATTCCACTAGAAATATCAGGGAAAATGGACAGCTTTTTGAAATACAGAAACTCTGTAGATATTGTGAGAGAATAATAATATTGTCTCATGGACTAGGTGGATTTGAACCACTGAACCACGTAAAATTATGTGTTTGAGAAGTTGTTCACATAGTTCATTACGGTTTACAAATAAGCAGTAATATCTTTCTTGTTGGATTTCTTATTCTACTGTTGGTGAAAAATTGCGTCAACAGTTTGGTGCTTTCATTGAGGGTCATTAGTGCTTAATCCTTTACAAGTTTCATTTAATGTTCATCATGGTGGTTACTCAATCAATTCACTACAATGAAATGAAGTAGCCTGGTGGGAAAGAGGCACATCATACATCCATTCACACTGAAAAGGACCCAGATGTTCAGCAATGTCCTGGAAAACAACAGGTGGGCGAAGACAATGCTGGGAGTTCAACGTCACGCCCACCAAATCCTAATCCAGGATATCTAAAAGCCATCATGGTGGAGAATACGTAATTAAGGAGTCATACCACTTGGGCTAACAAACAGATCGAGGAGGTCCTAGCTCGGTTACCTCCTCTTGCGACCGATGCTAACGTCGAAAAGAAGCAAAGTGGGTCCCATCGGTCCCACACGAATAACTGACCAAATCCTAGTCATTCTGTCAGAATCGAAACTCCGAGCTCTATAACTTCATAGAGAAATTAGCGAAGTGTTCAACCTGCTAATCATCACAGAAACCATCATCCCATGTTAGTCCATCGGTCTAAACTGCGACTCCCAGCTTCATGCCTTCCGCATAGATTCCAAGCAATGTTCACAACAACACAGTAAGGCGAGCTGGGACAAATTCACGAAGACAAAATTCCCTGGAGAATCCCCCTGCACCGCGATCAGAACCACAAATGCAGAGAACTCGAAGATGAGGGTAGAATTTAGACGGGCTAATTTAGTCCGACCTGATGGGACGAGGATAGCCTCGCCGATAAGACATCCGCCATCACCAGCTAGAGATCCTACACCACGGTGCCCATAGATAGACGCTTCCGTTCATGGAAATAGAAGGAGAAATCCTCCCCCATCAGTGAACACTTACCTCCCACTAGGACGTGCTGATAATCCATGTCCTCGATCTTAGCCACAAGTCATAAGTTTTGCAATGGAAGTAATTGGGCGAGGAGCCAACGTGGAGGCAGGTATGAAAGCGACCTGAGGATTCATCTTAAATCTGCGCAAAGTCCTCGTTTTGATCCATATCCTGGCCTGTGTGACCATTTGAATTCACAAAGGAGGTATCTAGCTCCCAATGATGATTTGAGTTATACTCAGCATGGGGGAGGTCCATCTATCGTATGTGACAATGGGAATGTCCCACCTAACAATGCTTGAACTTGGAGGGAAAACAACCCATCAAATGCGTACAATAGGATGGGGCTGGTCAATAGCTCCTAGCTAACCTAGAGACCAAAGATCCAACCCTCGAGCGACTGGCCTTGATGGAGGAACAAATGAAGAAGCTCTTATCTGGAAAAGGAATTGATGATTGTGATTCCGATAAGCTGCTCGAGCCTTTCACCCCAAATATTGAAGCAACTTCGTATCCTATTGCCTTTAGGATGTCGACCATGCATGCGTTTGATGGAAACACAGTTCCATCTGACCACCTCGAGATGTTCAATACACTGATGATGGCCTACAATGTTGGGTTTGACCTAAGGTGTATTTTGCTCCCCACAACTCTGACCAGACCTGCCAGAAGTGGTTCAAAAAGTACAAAAAACATTTGATCAACTCATGGAAGAAGTTTTCTTTCGAGTTCAAGAGAGTGTTCCGAGCTTCAAAGGAAACTCGCATGGAGGCCAACTCATTGGCCAACATAAAACAACAACCTAGTGAGTCCTTGAAAGCATATATGAGCAGATTCACCAATGTTGCAGCACGATCTAGAGACGGCGATGATAGCTCAAAGCTCATGGCAATGAGAACGGGAATCCTAGTAGGAGGCAATTTATGGCAGGGGCTCCAACGAAAAGGAGTTAAAAGTGTAGATGAGTTCTTCGCCAAGGCTCAAGATTGGATAAACTTGGAAAAGGCGTTTATTGTCGCAGGAATTAGCTTGGTCCCTATTCAGCCCGCTGGAGTGGTGACAGATGTTGCAGCTACGGATCAACATGTTACCATGAATAACCAAGTGGGAAACAATAAGAGGAAAGAGAATGGTGAGGGGGACAAGAGTGACACAAATAAGAACAAGCCAGAGGAGAAATTCTAGCCCATTTATGCCACCTACACTGACCTGAAAAATACACGGGAACACATTTTCCTGGAAAACTCTAATTTTCTTCCGTGGAAGAAACCAGAGCCATTAAGGCACCAGAGGGCGAAGAGAGATCCCTCTAAGTGTTGTCGATATCACAATGACATCAGCCATAACACTAATGATTTCCAAAAATTGAAGGACGAGATAGAAACTCTCATTCGGGTTGGACCGTTAGCCTAGTATGCCTGAAACCGAGTTGTTCCCAATCAATCAGCCGAACAGAATTCTCATCTAGTTCTGGAAACTCCAATAGGTCAGCCTAGAACACAAATGGATCAAGAGGACCGAGTTGACCCTCCTCCAATAGTCAAAGGAGATATAACTACTATCGTTGGAGGACCTCATTTGGCGGGCACAAGTAATGGAGCCTAAAAGAGGTAAATACATGAGCTGAAAACTCACAATGCATTTGAAGTTATCCCGGAGCAACAATTATTGAAACAACAACGGTTGGATAAGCAACCAATCATTTACACGGAAGAGGACACTAGCTATGTTCAGTTCGCACATAATGACCTACTGGTGGTAACCGCCCAGCTTGCTAACGGAAGGGTAAGAAGGTTATTGGTTGACTACGAGACCTCAGTAAATGTGTTGTTCAGGTCCACTCTAGAAAAGATGGGATTATCCGTAACCAATCTTAAGGCGACCTTGATGACATTGTACAGATTCTTAGGTGAAGGAACAGCAGGCATAGGGACAATCATACTTGTGGTTATGCTAGGGGATGATACAAGAAGTGTTACCAAAATACTTGAGTTTGTGGTAATCGATTTTCCGGCTACATATAATGCGATTTTGGGATGACCCGCGCTGATGGTTTTTGAGGCCATTACCTCGATCGGACACCTGGCAATGAAGTTCCCCTCAACTTCAGGTATATGCACCATAAGAGGAGACCAGCTAGTTGCCCGAGAATGTTACAGAATTTCCATGAAGGGAAAATCACAACCTGGGCAACAGGCAATGGTCATAGTCAGAGAAGGAAAGGAGTCCCTAGTAATGGAAGTTACCCATGGGATGGAAGAACCTCAAGAATGAGATAACAAGGTCGCCCAACAAGACAACATTTATCCATAAATGGGTAAGGATAGATCTGAGCTCTGAGCTGTGGAGGAGCTCAAAAAAATATGTATCAACCCTGAAACACCTTCAAGAGTTATAAAAGTTGGGAAAAATCTTAGAGCTGAAAGGAAGGAGTTGGTCGAACTCTTGAGAAAGAACCTGGAAATCTTCGCCTGGTCGTACGAAGATATGGTGAGAATCAGTTTGAATGTAATAATGCATACTTTGAACTTGGACAAGAATGTTCCTGCAAAGTCCCAAAACGAAGGCTTTTGGGGAGAGTACGGTCGGAAGCTTTAGAAGAAGAAGTAGCTCGCCTACTTAAATGTGGATTTATCAGGGAAGCAAAATATCTGATATGGGTTGCTAATCTGTTCTGGTCCCGAAGCCAAACGTGAAGTGGCGAACTTGCATTGACTTCTCCAATCTCAACAAAGCCTTTCCTAAGGATTGTTTCCCATTACCTAGAATTGATCAGTTGGTAGACGTCACAGCCAGTCACAAGCTTATGTCTTTCATGGAAGAATATTTTGGATATAACCAGATAATGATGAACCCTGCAGATCAAGAGCATACCAGCTTCATGACTGAGCATAACGTATACTGCTACAAATTTATGTCATTCGGGTAGAAGAATGTCGGTGCAACATACCAACGATTAGTCAACAAAATGTTCGTTAACCAGATTCGGAAAAACATGGAGGTGTATGTCGATGATATGCTCATTAAAACAAACACTTCCAGTAACCATGTGTCCGACCTAGAAGAGTGTTTTGGCATACTAAGGTACGACATGAAGTAAAATCCTCAGAAGTGCACTTTTGGAGTTTCGTCGGGAACGTTTCCAGGGTTTATATTCACCACAGGGGGATAGAGGAAAATACAGATAAAATCATATCATTATTAGAAATTCCTTCGCCTAGGTCGCGTAAGAATGTACAGAGTTTAACTGGAAAAGTGGTGGCCCTAAACTACTTCATTTCAAAATCCACTGACAAGTGCCTCCCATTTTACAACTTTCTCTGAGGAAACAAAAAGTTCAAGTGGACCAAAGAATGCAAACAGGCATTTGAAGATCTGAAAGCTCACCTGGTTGAACCCCATGTACTATCAAAATCAGCATCTGGAGAATGTTTGCTCCTGTATCTGGCTGTGACGGAAAATGCGGTTAGCGTTGTGTTAGTTCGAGAGGAGAATCGGGCACTAAAAACCAGTGCACTACATAAGTAAAAGGCATCTCAGAACTGAGTCCCGATATTCATTAATAGAAAGGCTCGCGTTCTATCTTACTTTGGCTTCAAGAAAGCTCAGACAGTACTTTCAGTCCCACACCATCCACGTCTTAACTGACCAACCTTTAAGGGAGGTCTTGTAAAAGCCTGAAACGTCAGGATGTCTACTAAAGTGGGCCATCAAACTCAGCCAGTTTGATATATTGTATATGCCATGCACATCAATCAAGATTGAAGCCCTCACTGACTTTCTGGGCGAGTGCACAGGTTTTCAGGATAAGCCGATGAGAGAACTAGTGCAGGGGTTGTGGAAAATTGTCGTTGATGGATCCTCTAATGAAAATGGATCACGAGTTGGGATAATTTTAATCTTACCTGAAGGGCATCAATTCCATACAGCTCTCAATTTTGGATTCGCAGCCCTATTGGTAGGAATAAGGGGTGCAAAAGAGCTAAAAGCAAAGGCGATCCAATGTTATAGTGATTCCCAGCTCATGGTCAATTAGATATTGGGGGAATATCAAGCTTACGATATCAAGATGGCGGCTTACTTAGCCAAGGTTAAGGGTGAGTTGTCTGAATTCAAGTTCAACTCCGTTGAACAAGTACCCCACGAACAGAATTCCAATCCTTATGCTTTGGCTCAACTTGCTGCCACCAAAGAGGCGGATACACTTAACGCAGTTCCAGTGGAGTTCTTGGAAAAATCGAACATAGTAGCATAATCGGTTTAGGTCGGAATGATTGACATAAAACCGACCTGGATGACCCCCATAGTGGAGTACCTCATAAGCGATAAGTAACCTGATGATCGAAAGGGTGCAATAAAGTTGTTATATCAAGCTCCACGGTATGTTATGGTTGAATGGACTCTATATCGACGAGGTCATTCGCTACCCCTCATGCGGTGTGTTCATCCCGAGGAAGCACAGACTATTTTGCAAGAAATACACGAAGGCTTCTGCGTAGATCATGTTGGGGGGAAAAACCTGGCTCTTAGGTATTGAGACAGGGTTATTTTTGGCCTATGCTTACAAAGGACTCGATCTCGTATGTGCAGAAATGTGAAAAATGAAAACGCTTCTTCATAATTTATCGTGCAGCGCCTAGTGAGTTAACCATGATCACATCCCCTTGGTCGTTTGATGTTTGGGGGATCGACTTGATTGGTTCTTTTCCAACAAGTTTAACACCCTACTACCCAGGGACCGTTACAGTGTGCATTTTAAATAGTGCTAAACTCGCTAATCGAGTCATTTGGCCATAATCGTGTAACTAAGTATGATTAGTGGTTTAGGGTTAAAATTTTTTTGGTTAAGATACAACATTTCAGTAAAACATTTACTGTATACATTGGGATCCCAAAATATAATTTAAAGGTTCATTACAATAAAATGTTTAGAACCAGCTGACCTAAGCGGCAAAATAGGGTTTAACCCTAGTTCTTCTTTCAACCCTCGGTCGTGGCGATCAAGCAGCCGCATATGTACACATCGTCACCTAAGCTCTGCAACTCAAGGATGGTCCAGGTTTCTTTTGCCTTTACCTGCACCACATAGCACCCGTGAGCCAAAGCTCAGCAAGAAAACTCAATATGCTCATGAATAGTAATAACATGTTACTAAATCATAATAGGCATGCCTAGCAATAATATCCCTATTCACGCATGCAAATAAGTTCAGATAATGATGGTGGATCCTGCCCTCCTGTGTGGATGACTATCAAATCAATCCTAATTAGATTAGTGATTAACACTTTGAGGTTCTGATAACCATGTTGGGGAGTGTAGCCCAAATCAGATGAGTGTTTAACACTTTGAGGTTCTGAAGACCATGTTGGGGCTTGTAGCCCAAATCAGATGAGTGACTAATGAGTAAGTCACTAACTTAAACTAGATGAGTGATTAAAACTTGAGATTTTGATAATCATGTTGGGGCGTGTCACCCTAATCAGATGAGTGATTAACACTTGCGATTATGATAATCATATTGGGGGCGTGTAGCCCATAGCCATGTGACGATGCAGTCACCTGGGCCTTCTGGCCCTGGCTCTAAGTAACTAGCCATTAGACTAGACAAGCGCTTTTAATTTTCATCGAACTTGAGGTCGGTCAGGCATCAATGCTCATGATGAGTCATTCAATGCTTATGTCGATTAGATCTAATCTTTTCGGCTTGTGTTGAACACATCAATGCCGTTCTTGATTCTTAAGCCAATACCATACTACTCGTGCCAATTTCTGACTCATGGGTCAGTGCCATACACAAGTAAGCAATGCAACTAGGTATATATTGTTGGGGTTTTATGCCCTAATTAAAACTCAAATTCTTTGTTATCTCATTTTATTATCAATAAAAGACTAGAAATCATTTTTTGACTTGGTTAATCACTTTGCTCACGTGTTTTATTTTCATGATTATTTGTTTAATATAAACTTCTATTAAATCCCAAGCATATAGCTAATCATATTTATAGTGACGTAATCACAGTGGAATATAAATATAATTATATGTTCAAAATAAGTTAGTTCTAAGATTTGTCAATGCACACGATTTACACTGACTTGCCGATCTATGATATGATCTACTTACACATTATGGTGTTATGTTCTTTCCAGAATATTAGCAAAGTAGATAAGATCGGATGTATTTGTTACATCGGACTTGACCGATATTGACAGTTGATAAGATAAGTAAACATACCGTTATTATCTATTCTAGTCATATCATATAGTTGACCATAGGTCAATTCAATATCAATTCTGAGTGGTTAGTATTCTAACTGATTGTATTGTTTGAGTTCTTTGACTTGTTCGTTACGAGCTTACCCTACGGACAAGCCCATACTTACATCTTGGGAACTCGATATTATAATTGAGAGGGAGTGTTAATCATAGATATTAACATCTATAGCTTCTGATGAAGAAGTGAAATGATGGTTTCCTTTTAGTTTGGTTCAAGGTGTTAGATGATAAAGATCTCATTTCAGTAATTAAATTAGTTTACTGAAATATCATTTACAAGGAACAAAGTGTTTTAAGGATAAAATACAATGAGGGGTAAACAGTATTTTAGTCCCATCCCATTGTAGATCGTCTATAGAGGATTGAGTGACAATTATGGTTGTTGCAATGGATAATTAATAGCGTATCTATATTTTTTATAGAGCGTTCTATGAATTCAAGAGTGCAATTCCAAGTCTATAGTGGAGTCATTGTAACGACCCCAAATTCGGTATTAAGGCTTAGGGCCTGAGATAGCGTGCCTGGAGGGCATAATGGAATTCTGTGTGGGTCTTAATGGGTTTTATGCATGATTATGATTTAGTGCACGTTTTATGATTATGTGATTAATTGTGGTGCATGATTATGAGAATTAATATGCATGTAGACCTGATTGAGCATATTTGTAATTTGGCCATGTTGGGCATGTTTATGTTGATACCTGTGATCTATGACTCGAGACGATCCTAGAACGAGCGGGTTAGCGGAAAGTCAAAGCGGGAACCTGTACCAGGCTTGGGTTAAGCCTGGGGAGTTAATCGAGAATTTGGGAATGTATTTGGTGATTTATTAGGCATTGGGTAGCGAACGGGAATAATTAGGAACACTTGAGGAATTAGTGGGAATTTGGGTATTATGACTAAAATGCCCTTTATGGACATAAAGGCTTAGAATTTGTAAGAGAGGGTATTTTGGTCATTAGGCTTGCAAGAGATAAAATAAAGAAGGCCTTTATACTTAGTGGATTTAGTAGAGAAAATTATAAGCTGAAAAGAAAGAAAGAAAGAAAGAAGAGAAAAGGAAGTGAGGGAAAGCTGAAGGGTTGGCTTGGAAGATTTGGTTTGTGGTTCTCCCACCCTTCTTCTTTGATTTTTCTTGAGGTGAAGCTCAGTGGTAAGCTAGGTTTGTGGATTTGCAAGGGATTAGCAAGATCAAATCTGAGATTGAGGTAAGTTCTTGAGGTTTTCGGTTCTAGGGTTTTGCTGGTTTTGAACTGTGTTTTTGAGCTAAATGGATGGGGTTTTGGGGGAAAACAGGTCAAGGTTGTGAAGGTGCAAGCCAAGGAGGTCTAGGGTTCAGTTCAAGGTCGAAATTCCACCCACGGTATGATTTCTAAGACCCTATCCTTGTTGTTTGATTGATTTTTCTGGTTTTGGGGTTCATTGGGTTAGATTTTGAGTTGTGGGTTGCTTGAGCTTGGGATTGAGTTCTTGGGGTGCTTGGGATGAGTGTGTGGTGTATATATGTTTGTTTTTGGGCTTGGGAAAGAGTTGGACAAGTTTGGGTTCGAAATGGGGGAAGAAAATCGCAAGATGCGATTTTTGGTTTTTCTGTGCTGCAACTAGCGCTACAGCGCTAGGCAGGGGGCGCTGTAGCGCTAGCCCCTGTCTGGTGTGGCTGGTTCTGCTTGTAGCGCTACAGCGCTACCTTTTGAGCGCTGTAGCGCTGCACTGTTCACAGAGGGGATTTTTGGGCTTTTGTGAAGGGATTTTGACCTAGGGTTCGGGGCTCGATTCCGCCACTTTGTTTTGGGGATCTAGGACTTCCCGGGGGCTTGGGATTAGTCCCGAGACTAGGTTTTGGACTTGAGGATTGGTGATGACTTTGACTTGTGGATTTTTCTTAGGTAAGCGCTAGGGCTCGGGTAGGATCGTGCTCAAGGAGTCCGGTTGATCAAGGCTACTGAATCTAAAGGTAAGAAAACCGTAACACCCGAGTTTAGGGCATGGCCCCACTATGTGATTGTTGGGCATGGCCCTAGTTTGTATTGTGTGCAAATGTGTAATCTTAGATAAACTATTGTATGTTTGAATGGTTATTTCATAATGTATGATATGTGTGATTGTAATTGAATGAACGGCAAGGCCGAGAGCGGCAAGGGCCGGGTACGGCAGTGGGGCCGGAAGCAACGCTCAGCACATGGGATGCTAAAGCGAGGGTGGGACCCAAGGGATACATGAGTTATCCTACGGTAATGACCGAGACCCCAAGATTTGGTAAGGCCTCTGGGGCGGCATGGCCGTGCTTGTTTAAATTGATGATTTTCTTATTTATCAGTGAATTATGCTAGCGATATTATTTGCATATGTTATGTGCTATTTGGGTTTTCTTGCTGGGCTTCGGCTCACGGGTGCTCCGTGTGGCAGGTAAAAGCAAGGAGTCAGTCAACCGGCCATGAGTATGGAGAGCGTGGGAGCGGCGCGTACATGTTCGGCCTGCCCGACTGCTTTGGTTGGGGGCATTTTGTATATGGCTGTATTAAATCATTCTTTTGATAACTGATCAAGTGTAAACCTATTTTTGAGTTGTAAATATTTGGTAAACCTTATTTTGGGATCCCAGATGCTTTATATTTAACGTTTTAATGAAGTTAAACATTTTCAAAGAGTACAGCCTTAAATTCTGATTTATCCACACTTTTGGTTTTAGAAACCACTTAGAGTCAGTCAAAAGCACGATTTCTAATTTAAACTCACTAAGTAACGGCTCTAAGGTAGTAGGGCGTTACAGTCATGAGGAATTCATAAGTTAGAAAATTTATCTGTTAAATTTATAATAACTTATTGGAGCATGACTACATAGGTCCATGGTCCCCATTGTACCTTGGATAAAATCATCTAGATAGTCTCAATTAATTGATTTAATTATCAATTAGAATTATCAAAGTTGACCAGGTCAATTTTGGATAGTTTTATAGAGTTATGTAATTTTGAGAAGAAAAGATAAATTAGGGCATATTTATTAATTAAGATAAATTTGTTTCTAAATTAACAAATAATTTTAAATCAAGGTTCAAATTATAAATGATTAATTTGATAAAGGATTTAAATAATTATTTAATTAATTAAATCAATAAAAAATAATATGGGCCTTGATTTTAAGTTCAATGAGCTTATAATCAAATGGGAAATTTCACGAGCCTTAAGCCCATGATAATTTCGACCTAGGGCTTCAAATTGGCTATTATTTTATTGATTTTTTAATTAAATTAAATGGCCTAATGGAGTCTATAAAAGGAGTGCTTAGAGGGAAGTCAAAAGACAAGTTCTGACAATTTCTGACAAGTTCTGAGAAGTTCATAAGTTCACAAGTCAGATTTTCTGATAGTTTTTAGATTCTCTCTAAACACAAGTCATTTTCTAAGCCTCTTTGTTATTTTCTCTTCTTCTATATGTATCTATCTCATGTATTGAGAATTTCCTACTCTAATCTAGGTGATTCCAAGGATACATTGGAAGACTTTGAAGAAAATTGAAGACCGGTTCAGTTTCTTGATAATACTCTGCAATAGAAAGGATACAAGGGTTAGAGAAACTGAAGGAATGACTCATTCATTCCGCTGTGTATACTGTAAGTATTCTTATCGTTGTTTCTCTTTCAATTAAATTTTAGAAACATGTTCTAAGTAATCTCATATTAATTTGTTTAATATTAGATCTACATGAAAATAAATAAATATCATGTATAAGTTTCCCAACAACTTGTATCAGAGCGCCTTTTGTAATCTTTATTTTCATTCATGAACATGTTAAAAATTGGATACTTTGATGTGTTTGAATAATTGGATGGATTTTTATGTTTTTATGAAGTATATTTATTTTATGTGATTATTAGAAATTTTAGGTTATTTTGTAGTGTTTTCTATGCTATTAATTTTTTATATATGCTTTATTTTGTGTAAAACATATTCAAAATTAATTAGAAAATTATTTTGGTTTGAAAAATTGCTCAAAAAGTTTTTTTGGAAAAATTGGCATGGCTGCCCATGTGCGTGCGCACCTGCGCACGCCCAGCCATCAGTAGCCAGGTGAACAGTACCCGTCATGGGTACTGCTCATCAAAAAAAAATATTTAAAAAGAAAATTAAAGAAATTAAAAATTATGAAAATAAATTATTTATAATCAAAACAAAAAAATATCAGATTTGTTTTTGCATTAAAATTTTTTTTTTAAAATAAGATATTTTTGTTAGTTGATATTTAAATAATTAGATATTTTCTACAAAGATTCAAATTCAAATTTAAAAATAGACTAACAAATGTATTAAAATATTAGAATTAATATATTAGATATTTTCTTTTAAATTCTTGATATTTTTATTAAATGTTTATTTGAAAATATAAATATATTTTTATTCTATAGTTTTTTAATATTTAAATTATTTGAAATTGGAATATTGTTAGTTAGATATTTTTATGGATATTTGAATTTGATTAAATGTTTTGAGATATTTTAAGGTTGTTATAACTATTAATATATTATTTTTTAACGGATAAAATATTTGCTTATAGTTGTAACAACACAAGATATTTTTGAAAAAAAGTTAAGATATTGATTTTAAAATTTAAAGTTGGTTAAATTTTGAAAAATATAATTTTTTTTCAACCGATTAATAAAATATTTTTTTATAAATGGGATTTAAATTAACTTTAGTTAATTGTTGATAAATCCTATTTAAATTAAATTAATTTTTTTTTTCAAATTAACCTAAAACAAGTTGATTGTTGATAAATGAAATTTAAATTAACTATTGTTAATTGTTGATCAATTTCATTTAAATTGACTTATTTTTTGTAAAAATTTAATTAATTTTTATTTTTTGATAAATTCTAGAAAATTAATTGTGGTATTTTTGCAAATGAAATTAATTGTGGTATTTTTGCATAAATTCATAGAATTGCTCATATAGTAACATGATTAGGCCCATCCAATTATAACATGTCTGTTTGCACTATATGTGGTATTTTTGCAATTGAGCTTAGATGCATATAGTGGCCCATATGTTTGTTAGATATATGGTTTTTGCCAAATAAAATATTTATAAAATGATATATTTTATTTGGGCCCATTAGAAAATGTAAAATTTAAATTCATCGCTTGTGGGCGATTCCACTTGTGAAGGCACATTTGCTTTGCATGACTATAGTGGACCTAATCAATTAATAACAATTAATAAAACGAAGGTTTAAATTCCTATCTTTTGGACCTTGTATGTAAGATTGAGGGCCTCTGTAGTGGGAACGACATACTAGACCCAGCCCTCCTCCATACAAGCTCAATCGTTAAGGCCAATTTACCTGAGTTGGACTTAATTGTATAGGTTCATTATATTAGTTAAACCTAAATATTAATTAGCAACAAATTAATTGAATTCGTTTCAATGTGACACTTTATAATTAATAGGAAATTATAGGAATTTGGTTTTAAAAATTTAATTTTTGGTAAACCATAGTCATTAATTTTCAAAAAAATAAATAATAAAAATACTATTTCTTTAATTTTATAATGAGCTTATTTTAAGAATTATATTCGATCTCCACCGTTGGTTTAACAAAGTCAATAGCATAATGGGGCCTCGATGTGCTTTGATTCATCCCCCTACGGAAGGTGTTCATTAGCTATTTTGACAAGGTTAGATTTCGAAAGATAGATAATTATGGGTCACATTCTACTAGACTCACCCCTACGATCACTACTAGGACTAAATCTTTGATTATCAAAACTGTGGGTCTATCTCATAAAATAAGAGATTTTGTTTTCTTATTTTGCTCGAATAGTAGGTTGTTAATAGTGGTGTCCATTATTAAATGAGTTTACAATTCTATTTAGCTAGTGGTAATTTTAACTATTGCCAACCGGGACAGGGATATCATAGATTAGTTAAAAACCTAAAGAAATAGATATATGATTGTTTTTGGTATTTTTTCTTATATCTTACATATTTTTGGTATATGTTGTGATATTTCTTGAAATTTTGTGAATAGAAGTTTTATTGAGCAAAAGTGATTGATTTCTATTTCATTGATAATTTGTAGTTTTGAGTTAAGTAGTGTCTGTGTCTACTCCCATCATTTCTCAACTTTTGATGGAGAAACTCATTGGAGAAAACTTCCTTAATTGGAAGCAGAATATCAACATTGTGTTGATTGGTGACAACTCCGAGTTCATCATGATTGAGGAATCCCCAGAATGAGCACTGTGTCTGCACGTTCATGATGGCACCGTCAGTGCTCGTGATGGCACCATAAATTCTTGGATAGCACGATCTCCGCAAATGCATGATGACACTGTGAATGATCGAATGGAACCATGTCCGCACATTCGTGATCAACTCAACTATGGTTTGACGCAACTCATGAACGAGCTTCAGATTTTTGAGCCTATCATGGGTAGACCTAGTAAAGGAGGAGAAAATAAGACTAGTGCAATTGCTACTGATCTAGCTAAGACTGAAGCCAACCAAGCTTCATCTTCGAAAGCTAGAAACAAGAGGAAAGGTGGACCAAACAACAGCCCCAAGCCTGCAAAGGTTGCAAAGACGAGTGAACAACCATATGCACAGACGCCTAAGGGGAAAAACAAGAAAAACAAGAAAGGTAAAGGTAAGTGTTTTCACTTCAAAGAGAAGGGGCATTGGAAATAGGATTGCCCAAAGTTTCTAGCAGATAAAAACAAAGGTAATGATAATAGTTCATTTATCTTGGAAACATGTATTTTAGAGAATGATAAATCCGTTTGGATTATTGATTCTGGATCTACTAACCATGTTTGTAACTCTTTACAACTTCTTGAATTGTGGGAGAATGTGGACGAAGGCGTCTTAAAGCTTAGAGTTGGAAACGGAGTGTTCGTTGCAGTCCAAGCTAGAGGAAGAGCTCGTCTGAAGTTCAGAAATAAATTTTTAATTTTAAATGATGTATTTTTATTCTGGATTTTAGTAGAAATTTAATTTCAGTTTCCATGTTGTAATTAGAACGATTTGTTATGACTTTCAAAAGTTCTAATATATCTATTTCTTTCAATTGATCACAATTGTGTACTGCATGTTTGGAAAACGGGCTTTATATTCTGCGACCTAATGAACCCCTCGCTCTTAACAATGATTTATTCAAAGTAGCTAAACCTAGGACCAATAAAAGTCAAAGGACCGATAACGATAATATGACGTATTTATGGCACTTGAGACTAGGTCACATTGGCTATGATAGGATTCAAAGACTTACAAAGGATGGGTCTTTGAGGGAACTCACCTTAGGTGAATTACCTGTCTATGAATCTTGTCTAGAAGGCAAACTGACCAAGCATCCATTATCAGCAAAGGGTGATAGGGCAACAGAACCACTTGGACTTGTTCATTCAGATGTTTGTGGACCTTTGAATGTACAAGCCAAGGACGGTTTTGAGTATTTCATTACTTTCATTGACGATTACTCTAGATACTCATGTCTTTACCTAATGCATAGGAAATGAAAAATATTTTCAAAGTTTCAGGAATTCCTAGCAATGGCTCAGAACCAATTAGGTAAAACGCTAAAGATCTTGCGATCTGATAGGGGTGGAGAATATTTGGATATGCAGTTCCAACATCATTTAACTGAACTTGGGATTTTATCACAACTTACTGCCTAGGTACTCCGCAACAAAATGGTTTAGCAGAATGCCGGAACATAACTTTATTGGAAATGGTTAGATGCATGTTTAGTTACTCAACTCTACCAACTTCGTCCTGGGGACATGCAATTGAAACCGCAAATGACATTATCAATGTCGTGCCATCTAAATCAATCCACAAAACACCTTTAGAATGCTGGAATGTTCGTGAACCTAGTTTACGCCATTATAGAATCTGGGGGTGTCCCGACCACGTCCTGAGGAAAATGGAGGGAAAGCTAGAACCGCTAAATGAAATCTTCATGTTTGTTGGCTATCCTAAAGGTACTCGGGGTGGAATTTTCTATAGTCATTTGGAAAAGAAAGTGTTTACTTCTACGAATGCTACTTTTCTGGAAAATGATTATGTCCAAAACTTCAAACCTCAGAGAAAAGTAGTTTTAGAGGAGATGGTTAAAGAATTGACTCCAACCAATGTTCCATCGTCATAAACACGAGTTGAAGATGAAATTCCCACTCTTCATGTCCAACCGATGCAAGTCGATTTAAATGAAGAAAGTACCACTGTTCCTGAGCAAACAGTCACGGAGCCTCGTCGTAGTGGAAGGGTTTCTAGAAACACAGTCGCTATGGTTTGGATGGTGAAACCAATATGGTTGTTGGTGACACTAGTGACGATGATCTGTATTCTTTCAAATAGGCAATGGCTAGCCCTGAAAAGGAACTATGGCTCAAAGCCATGAAACAGGAAATTGAGTCCATCTACTCAATATTCCGTCTGGGATCTTGTGGAAGCACCTAGTGATTTTAGGGTCATTGGGTGCAAGTGGATCTACAAGAAGAAACGAGGTGTTGATGGAAATATCGAGACTTATAAAGCTCGATTAGTGGCAAAGGGTTATACCCAAAGAGAAGGTGTGGACTATGAGGAAACTTTTAGTCTGGTAGCCATGCTTAAGTCCATTCGCGTCCTCCTATCAATAGCAACCGCTCTCGACTATGAGATCTTGAAAATAGACGTCAAGACAACTTTTCTTAATGGAAAGCTTGACGAAGTCATTTATATGGATCAGCTAGAAGGATTTAAAGTAGCTGGACAAGAAAGAAAAGTTTGCAAGTTGAATAGGTCCATTTATGGACATAAGCAAGCTTCTCGTTCCTGGAATCTTGGGTTTGATGAAATAATCAAAACCTATGGCTTTGAACAAAATATTGACGAGCCCTGTGTTTACCAACTGAAGGAAAATCAAATAGTGGTATTCATGGTTCTTTATGTAGATGATATCTTACTCATTGGAAACAATGTTAAGAAATTATCAGATGTGAAGAATTGGCTAAGCACTTAATTTCAAATGAAGGATTTGGGTGAAGCAAGTTATGCTCTAGGTATCCAGATCATTAGGGATAGAAAGAACAAACTCTTAGCTCTATCTCAAGCAGCTTACATAGGTAAAGTGCTTGAATGTTTCTCAATGACAAATTCCAAGAAAAGACGTTTACCGTCCCACCATGTAATTCATCTTTCAAAGAAGTAGTCTCCCCAGACTCCTGAAGAGGAAGATGCAATGATAAAAGTTCCTTACGCATCTGCAGTTGGAAGTCTGATGTATGCCATGTTGTGTACTAGACCAAATATCTGCTATGCAGTGGGAGTAGTGAGCATGTCTCAGTCAAACCCAGGATCGGAACATTGGATAGCATTTAATCATATCCTGAAGTATTTAAGGAGGACTAGGGATTATATGCTAGTCTACAAGGGTGTTGTTCTAAACCCTGTAGGCTACACTGATTCAGATTTTCAGACTTATGTCGATGACAGGAAGTCTACTTCTGAAATGGTGTTTACTCTTGGGGGTGGAGCTGTGATATGGAGAAGCATAAAGCAGTCTGCAATCTCAGATTCCACCATGGAGGCTGATTACATAGATGCGTCAGAAGCAGCTAAGGAAATAGTCTGGCTAAAGAAGTTCTATTCGGCTCTTGGAGTTATTCCAAAAATGGATAAACCGCTTGTGTTGTTTTGTGAGCGATAGCCAACTCGAAAGAACTTCGTAATCACAAGAGGAGTAAGCATATAGAAATGAAGTATCACATTATTCGAGAATATGTGACTAGGGGAGATGTGAAGGTTATGAAGATTGCAACTAAAGACAATCTTGTGGATCCGATTACAAAGACACTAGCAGAAGCTACATTTGATAAGGATATCAAGGAAATGAGATTAGTAGAATTAAGGCATTCGTTTCAATTAGTGCAAGTGGGAGTTTGTTGGGATTTTATGCCCTCATTAAAATCCAAATTCTTTGTAATCTCATTTTATTATCAATAAAAGACTAGAAATCATTTTTTGACTTGGTCAATCACTTTGCTCACATATTTTATTTTCATGATTATTTGTTTAATATAAACTTCTATTAAATTCTGAGCATATAGCTAATCGTATTTATAGTGACGTAATCACAGTGGAATATAAATATGATTATATGTTCAAAATAATTTTTTCTTAAGATTAGTCAGTCCACCGGATTTACATTGACTTTCCAATATACGATATGATCTACTTACACATTGTGGTGCTATGTTCTTTCTAGAACATTAGCAAAGTAGATAAGATCGGATGTATTTGTTACATCGAATTGGACCGATATTGACAGTTGATAAGATAAGTAAACATACCGTTATTATCTATTCTAGTCATATCATATAGTTGAGCATAGGTCAATTCAATCTCAATTCTGAGTGGTTAGTATTCTAACTGATTGTATTGTTTGAGTTCTTTGACTTGTTCGTTACGAGCTTACCCTACGGACAAGCCCATACTTACATCTTGGGAACTCGATATTATAATTGAGAGGGAGTGTTAATCATAGATATTAACATCTATAGCTTCTGATGAAGAAGTGAAACGATGGTTTCCTTTTAGTTTGGTTCAAGGTGTTAAATGATAGAGATCTCATTTCAGTTATTAAATTAGTTTACTGAAATATCATTTACAAGGAACAAAGTGTTTTAAGGATAAAATACAATGAGGGGTAAAACGGTATTTTAGTGTCATCTCATTGTAGACAGTCTATAGAGGATTGATTGACAATTATGGTTGTAACAGTGGATAATTAATAGCGTATCTATATTTGTATAGAGCGTTCTATGAATTCAAGAGTGCAATTCTGATTCTATAGTGGAGTCACGAGGAATTAATAAGTTAGTAAATTTATTTGTTAGATTTATGCTAACTTATTGGAGCTTGATTTCATAGGCCCATGGTCCCCATTTTACCTTGGATAAAATCATATAGATAGTCTCAATTAATTGATTTAATTATCAATTAGAATTATAAAAGTTGACCAGGTCAATTTTGGATAGTTTCATAGAGTTATGTAATTTTGAGAAGAAAAGAAAAATTAGGGAAGATTTATTAATAAGATAAATTAGTATCTAAATTAATAAATAAGTTTAAATCAAGGTTCAAATTATAAATAATTAATTTGATAAAGGATTTAAATAATTATTTAATTAATTAAATCAATAGAAAAAAATACAGGCCTTGATTTTACGTCCAATGGGCTTATAATCAAATGAGAAATTTCACGGGCCTTAAGCCCATGATAAGACCTAGGGCTTCAAATTGGCTATTATTTTATTGATTTTTTAATTAAAATAAATGGCCTAATTGAGTCTATTAAAGGAGTTCTTAGAGAGAAGTCAAAAGACAAGTTCACAAGTTTTGAGAACTTCGTAAGTTCACAAGTCAGATTTTCTGATAGTTTTTAGATTCTCTCTAAACACAAGTCATTTTCTAAACCTCTTTGTTATTTTCACTTCTTCTATATGTATCTATCTCATGTGTTGAGAATTTCCCACTCTAGTCTAGGTGATTCCAAGGATACTTTGGAAGACTGTGAAGAAAATTGAAGATCAGTTTAGTATCTTGATAATACTCTGCGACAAATAGGACACAAGGGTTAGAGAAACTGAAGGAATGACTCATTCATTCCTCTGTGTATAGAGTAAGTATTCTTATCATTGTTTATCTTTGAATTCAATTTTAGAAACATGTTCTAGGCTATCTTATATTAATTTGTTTAATATTAGATCTACATGAAAATAAATAAAGATCCTCTATAAGTTTCCCAACATATATCATATGTCAAATATCCAAATGTAGGGTATTCAACATGCTTGCTTAACAATCACTATCATAATTATGATCATACACAATTACAGAGACTCAAGCTCTGATTAATCTCAAATTCAATATTCTTGTCATGCTCTAATCACATGTTTCTCGTGCATCACATGGATCACATACTGGGTGAAGTTTTCTTACCTCTGGTTCGAGCGAGAAATAACAAATGAACAACCCTTGAGAACTATCAATCCTTTGATCTCTTAACGGTCACCTAGTCATAACCAAATATGGAAACCAATTAATGAAATCAACAATAAAACGTTATTGACCTAAACCTTACTCCTAGGACCTCGAATCGTACTCAAACAGTTAGTAGATTCGATCCCGAACCTTAGGAATTGAAAGACCGAGTCAAAAACCTTCAAAAGTGCCCAAAATATGAATCAAGAAAAGTAGGGTAGCACTATAGCACTGCCCCCCTAGCGCCCCAGCGCTACAGGCAGGATTGGATGGCCCTGGCTAGCGCTGTAGCGCTAGGACCAGGCTGATCCAGCCCTGGTTTTTCCTTCTTTGAGTTTTCCATTTACAACCTTCAAAACATGCTTCCAAACCTCATTCAAACTCCTAAATGAACCCAAATACCCAACATACAAGTCCTAGGCATCATAACCGAAGCAACCTTTGCCAAAAACTCCTAACAATTCTCAACTATCCCACTCAAAATCCCAACTGAAACTCTATAAGAAAATAGAGTAAAACCATAGTTCTAATGGCTAGAAACTTACCTCAAGCTCAAAATCACACTCTCTTCAATGGTAGATCATAACTCTAGACCCTCAAGGCTTGGTTCCCCAGCTTGGTTCCTCAGAAGGAGCTTTAAAATTCAAAGAGAAAATGAGAAAAATGATGATCGGGAGAGGAAGAAATGATGCTCTGTTTTCTACAGCCTCTACAGCTTTTAATGGCAGATATAATCCTTAAGGTAAAAAGACCAAAATGACCCTAGGTCATTTAAAGTCCACTTAAGGCCACCAAGGGCAAAACCATCATTTCCCATCTATCTTGTTAATCATAATTAACACCCTCCAATTCCCGTTATTCCCAATATCCTCAAATGCTAATAAATCATATCTCATTACCCTTTATTTCCGGTAATGTACTAATCACCAAATTACCCCGAGACTCACCCCGAGCCCCGAAATTAACGCCATTATGACCAAACCGATAACTTGCATTCAAATATCGTCTCATGCCGAATGGCTCGAACAAATCCACATTATGATGTGGCCTTATTCAAAATTCACCAACATGCATGAAAATATACAAATGTGCCCTCAACGGGCCAAATTACCAAAATGCCCTTATAATGAAAAATGAACTCATATGCATGCATTTATCATCATATAATAATACAATTCACATAATCATTTAATAAAATAATAAATCAATTATGGCCCTTTTGGCCTCCTAATCAAGGTCCTAAACCCTATTAGCAAATTTGGGTCATTACAACAGGAAAATGAGGAGTTCGTTATGCTGTTGTCGCCATCGACTACTTCATGAAGTGGGTTAAGGCCAAGCCTCTAGCAACCATAACCTCGAAGAGTGTCCTGGATTTCATCAGAAAAATATCATTTGTTGATATGGGCTCCCAAAGAATACCCGTAGGATAATGGGCAAGTCGAGGCTGTAAACAAAACCCTATAGGCAAGCCTAAAGAAGCGGTTAGATGAAGCCAAGGGATTATGGCCCGAGCAACTCCCACAAGTACTCTGGGCCTACAGAAGCTCACATCGCACCTCCACAAGACATACCCCCTTTTCTCTGACCTATGGAAGTGAGGCTATGCTCCCGATTGAGGCACTAGTGACGACCAATAGATAGAAAACCTTTGATCAACATCAAAACCACGAGTTACTCAGTGCATCCCTTGATTTGATCGAGGAAAAATGAGAAGTGTCACAATTGTAGCTTGCCCATTATCAACAAAAAATCACTCATTACTTCAACTCGAGGCTAAAAGGACGCAAACTTGGTCTTCGTGATTTAGTTCTCAAGAGGGTACTTTTAGCAAGTAAAGACCCTAAGGATGGTGTGTTAGGGCTGAACTGGGAACAACCATACCAGATCGTGGAGATCCTACGTGAAGGAACCTTTAAGCTAGCTCAGTTAAACGGAGAAATAGTTCCACAAACCTGGAATGCCTTACAACTTAAAAAGTACTATCAATGATTTAGTTTTCTTTAATGTTTCTGGTATAATTGTTCATGTAAGGATTATCTGTAAAAGTCACTTCAGTTTAATAATAATTGGATTTTTATGTAATCGATATTGTCATCTTATTATCGCATGCTCATTTTGTAAAAGTAACGTAGAACATTTATAAATTCTGGTCTCTTGGGGGCACATAACCCAAGAGACTTTTTAAAAGAGTTTAGCATATTTAGACATAGTTTGAAACTTAGAATTTGGATAAATTTATTATTCAATGGCCTTTTAAAGCTCAGATTTTCAAAATAATTCTGCATACTCACTAAGTTGAGAAATTTCTAAGACAAAACAAAACCTAGAAGACAACTAGGAAACCCTGGATATAACAAGGTCCGAGGCCTGATTCTTAACAGGTACAATGCTATTAAGTAGGCTAAAACTCCTGGATACGAGGCCTGATTCCTAAAAGGTATAACACGATAAGGCGGGCAAAATTTTGGATGCAACCAAGACATTGACTAAGATACATTAGTTGAGCCATCAAAAACCTATCTCGATTTAAAGATAACCCCTAAGATTTCAAGTGAACAAGAATTCAAGATTCACAAACACGAGAAAACAATAAATTAAGGGGAACACAAATAGATCGCAAATTAACAAACATATATTCAAAAGTATATAGTTATCTCGGGGAGGAAAAAACATCGATCTAAGCCTAAAGGCGATTGTTTTAATCCCTAAGGCCTTAGTTGCAGAGGATGTCACCTCCTCCCTATCTCCATCAGCAGCACTGAAAGCCTCGACAGTCTCAGAGGGTTCCTGTGAGAATCGAATCTTGAACTTGGCAAGATAAGGCTTCCAAAACCATGGATGCATGAAGGTGAAATCCCTTTCCTAGTTGAAAGCCTAGCACCGGTAGAGCGTGTAACGACCCAAATCCGCTAATAAGGCTTGAGGGCCTTGATTAGCATGCCAGGAGGGCATGATGGGATTTATGTGTGATTTTAATGATTTAAATGCATGGTTATGATTTAAAGCATGTTATATGACCATTTGTTTATCTGAGATGCATGACTATGTATGTTAGTATGCATGTAGGCCCGGATCGTGTTAGAAGGGCATAATTGTAATTTTGGCCATGTTGGGCATAACTGCATTGATATGTGATGATTGTTGAGACCACAGTGGTATGTGGGTGTATTAGTGATTTGTGACTCGAGGCGATCCTAGTGAGCAGGCTAGCGGAAAGTCTTAGCGGGAATTTATACCCGGCTCGGGGCGAGCCTGGGGGTATGAACAGGAATTCAGAGAAATAGATTGAGATTTATTTTGATGATGGGGGATAATTATTTGGTGATTTATCAGGTATTGGGAAGCAACGGGAAAATATTAGAGACACTTGAGGATTAGCGGGAATTGGGTAAATGACTAAAATGGCCCTACTTGGGTAAAAGGGTTTAGAATTAATAGGGAGGGCATTTTGGTCAATTGGCTTTTGAAGATAGAATAAATGAGGCTTTATACACTTAGTGGATTTTGTAGAATAGAGTAAAGGGGCTGGAAAAGAAAGAAAGAAAAGAGAGAAAACTGATGGGTTTTCTAAGGGATCGGTTTGGGGGTTCTAGCACCTCTTCTCTTCATTTTTCTTGAGGTCAAGCTCAGTGGGGAGATAGGATAGGCTGAGCATCAAGAATCTTAAGGTTACACTTGAAGACTTGGCAAGGATTAGCAAGAACATCTGAAACTTGAGGTAAGTTCTTGAGGATTTCAGTTTTAGGGCTTTACTGGTTTTGAGCTGTGTTTTTGAGCTAAATGGATGGGACTTTTGGGGAAAAGCAGGTCAAGCTTTGATGATGATCAAGCTAAGGAATCCTATGGTTGAATCAAGGTCGAAATTTCATTAATGGTATGATTTCTAAGACTTTATCTTTGTGGTTTACATGAATTTCTGGTTTAGGGTTGTTCATGGTAGATTTTGAGTTATTGGGTTGCTTGAGCTTGGGATTGAGTTCTTGGGATGCTTGGGATGAGTGTGAGGTGTGTATAAGTTTTTTTTTGGGCTTGGGAAAGACTTGGACAAGTTTGGAGTTGAAATGAGAGAAGAAAATCGCAAGAAGCGATTTTTGGTTTTGGCTGCCTGCAACTAGCGCTACAGCGCTAGTCTTTGGGCGCTGTAGTGCTAGGCCTTCTTTCTGGGGAGGTGCTGATTCTGCTTGTAGCGCTAGAGCGCTCTCTTTTGAGCGCTGTAGCGCTACCCTGTGCCCAGAATGGGGTTTTTGGGCTATTTGTGAGGGATTTTGACCTAGGGTTCGGGGTTCGACTCTGCCACCTTGTTTTGTGGATCTAGGATTTCCCGGGGGGGCTCGGGATTGGTCCCGAGGCTAGGTTTTCGGACTTGGGGTTCGGTGTTGACTTTGACCTATGTTTGTGCCTAGGTGTGCGCTAAGGCTCGTGTGGGATCGTGCTCAAGGAGTCAGGTGATTTTAACTATCGAATTGTCAGGTAAGAAAACTATAACACCCGTAGGATGGGGCGTGGGCCCATAGTGTGATTGCGGGGCACGACCCTATATTGCATGTTGCTTGATGAGATGATTGTCGGGCATGGCCCTATACTGCATTACGTGTTAGGGTGCAGATTTAATTGAATTAGCATTTGTTTGAATGTTGCTTGATTTATGCTATATGTGGTTATAATGAAATGAACGGCAAGGGCCGAGTGCGGCATAGGCCGGGTACGGCAGCGGAGCCGGAAGTAACACTAAGCACATGGGATGCTTATGGTCAGGGCAGGGCCCGGGACCCAGAGGATATGTGTGAGATCCTTGCGGTGAGAACCGATACCCCAGGGCTTTGGTAAGGTTTCTGGGGCGGCATGGCCGTGTTTGCTTAGTCTAATGGTTGTCTTGTTTTTCTGGGATTATCTGTTATGATTTACTGTATATTTGCATATGTTAAGTTCTGCATGAGTTTTCTTGCTGGGCTTCGGCTCACGGGTGCTCTGTGTTGCAGGTAAGGGCAATGACTGAGTCAACCAACCATGAGTACGGAGAGCGTGAAGTGACGCGTACATGTTTGGCCTGCCCGACTACTTTGGTTGGGGGTTTATTTGAAAATGGCTGTAATAATCTATGATTTTATGATTTATCAACTGTAAACTTATTTCAAGATGTAAATAGTTTTCAAACCTTATTTTGGGATCCCAAATGTTTAATACTAGCAGTTTTAAATGAAACGACGCATTTTCTAAGATTACAGCCTTAAATTTTAATTAGTCACACTTTTGTCTCAAAACCTCGGTTAGCGAGTTCATTACACACTGTTTTGTCTTAAAAATCACTTAGTAACGGCTCTAAGAAAGTAGGGCGTTACAACTTGGTATCAGAGCGAGCCAAGGTTTATTGGTTCTGGAGATCGACCGAACATGTACGCTCGCTGTCAGTGACAAGCTCGACTCAGGGTTGGTTGGTATGATTAATTGACATGTCTGAATATATGTTTGAATGCCCTGTTTGCCTGCTTATTTTATATGGAGCATGAGGAATGAGATGACATATGCATGAGATGCTGTTGGGCTGGGCCATTGATTATTGCATGTTGAGATTGATGCATGCTGAATAATACTATTATGCATATGGATGAATATTAGCATAATGGTTCGCATATTGAGTGTATGTGGTTAATTTTTTGGATTAAATTCATATGTTATATCTGTATATTGGCTTGTATGAAGCATGATGAGCATGGATATACTTAGTGGTGATAAATCTGGTAGCTAAATGTATATCATTGTGGATTTGAACTAGTATATGCTTGTGTGTGCATTATACCTGTGGATATTTGGACCTAGTGGTGGTTTGGTTCAGAGTAGGAACCACAGAGTTCAGGAGTTGGTCGGTTTTGACGGATGAACTCGAGTTGTTGGTTCCTAGAAGGGTTTGGGGACCTGATATTGTGTTGAAAAGGGGGTTTCTAGATGTAAGTTGGAGTTGAGATCTCCAGTTATCCCTGAAAGTAGCAGCAGAGGGTCACTAGTGTGTGAGTAAGCTACGGAGTTTGTTAGTGAGATGGGATAGATGAACAGCGGATTTCTCTGGGGAAATGGCTGATTTAGATGTTTTAACAGTGAGGTTACCAGTGTTGGTTTACTGTGAGGTATGGACAGATAAGGGTAATGTATGAAAGGCTTAAAGGGTATTATCCTCGGGTGTTGAGGAGAGTACAGGCTGACAAGGAAATTATCAATAGACGGGCAGAGTTAATTCCACCCTTGGTTAAGAGGATGAGAGATCCCGATTAGAGGGCTGCGTTAAATGTTGAAGCAGAGAGATGCCTGGATTTGGTACTCGGGATGAGGTACTGACTCAATGGGTTGGGAAGAACCTAGATGATGATTGTTAGAAGGGATTATAAGACATGATTTGAACCGTGGAGACGGGTGGACTTATAAGTTTGGCTTGGACTGTTGGGGGTAACAACAGTGTAAATCAATGGGTTTGGTGAATTGGATAATTCATTTGGGAATTTATACTGACGGATGTATCCGGAATTGGATGGTGACCCATTTAAGGATATGAGATCTGGAATAGTCTAGGGAATTTGGGCCGCCCTGATATAAGGAATTATCGTATGTATGTGGATGGCGGAGAGGGCCATGATGTCGAGGAACTGATGGTTGATGATTAGAGCATGAGTGCTAGAGCCGCAAGGGCAGTGCTTCCTTTGATGGAATTAGTAAAGATAGATTCGGGACAATCAAGTTAAAAGAACCCCGGATAGGGTTATGGCTTCTGGAATTGCCAAGAAAGGGGAGAGGTCTGGTTGAAAGGATGGTACTTTTATTTGATAGAACGCAGCAAGGTTGGATTCATGATTGTTGAGGTAGAAGGACCCCAGACAGTGCTTGGGCACCTAATTTGAGATTTGAAAGAAGCTTGATTGCTAAGGTGGTTGTCGAGCTGGCGACAGGAACCAGGGAGGTTAGTTAGTATGCGCATGGGGGAGAGGATGCCACCTGAGAGGAGGTCAGGTGAGGACTTCTACATAGAATGACTCGATATGTTGGGATGGATTTCCCATGGTGAGGGAACGGAGAACCAGAGTGCAGCGATACATTCAAAGTTCGAGGCTGAGTCCTCAAGGGTGAGTATTTAACTGACGAGCTTATGCTTTGGTCATGTAGCGAACTGGAAGGATTCGGTGTTGAGAATGCTCCGAGAGGGTGATGGACATAGAGAGGTTGCCTCAATGGTGCCATTCGAGAGGCTGAGGACAGTGATACTTATTGAGAAGGAATTAGAAACTCTGGCAGATGGATTGTTGAGGATATCATTTGGAGTACGTAAAGGAGACAGAGCTGATCAGTGGGAAAATTACGTGGGTATGTAAAGAAAGACTTAGGGGATACTTCAAGGTCAGACTACAGATAGGATTGGTATAAGGAATGTTGTAAAAGACTGTTTTGGCCGACAGAAAGTCTATTGAAGCGATCGAAGGAATCTGAGCCTGGTGTAGCCAGCGTGTTGTACTGCGGGGATTGTTAGCATTGTCAGGTTAGGGCGAAAAGTGCAATGTTGGGTACAAGATGGGACGATGTCCCCAAGAGTTGATCTACGACCTGGTTATTACCAGTTGGAAACCAAGGATAAAGACTTTTTGTGAATTGATTAGGTTGCACCGGGTAGGGTGTGAGGAATTGGTAACAAGGATTCTGGAACGGTTCAAGCTGCAGCAGCATAGGTAAGTTCTTTAGGCGGAGAATGCGTGAACGATATGGGCAAGTCCCCTTCAAGCTCACGAGCAGTGCATGTGGATTACTCCCAGACGGAGCTGGTGAGCAACTGATAATTATGCTGAAGACGTTAGTACCCAGAAGGCAGAGTCTCAGGTAAGGTTCTACGGAGTGTTAGTTGGGTGTCGTCAGGAGTTCTCAGATTAGAGCTACGAGAAGAAAGGACAGGTAAGAGAAGAATTGATCTGAAGCCGCAAAGAAGCTATGAAGAACGTCTGAAGAATTGAAGGCATAACGAGGATGGTAAGCGCGTCATCTATTGCACAAGCATCTCCGGGGACAACTACATCAGAGATGAGGAGAACAGTAAAACTTGAGGTTAGACGGACGGAGTGGTGTCAAATCAGAAAGAAATTCAGAAGACAAGGTAAGAATTGATTAATATCTGGTAATGCTGGAATGTGTGTGTGTTATGGTTAAGTTAAGAGTGGTGGCATAAAGGACTTGATCTATGATGAGGTACTTGAGTGTTGGGTATTAGTAAGAAGGTTAACGTCGAGACCCAGATGCGGTGAAAAGTAACAGACGGACGACCAGTGTTTGAAATCCTCGATTGAGCGAGGGGAGTTATAGTTGGAGGCGGAACTCCTAACTGAGAGGTGTGTGTCAGTCAAGGAATAGCGCCTTAGATTGTAATGGAGGATACAAGGCAACGACTGAGATCTGCGTAACGTTAGCAGGTATGATTAGCTGGTGAGTGTCACTGAGCTATGGATTCCAAAGTAACGGCTTTGGTTGAAGCAGGGAAGGACCCTGCTAAGGTGGTACAAGTTGGGATACCAGGAATTGATGAAGGATCCAATTAGATTTGGTTTATGAACGAGAATTCTGAATGGATATCATTCCACCTCCTAGGGTACGTCATACCGGGAGGGTCGAGCGGGTGACGGAATCTAGTGTTTTCCTTTGGACCCTGAGGGGTTAGGTGATGTGGTAGTGTATCACGGGAATAGACCACTTTGGACCTTGAGTAAAGTGATTGGACATGAAAAGTTTTAACTCGGTGGTTTGAGTTAATGTAGTTGGTTCAGGTGAACCGGTAGCAGGGTAAAATGTCGATGATACGGAATTGAGACCCTATAGTATTTTAAATTTTGGAATGTGTCGAGAGAACGAAAAAGAACAGAGTGGGAACCTGGAATTATCAGTTGATTGCAAGTGGAATGGCAGCCTAAAAGTTATCGGATATCTAAAGAATTGAGCGCTGAGTAGGCGAATACTTGAGGTATTAAGGGAAGGGTAATCCCTGGTAAGTTAGTCGTGGTGGCAGTTGCTGGTGTCTTGTTAATTTAACGCGACATAGGGCTTGGTAAGAGGTGAAGGATAGTGAATACGGCGGTTTGGCTTTAGTTCAGAGAGAAAGCCAAAGAGGTCGTTGAAACTTCTTAAGGCAGGAGTGTCTGCCTATTTGAAAGATTAAAAAGCTGGTAAATTCCTAATTTATGAGGAAATAAAGTTCCGGAAGGAAAGAGTTGTGTCTCTGTGTAATAACAGACGAGGATCTGTAAGGTGTTCAGAGAGGGAAGGGAGAGTTCTGACTCTTGATTCGTCTTAGCATTCCGAAGTTGTACTAAGGGTTAGGCCAACGGGGCCTACAAGTTAGTCCCACCTAGTGAAGGTGACAACGTTTGAGTTTCTCTGGAATCAGGATTAAGACAATGAATTGGTCATTGTAACCTAGGCAGACCCTGGGCTTCGGCAGGGTTGCGGTGTATCGAGAGGCTATCGAGAGTATGGCTATTAGACAAGATCTTGTGGGGCAAGATTGTTACTCTTGTAAGAGTGTAATTGGAAAGTAAAGTAAAGGCGGTGGACCTTGGAAGTTATGGTCAGAGTTGCGGGTTTATTGACTGATGTGTTTGGATAAATTTCGAGGACAAAATTTTTATGAGGGGATAGTTGTAACGACCCAAATCCGCTAATAAGGCTTGAGGGCCTTGATTAGCATGCCAGGAGGGCATGATGGGATTTATGTGTGATTTTAATGATTTAAATGCATGGTTATGATTTAAAGCATGTTATATGACCATTTGTTTATCTGAGATGCATGACTATGTATGTTAGTATGCATGCAGGCCCGGATCGTGTTAGAAGGGCATAATTGTAATTTTGGCCATGTTGGGCATAACTGCATTGATATGTGATGATTGTTGAGACCACAGTGGTATGTGGGTGTATTAGTGATTTGTGACTCGAGGCGATCCCAGTGAGCAGGCTAGCGGAAAGTCTTAGCGGGAATTTATACCCGGCTCGGGGCGAGCCTGGGGGTATGAACAGGAATTCAGAGAAATAGATTGAGATTTATTTTGATGATGGGGGATAATTATTTGGTGATTTATCAGGTATTGGGAAGCAACGGGAAAATATTAGAGACACTTGAGGATTAGAATTAAAATGGCCCTACTTGGGTAAAAGGGTTTAGAATTAATAGGGAGGGCATTTTGGTCAATTGGCTTTTGAAGATAGAATAAATGAGGCTTTATACACTTAGTGGATTTTGTAGAATAGAGTAAAGGGGCTGGAAAAGAAAGGAAAAAAGAAAGAAAGAAAAGAGAGAAAACTGATGGGTTTTCTAAGGGATCGGTTTGGGGGTTCTAGCACCTCTTCTCTTCATTTTTCTTGAGGTCAAGCTCAGTGGGGAGCTAGGATAGGCTGAGCATCAAGAATCTTAAGGTTACACTTGAAGACTTGGCAAGGATTAGCAAGAACATCTGAAACTTGAGGTAAGTTCTTGAGGATTTCAGTTTTAGGGCTTTACTGGTTTTGAGCTGTGTTTTTGAGCTAAATGGATGGGACTTTTGGGGAAAAGCAGGTCAAGCTTTGATGATGATCAAGCTAAGGAAGCCTATGGTTGAATCAAGGTCGAAATTGCATTAATGGTATGATTTCTAAGACTCTATCTTTGTGGTTTACATGAATTTCTGGTTTAGGGTTGTTCATGGTAGATTTTGAGTTGTTGGGTTGCTTGAGCTTGGGATTGAGTTCTTGGGATGCTTGGGATGAGTGTGAGGTGTGTATAAGTTTTTTTTTGGGCTTGGGAAAGACTTGGACAAGTTTGGAGTTGAAATGAGAGAAGAAAATCGCAAGAAGCGATTTTTGGTTTTGGCTGCCTGCAACTAGCGCTACAGCGCTAGTCTTTGGGAGCTGTAGCGCTAGGCCTTCTTTCTGGGGAGGTGCTGATTCTGCTTGTAGCGCTAGAGCGCTCTCTTTTGAGCGCTGTAGCGCTACCCTGTGCCCAGAATGGGGTTTTTGGGCTATTTGTGAGGGATTTTGACCTAGGGTTCGGGGTTCGACTCCGCCACCTTGTTTTGTGGATCTAGGATTTCCCGGGGGGGCTCGGGATTGGTCCCGAGGCTAGGTTTTCGGACTTGGGGTTCGGTGTTGACTTTGACCTATGTTTGTGCCTAGGTGTGCGCTAAGGCTCGTGTGGGATCGTGCTCAAGGAGTCAGGTGATTTTAACTATCGAATTGTCAGGTAAGAAAACTATAACACCTGTAGGATGGGGCGTGGGCCCATAGTGTGATTGCGGGGCACGGCCCTATATTGCATGTTGCATGATGAGATGATTGCCGGGCATGGCCCTATACTGCATTACGTGTTAGGGTGCAGATTTAATTGAATTAGCATTTGTTTGAATGTTGCTTGATTTATGCTATATGTGGTTATAATGAAATGAACGGCAAGGGCCGAGTGCGGCATAGGCCGGGTACGGCAGCGGAGCCGGAAGTAACACTAAGCACATGGGATGCTTATGGTCAGGGCAGGGCTCGGGACCCAGAGGATATGTGTGAGATCCTTGCGGTGAGAACCGATACCCCAGGGCTTTGGTAAGGTTTCTGGGGCGGCATGGCCGTGTTTGCTTAGTCTAATGGTTGACTTGTTTTTCTGGGATTATCTGTTATGATTTACTGTATATTTGCATATGTTATGTTCTGCATGAGTTTTCTTGCTGGGCTTCGGCTCACGGGTGCTCTGTGTTGCAGGTAGGGGCAATGACTGAGTCAACCAACCATGAGTACGGAAAGCGTGAAGCGACGCGTACATGTTTGGCCTGCCCGACTGCTTTGGTTGGGGGTTTATTTGAAAATGGCTGTAATAATCTATGATTTTATGATTTATCAACTGTAAACTTATTTCAAGATGTAAATAGTTTTCAAACCTTATTTTGGGATCCCAAATGTTTAATACTAGCAGTTTTAAATGAAACGACGCATTTTCTAAGATTACAGCCTTAAATTTTAATTAGTCACACTTTTGTCTCAAAACCTCGGTTAGCGAGTTCATTACACACTATTTTGTCTTAAAAATCACTTAGTAATGGCTCTAAGGAAGTAGGGCGTTACAGAACGTCTCCTCCAGAGAATCCATCGACTCTACAAGCTCCAACCTCGCCCTCTCAGCCTCCTCCTTGGCTTTGGTCTCGACCTCATCAAGCTTGTTTTTGAGGCTATCATTCTCACCCTGCAACTAGTCTAGTCATTGGCTCACTTCCATGACCTGGTCTTTAGCAATCTGCTCGCTCTTCTGGGAAGTAGCCAGGGCAGCCTTGGCAGATCGCTCGCTCTCCTAGATGGTAGCTAGGATAGCCTTGGAAGATTGTTTGCCCTCTTGGGAAGCGGTCAAAATGGCTTGAAGCTTGAACTTGAGCAAGACCAAAATGTTGAGCCAGGACAAACTGCAAAGGGAAATTGTAGATCAAGGTTAAGGAAAAAGGAGAGGAAAAAGAAAAAGAAGTATTATAGGAGGAATGAAGGTGGCTCACAATGAGGTTCATCCCCATGGCAGACTCAAGAACATCTTCAAGAGTATGCTCCTCCATGGCCCTCAAATCCTTGGCATTGGCTCTATATGCATGGCCCACCATATGGCTCGCCATCTCGTATACAGTCCTTCGAAATGCTTCAGGGAGGAGGAGAGGTACATGTCAACAGATGGGACCTGAGTGGTGGGAGCTTCTCCCTGAATCACTTGAGGAACTGGGAGAGGTACATGTCGAGGAAGAGGAGGAGGAGTCTCGAGGACGATGACTGCTGTTACCAAGGTTGGGGATTGAGTTTGTTGTTGTTGCTCCCAGGTGGAGCTGGCACTTTTATCATTGATTGGAGACTTGGTGAAAGTTCCAGTCTTGGAGGTATGATTCTTTGGCAATCTATGCCTTTTAACCAAGGGCCCAGCTCCAGCCCCGCCAGCCTTGAAGGCACCCTTTAAACCCGAGGCATTTGAAAAATCCATCTCTTCACCTGAAAAAAAATGAGCAGAGGATTCAGATACAAGGAATAGTTTGTCAAAATAGTGCAAAGAAAATAACAGAGCAAGAAACCTACCCTCCGAGCTAGGGGAGGAATCTACTACGATCAGCTCGGGTTTATGAACCGGACTAGGTAAAACCTCTAACTCATGGACTACTAGAGGTGGGGGAGAATCTAGAATTATTACAACCTGGGTCCTACGGGTTTCTAGCTCTTCTTTCGAGGGGGATTCATCTACAGATTCCCTAAAACTAGGGGAGAATACACCTTGACGTAAGGAAGGCCATGTCCTACAATTCGTACCTTATTCCTAAAAATTGGTGGACCTAAAGTGGCGGGTATTGTCCACCACGATGGTGCATCTGGGTAGCTATTGTCATAGCTTACCACCAGATGTTCCTCACATTGGAGGAGCGTTGTGTTCAGGTACGGGTCAACAAAATGTTGACTCACGAGCTGATGGGGGTTGAATCGAATTAGCCTAAAACTGGCAGCAGCCCGATCTAGTTCTCTATATGGGTTACCTTGGCTGGAAGTGCCAGCTGCTGCCCCAGACTCAGCTTGTTTGGGTCAGGATGCTGCCCATCCTCAAGAACTCTTCTCTTGCGCACCAGCGGTGCCACATCTTCTTCCTCCTTGGGGTCTTCAATGGAGGGTAGGACTTCTTGAGGAGGGAAAACTTCGGGAAGCATGGGAGGTGGACCTCGAGTCTTTATAGCCAGCGTCTAATCTTTGAGTATCATGTTGCAGGCCACCATGGAAGCATCATTCACTACTTGTCAGAATTCTTTCTCCTTCGAAGGAAGACGGGACAACATCTCGTATTGACCTCCAAGGGTCTCAGATTGCCCTGTCCTCTTGAATATAGCTGCATAAAGAAAGAACTCGGTTAGGAATATTAAACTCAATAAAAAAAATCAAAGAGTTCACATATGGAGTTCATAAAGTTAGGAGACTTACGAGGATTGTTGAAGTATCGATGATACCAGTTCTTGAACCTATTCGACATAAAATACTAATCTTTATACTCATTTGGGTGGCTGGGGAGGTCAATAACGGAGGTCGTGGTTGGGAAGCGAGTAAGGTAGTAGAAGTCGTCACCTCACCCCTTCTAATCAAGACTAGCCTTGAGGCAAAAGAAGTATATAATATCAGTCAAAGTGGGGACCTCCCACTCGTGCCTCAAGAATAAATATTTAACTCTGCCAAAAGTGAATACGAGTTTGAGGGGAGCTAGAATGGAGCCAGTTCAACGTAGCTCAAGAAATCTACAAAGTACTGCCTTCAGGTGCTCATCACTCCAAGCCCCGAAGTCTTCTTGAAGTGGGGCGTAATTCTACTCTCCTTCCAATGGAGGTCGGGCAATAAGGCCCTCCATCCCCTTCTCGATCCCATGGCTCAGCAATATCTTTTTCACTTACCCCTAAGTCGTTATTCGGGACACGAGGTGCTCGGCCTCAAAAAAGGCATCGGGGTCAACAACAATCTCCCTTTTCACCATTAGGCCAAAATAAGGAATCGGAGATTCAGACACGATCTGCTTGCCCTTATTCTTGTTTTTGGTAGAGGAGCTCGCAATATATTTGCTTTGCTGGGGCTATGTTCTATCTCGCCTAACGACAAAGTGGCCTATTAGTGGCAGCCTAAATTAATGACTAGCTACGGTGATAAAGGTACGACAACCCAAGGGTTTGAGTGAGGTTTATTTTTGGTGATTCAAAATCTACACGAGCTATGTTATGTCCTAGCTCCAAAGCATGTTTCCATGCCCAGTCCTAGGCCATGCACTATAGACTCAGGAAATCCCCATATACTTCGAGATTCATGTGTTAGACCCACTACTTTTCTTTTGAAAGCAATTTAATGCAAAACTGCTTAAGGAATCATGACCCTTAAGCTACCCAGAGCCAAACCTTTCAACTTCTATATCGAAGCAGGTATCTTAATCGATTCATCAACGACGCTTTCTTTACAAAACCCAGAAAATTTTCCTAGTTTTCAAACACCTTATTTCTAAACAAGTATAATATTGTTCTTTTAGCCTAAAACTAATCCCTATTTGAACTCAAACATGGCTAGAACACGAAACTTTACTGAAAGTAAAAAAATATATATCTTTCAAAATAAAAGGAACCCATTGGAAAATAAAGAGCAAGAGATTCAAACCAAATGAGGAGATACGTACAGTTTATACGTTTACTCGATGAGAATGTTGATGCTTCCACAGGCAGGAGATTGAGAGCTTCTGAAAAACGGAAGGGTGATGAAGGTTTTTGAAAGAAGTTTGAGAGAAAAAGGGAAGTTTTGTCTCTGAAAGGAAAGTTTTGACTGCAAAGGTGGTGAAGTTCAGGTCTGATCTCCCTATTTATACATAATCTTTGGGAATTAATTTGGGCCATCTGATCGGGTTATCTCGGGATCCAAAGGCGAAGATTAAATGACCCGTGCGGCGGCAAAAAGTTGACAGGACAATTGTCACAGTCCTCAAAACCTGAACATATGCTAATTATAGACGGCCACGTGTTCAGTACTCAAGTAGTGGGAAGGCATGATTTCACATGATAGAAGCCTAAAAGCCCCTATGTGCGTGACAGAAGATGATGATATCAAGCACGAGCAGAAGCTTGGGGGCAAATGTTGTACCTCAAAATAGGCATGGGATCAATCACTCAGCTAGGGGTACAGCTAGTAAATAAACTCGTGGAAATATCAGGCGAGTAGAACATCTAGCTAGTGCTGATATGATCAGCTCGAGTTACGACTTGATAGCACGACATGCAAGTAATCTCCAGATTGCCGGGGAATAGAGGCAAACACGTATAAGTTCAAGGCATTAACTGATATGCCCTCGCCTCGGAAGCATAAAGATGTCCAAAGTGTAACTGGACGAATGGCAGCCTTAAGTAGGTTCATATCAAAATCTACAAAAAAATTCCTTCCGTTATTTAATCTTTTGAGAGGGGGCATGAAATTTGAATGGTCAGACGAGTGTTAGCTCGCTTTTCAAGCTGTTAAAATGCACCTCGTTGAATCACCAACCTTATCCAAACCAATCATAGGGGAAATATTATACTTGTACCTCGCCACAACCAAGCATGAAATTAGCGCAGTACTTGTTCAGGAAGACAGGAAAGTATAAAAACCTGTTTATTATGTTAGTAAAAGGTTAATGGGGGCAGAGTCAAGATATCCATTAATGGAAAAGCTAGCCTTGTGCTGGATACATGCATCTCAAAAACTCCATCCATACTTCCAGGCCATCATGTACACGTATTGACTGAACAACCATTGAGACAGGTGTTGTCGAAATCTGAGGCATCCTAGAGACTGTTAAAATGGGCGGTCGAACTTGGACAATTCAAGATCACATATCACCCGAGAATGACGATAAAAGGCCAAGCCTTAGCGGATTTCATAGTTGAATGTGCGGGAATCATCAACGAGGAATCCATAACCCCAGCTTGCGAGTATTGGAGACTTTACGTCAATGGGTCCTCGAATTAGAACAGATTAGGGGCAGAAATTATCTTAATCATTCCGACAGAAAATCATTTTCACTCAGCCTTACGGTTTGGCTTTGAGACATCAAATAACGATACTGAATACGAAGCACTATTAGTAGGACTTTGGATAGCTTCTGAGCTTAAAGCAAAAACCATCCACTGCTATAGTGATTCCCAGTTGGTTGTCAACCAGGTTTTAGGAGAATACCAGGCTCGAGGGATCAAAATGGCAGCTTACTTGGAGAAGGTCAAAGCAGCAGTCGAGCAATTCGAGTTTCACACCATTGAACAAGTTTCGCATGAGAAAAATTCAAATGCAGATGCGTTGGCTTGACTCGCCACAACCAAGGAAGCCAACAAACTCAATGTGGTGCTGGTCGAATTTTTACCAGTTCTGAGCATAGCTGAGCCTAAAGAAGATGACATCAACACGATAGACTCGCAGCCTTCCTGGATGACTCCAATCATAGACTACCTCGTAACTGGGAGCCTCCCAGTTGACCGAAATGTGGCAAGAAAACGTATGTACAAGACACCAAGGTACACTAGTTTGGAGGGAAAATTGTACAGAATGGGTTAT
Organism: Humulus lupulus; assembly: GCF_963169125.1. Lineage (NCBI taxonomy): Eukaryota > Viridiplantae > Streptophyta > Magnoliopsida > Rosales > Cannabaceae > Humulus > Humulus lupulus. Next base: position 159,456,952 of record NC_084796.1, read on the forward strand.
TCTATGCCATTGTTAAGATGTGTAACTCCACCCGAAGCTAGAAATTTTTCAGAAGAAATCCTTGAAGGATTTTGGGGAGACCACACTGGGGGGCATAGTCTATCAAAAAGATAATTAGGTAGTGATACTTCTGGCCTACAGTTAAAGCGGAATCGTTTGAATACGTCAAGCATTGTGACAAGTGTCAGTAGTTCACTTCAACCCCGCGACACAACCAACCCAGCTCACCATGATGAGCTCCCCGTGGCCATTCACGGTATGGGAAATCGACCTCATAGAATCCCTACCAATAGGAAAAGAGGGAGTAAAATATGTCGTAGACGTTGTTGATTACTTCCTTAAATGGACTGAGGCTGAACCTTTGGCCACTATCACCTCAAAAAAAGTCTTGGACTTTGTGGTGAAAAATATAATCTGAAGATACGGGGTACCAAGGAAAATAGTATCACACAACAAAACCCAGCTCGATAGCGAATTGTTTACACATTTCTGCGAAAAGAATGGGATAATCAAGAGTTGTTCCTCAGTAGCCCATCCACAAGAAAATTGTCAAGTCGAAGTTGTGAACAAGACTCTGAAAGCTCCATAAAGAAAAGGCTCGAAGAGGCTAAAGGAAAATGGCCAAAAGAATTACCACAAGTCCTATGGGCGTACAGGACAACAGCTTGAACCTCAACAGGCCACACCCCTTTCTCCTTGGCTTATGGTTGCGAAGCTATGTTGCTTATTGAGGTCGAAATCCCAACAATCATACATAAAGTATATGACTAGACCTCAAACCAATCTCAGCTGAAGAAACTCTGGACCTAGTCGAAGAAAAGCAAGACGAAGACCAACTTAAAAACGTTGCATATTAGCAAAGGGCTACAGGGTACTTCAATAAGAGGGTTCGAGACAGAAAATTTGGATTGGGAAATTTAATGCTTAGGCACATATTTTTTGCCACATGAGACCCCTTTGCAGGCGTACTGGGAGGGACCTTACCAAATTCAATCCATTATTCGACCAGGTGTTTATAAACTAGCGTATTAAATGGAGAATTGGTCCTACAAGCTTGGAATGGTGAACATATATGACCTTATTATCAGTAATGAAGGAATGAAGTTTATTCAATTGTAACCAAGCTTGTACTTAATTCTTGCTTTTCATTAATAAAGCAATGATTTTTATTCCAATTTTATATTTTCATCGTTACATTTTTTGCAAGCTCTCAACCTAATATTACAATCATAGGATATTAAGGGGGCATAAGTGGTATACAATCATACCATAAGCTCAAAAATATAGCATCAATAAAAATAAACTTAAAATTAGCAATGTATGGAGCATTAACAAAACACGAATTAAACAAGTTTGGAACAAACTAGCAAACTCTAATCGACACGGGAAAAAGTTGGAATAATAGACAAATCAACAAAATTCGTGAGTCGAGACAGAGCTAGAAATTTTTGCAAAAAAGTTTCAACCTCACAACTTTGAGATCGTACTTGAGGACGAGGAAAAGTTACTATAGTAGAGCAAGATATAACTAGACTAACGAGGTTCCACGCCAATAAGTATTTTTTAAACAAAAATATGTGGTAAAAGTAACATTCGCCCTGATAATAACGAAGTCAAATTAGTGCAATCGATTGAACTATGTATGAATATGTGGAAGCTCGAGCTTAAGCACGATAGTATTTGTATAGATAAACAAATATAAAAGCAGGTACATTTTAGCATGCTCAAAATATTTTGAGCTAGAAATATGACATGCTATTAAGTAAAAATGATAAAGGTAGATAATATACATAAAGATTTCGAGAAAGAAGTTTGAGCATAAAAAATTACCATTAAAATATAAACTTGTCAAATAGCTCAAACTTTGAGTTATAATTATTTTTGCCCTAAGGGCATCAAAAAAATTAATCACAAAAAAAAAGTATAAGGGGCGCAACCCTCGTAAAACATAGATCACTTCTAGCTGGCAGGAACAAACTCAGCCTCTTTGCCCTTCTCCTCTTCACAGCCACCCTCCAAGGTAGTGCATGTTACCTCCTCCTCAGCCAACTAAGCCTTCCACTTGGTTAGGAACTCCTCTTCCTTGTCCATAAGGAATGGGGTGTCCATCTTAGGGTTCAGCGACCACATCCTGTACATTGCTCGATCAGTGGCCCACTCCTTCTTGGCATTGAATTCCTCGAGCATGTGTTTCTTCTCATCCTCAAGGATTTCATAAGTGGCACTCTTATCCTCCTTCAGACGCTTGATCTCAGCCTTGGTAGCGTTGAAGTCTTCTGTCCGGGTGTCGAGCTCGGCCTTCAAATGATTGGCATGAGCCTCGGAAGAAGCGAACTTTGCCTGGGAGGCTCTGAGGGCATCCTTGGCCTTAGCTTGGGCCTCCCTAGCCTCTCGAAACAAGGTTTTGGCTCTGGCTTAGCCTCCTTGAGCAAACCCCCAACTTTAATCTAGGCTCCCTTGGCCTCCTTTAGGTCATCCTTGGCCTGGATTTGAGCTTGGTGGGCGTCATTGACAAACATCTCGGCAGCCGATATCTTCAAGGAAAGGAGGGAGCACTAGCATATGAATCTAAGGAGGGTCTGAAAGATAAAACTATAATAGTTAGAGAATAAAGAAATAACAGTAAAAATAAAGGTTAGGTAAAGTAGACTTATGGAAACCGAGCTCCATAGTCTGGTCAAACAGGATCATTGTGTTATCTCCTTTTAGAAACCTTCACATGTTAACATCGAGGTTGCTGAACGATTGGCCTTCCTGGGATAGGAAGTTCGAGCATAGGTTAGCCCCTAGGGTCCCAGCCACGTTTTCCAAGGGGTACTATGGCATGTGCGTCACAGCACAAAACTTTCGAACCATGGTAGAAGTCTTCTTTCTATCAAGAGAAGGCACTACAGTTTGGGGCTCATTTTCGATGGTTTGCGATGGTCTTCGAGGTCACGAGAGAGGCGTCCTTGACCACCTTTGTGATGATGGGAGGATTCTTGGCCTTGGGCTCATTGGGAGAAACTTTTGAGAACACCAAAAGAGAGTCTTCAGTAGCCCTTGCGGCCTTCAAAGAGGGGTGCCCGTCTTCGAGGTAGCGCGTCCCCGTTTACTACCTCGAGCCTTGGGAGGCATCCCAAGGATGTTGTCTAGGTCGGAATCCATCTCACCTGAAAAAGAAGAAAAAAGAAACATAAAAAAATGAGAAGCAAAGATCAAAAGACTTACACAAAGATGATCTTGGAAAAGTTGAAATCGTCGACTGAAGAAGAGGAAGCATAAATAATCCAATGGAACCAATGGTGTGAGAGGTCCTTTGGTTTTGGGCTTAAAGAACATACGAAGGATGAAGAACTGGTTTGAGAGTTTCTCTGAAGGCTTGGAAAATGAAAAGTGAAAGATGGGGAAGAAGAGAGGATATATATATAGGTGAGAGGGTTGGTCAAAGATGAATAGATCTGGGCCGTTGCATTCAAAATTAAAAAGATATGACGGACTCTTTTCACTCTTGAAGATGGCGGCAAAAAGAGAATAGGAAAGGACGTGTGCAAATAAAAGGGTACTCGAGTACTCTTGGTAAGCAATCCCCTAGTGACATGTGTCCACACTCGAGTGTGGTAGATGGCCACGTTTTCTGAAAGTGAGGTTCAAAAGTTTCCTTCTTAGAGGATTCTAACCAACACTTTTGAGGGGGGGAAAATGTTACACCTAAATTTTGAGATTAAATATATATCCTCAAAATGTAGGTTCGAAAAGGATAAACTTGGGATTAACAAGTATTAGCAATACACTTGTATAAATTGACAAATGATTCCAGATTTTCTATCTGCATTCGAGCATGAGTTTCAGGCTCAAAGATACCAACCTTTTCCGAGGAATGAGTTCGACCAAATTAGTGGATGAGGAGGAGGCAACAACTAGAATGATGAACTCAAAGATTGGCTAGTCTCAAAAGCACGTCAAGACAACGATCGAGCTTAATGATGCATTTACCGCACGGAAAAGTTGTTAGGAAATCCCTATTTCGTAGGGATTCGGTATAACCGTGTCTTGAATCCCTATTTTCATGGGATTGTTATTTTAATTAATGCATTTTATGGTATTATTCATTCGAATATTTATTTCAAATCTAAATATTTGATTATAACATTCCTGAATTGGGGGAGATATTCCTACAACCATGTCTATAAATAGCATGGACTAAGTCATTTGAAGGCACGCACAAATTTTTACTGAAAAGAAACTCTGCCAAATTTCTTTCATGTGAAGCTTTATGAGAGTGTTCATAATATCAGTGACTCATGGACATAGGCAGATTTTAACTACTGAACCATGTAAAAAATCTCTAATTTCTTCTATTCTTTCTAAATCATTGTTTAATGTTCTTTGTAATTAAGTTGACGAAAAACAGCGTCAACAAACTTTATCTTAAAATTTCAATTTTTAAATAAATTAATAGATATCTTATAATAAGATAATTATTAATATCTCTATACTAATCAAAACATGATTAAAATTTATTTTAACATATAGTTTTTCAAAATAAAACTATACATTTAAATTATTAATTAATTCACAATTAATTAATTGCTCATAATTATCATATAATTATTTCCTTTCCCCAGAAAATTAATTCCTTCAGAGGTGACCTGGAAACCATGGACCTATAATATAAAGCTCCAATAATCCAGATTATTAATTAAGCTCTTTAATCTAATAATCTTATTTATTAATTTCATGATTACTCCACTATAAATATTGAGTTGCACTCAAAGTATTTATAGAATTATATTTACAGAGATTTCTTTGTATCCATCGATATAATAAATAAATTCATTTTTGTCCTCCAATTATTGGTTTGTTAATTAGAGCTAGTCTAAATTACCATTTTACCCTTCTAATTACTTCTTGCTCCTTTAGTACCATTAATTCACTAACGAATAATAAATCTATATCAAATTATAGATTTGAGCTCAATAACCATCCAGTTCCAGAATTAACCCTTAAGGGAACAAATTTTTGACCCATTAGGAAATTATGGATTCTATTATTGTATATCATGTTCCCAACCATTCATGATATTGAACCTCCAAAACAAAAGTCATTAGCTCATTATACTAAGAAACCTTAATTATACTAAGAAACATTAACGAATGAATCAAAAGATCCAATAAGTACAAACAAGAATTCATGATTACTCAGGATTTAGACTGATATACAAATGATCATCTATTATGATAATAATTAAATCTTTATGGAAAACACTAAGTTTATAAAGATAGTTAATTCATATCGATCATATCTGTAACGACCCAAATTCACTAATAAGGCTTAAGGGCCTTGATTAGTGTGCCGGGAGGGCATAACTGGAATATATGTGATTTAATGATTTAAAGTATGTTATATGATTATTTGAATATTTGAGATGCATGACTATGTGTATTAGTATGCATGTAGGCCCTGATTAGGTTACAAGGGCATAATTGTGATTTTGGCCCGTTAAGGGCATAACTGTATATATATATGCAATAATTTTTTAGACCACATTATTATGTGGATATATTTGTGATCTATGACTCGAGACGATCCTAGTGAGCATGTTAGCGAAAAAGTCACGGCGGGGATTTATACCCGGCTCGGGGCGAGCCTGGGGGTATAAATGGGAATTTATAGAGTATATTGGGGTCTATTTTGATATTTAGGAATATAATTGGTGATTAACTAGGTATCATGAAGTAAGCGGAAAATATTATAGACACTCGAGGAATTAGCGGGAATTGGGTGAAATGACCAAAATACCCCTAGGTGGATTAAAAGAGTTAGATTTAAAAGGAAGGGTATTGTGGTCATTTGGCAGATAAGGATAGGCATAACTGAGGCTTTATGCTCAGTGGAGTTGTAGAATAAAATAGAAGTCTAAAAAGAAAGAAAAGAAGGAAAAAGAAGGAAAGAAAAGAAAGAGAAAGAAAGGAAGAAAGGCAAGGTCGGTTTAGGCTTTTCTCCACCATTTTCTTGAGGGCTCTTGGAGAAAAGTTCAGAGGAGAGCTAGATCAAGTTGAGCCGTAAGGTTTCTGAGTTAGGCTTGAAGAATTGGCAAGGGTTAAGCAGGAACAAATCTTCCACTTGAGGTAAGACCTTGAAGTTTCTTCAATTCTGGTTTTAATTTTTAACTAAGGTATCTAAGCTGAATTGATGGGGAATTCTAGGGAATTGGAGCCAAGGGTTTGAGGAGGAGGAAGCCAAGGAAGAGTAGAGGTTATCCTAGTATCAACTCTCCAGTTAAAGGTAAGGAATTTTGGTTTCAAACTTCTGAGATTTCTATGGTTTCTGTTGAGTTTCTGAGTTTAGGATCAACTATGGTGAATTTTGAGATTAGGGATGCATGTGATTGGGTTTTAAGTATTTGGGATGCTTGGGATACATGGATTATGTTAATAAGCTTGTTTTTAATTTTGGTTGAGGATTGGAAGAGTTTTTGCAAGGGTTGGCTCGGGGAAATCGCAGGAAGGGAAAATGTAGTTTTGGCTGTCTGTGACTAGCGCTACAGCGCTAGCCTTTGGGCGCGGTAGCACTAGGCCAAGCATTTTGAGGGTGTTTTGGTTATGCTTGTAGCACTGTAGCGCCCTCCTTAGAGTGCTGTAGCACTACCCTGTTTCAAGAAAGGGGTTTTTGAGTTATTTTCAAGGGTTTCTGCCCGGGGGTTCGGGGCTCGATTCCACCACCCCGTTTGGTGGAATTGGAGCTTCCCGAGGGCTCGGGATTGGTCTCGAGGCTAGGGTTTGGACTTGAGGTTTGGTGATGATTTTGATCTATGGTTGTGATTAGGTGAGCGCTAGGGCTCAAGGGGGATCGTGCTCAAGGATCACAGTGAACAAAGCTAGCAAATCCAAAGGTAAGAAAACTGCACCCGATTAAATGTTTGAGATGGGACTAAGTGATCCCAATATCTATATAATGTCATAGATGGTATTACGCCATGGGACATGTGAAAAATGGCCTAAGGGTGTCGTATACAATATTTGCGCACAGGGCGCGGCTTGGCCACTGGTAGCCGAGGACAGCTTAATATTCACTGAGCTCGGTTTAAGCGGGCCGGAGTCAGTGGGATAAACAGAGGGTGCGACCTGAGGGCGCTAACCCTAGTTATCATTTTTAAATTGGTGATTGATATGAGTTGAAATGTTTAGTATGATGAATACTTGATTATCATAAATGCTTGTATGATTGAGAACATGCCTATGTGATATGAGATATTGGATTGTCTGTTGACTGCTTATGCTCTGTTATTATGTTTTCTTGTTGGGCCATGGCTCACGGGTTCTACGTGGTGCAGGTAAAGGCAAGGGAAAGTTGGACCAACCCTGAGGTGGAGGGCTGCAGGGCAGAATGTACATAGTCAGTTGTTCGGTCGCCATGGCCGAGGAGTGGATCAGGACAGAGATTGCCTAACTCTCTATTTTGCCTTAATATGGCTAATATCGTATTTAATTCTTGAATCTTTTGTAAATGGTTTTAATTCTATTGTTTTGGGATCCCATGTAAACAGAAAATGTTTATTCATAAGAGATGCGGCGTTTGAGACCAAAATCTTTTGACCCTAGTTCCATTATAGTTTCAGTAACACGTTTTCAACGAAATGACTTGATTAGCAAGTCTAGCACTTTTATAAACACACAGTGTAGCAGTCTTGGCTATCCAGGGCATTACAATATCATAAATAACTCTATTACATACAGTACATTTACCAAGATGTCTATCCACATCAGTAATCTGAATCTAGACTACTTGCATCCTGTATGCTTAGTAAATCATACTAGTAATCATTCATTAAAGATTTCTTACTTTAATATGTTATTGACTATTTTATTCATTGTATATGATCTTAATTCTCTCGTACTAATACAAGATCATATCCTCATAAATTAATATGGAATTTTCTTGATATTCATATAAATTATTCAAATAATAATTATAACATTCAAAGATAATAAAATTGTACTATTGTTTAAATTAATAAAATATATTTACATGCTTTTAGGGCATAAATCCTAACAGTTTCTTGGAACCCCAAGAAACCGCTCCTCCTCTGAGCATAAACACCCAACTACTTGGGGAGAGATTATCTCATATACTGGATATCCAACTTGCATCGGAATATCCTTCAAGTATCCTTAGGAACTTTGAATATTGGAGGCCTAGTTGCTTGGTCCTCTTAAGGTGCCCTAGAACTCTCTCAATTGTTTTCCAATGTTCCATACTTGGATTGCTAGTAAACCTACTTAGTTTACTAATCGCGTATGCAGTACTCGTTCTTGTACAATGAACGACATACATTAGAATCCCTAATGCACTTGCATACTCAAGTTGAGCCCCCACTTTACCATTATTCTTTTCAAGCTTTATGCTTGAATCAAATGGTGTAATTGCCTATTTGATTTTATGATGAATAAACTTGTCAAGCACTTTCTCAACATAATGAGCTTGACTCAAGGCATAACCCCCAGTATTTCTTCTCACTTTTACACCCAAGATGGTATCAACCAGTCAAAGGTTTTTCATCTTGAAAGTGGAATATAGAAATCTCTTCGTTTCTACTATGTCTTTCATCTCATTTCTCAAAATCAACATATAAACACACTAAGATGACATAGCCAGCACGCGTCTTAGAGTATAAGCACTTGTCTACATGTTTGTGTCTAAACCCTTCCGAAACTATGGCTTTATCAAACTTCTCATGCCATTGTTTCATTGCTTGTTTTACACCATATAATGTTATAACAAGCCTACACGCTTTATGTTCATTTCCCCTTAGAACAAAACCTTTCAATTGTTCCATATAGATCTCCTTAGTGAAATCTCCATTTAGGAATGTCGTTTTGACATCCATTTGATGAACATGAGCGTTATATATTGATGATATGGAAAATAGTACTCTTATAGTGGTTGTCCTAGCAAACTTGCTAGATTTAATACATAGTGATTTATGTGAATTTAATGGCATTTGACTAGAGGAGGAAATAGATACTTCATGACTTTTATAAATGATTGCTCTTGGTAAACTTATGTGTATTTACTTAAGAGTAAGGATGAGGCATTGAATGCATTTATAATCTATAATGCCAAAGTAGAATTTCAATTGGAAAGAAAAATAAAGACTCTTAGAAGTGATAGAGGTGGTGAATGCTTTTCAAATGATTTTAATATGTATTGTGAACAACATGGCATTTTAAATGAATGCACTACACCATACACACCAAAACAAAATGGGATAGCTAAAAGAAAAAATAGGACCTATCTTGAGATGATTAACTCTATGATTTCATATGCTAAATTATGTTATAATTTGTAGGGTGAAGTTTTGCTTGCTGCGTGCCATATGTTGAATTGAATTCCTATGAAAAAGAACAATGTGTCTCCATATGAGTTATGGAGAGGAAATAAGCCTAACCTAGGCTATCTTAAAGTGTGGGGGTGTCTTGCTTATTACAAGAGCATGGAGCCTAAAATGACCAAGTTGGATCTAAGGGTTGTTAAGTGTGCATTTGTTTGCTATGCCTCAAATAGCAAGGCCTATAGGCTATTAGACTTGGAGTCTAATGTGATAATTTAATCAAGAAGATAAGTGGAGTTCTTTGAGAATATGTTATATTGTGATAGCAACTCTCAAGAACCCACAAGTGTTGTAGAATCTCGTAAAGAGAAAGATCCAAAGATTGATGAGCAACCTATATTGCCTCAGAGAAGCCAACGGCTTAAAGAGTTGGGATCTATTGACAAATGTTCTCAAGTAGAGATAATCTACGGTAGACTAGAAGAAGTCACATGGAAATTTCCTATGGTTCTTCAAGTTGAGGATGATCCCAAAACCTACCAATAAGCATGCCTTCGAGAGACTATGTTTTTGGAAGGAGGAAATAAATGATGAGATGCATTCAATTATGTCAAACCACACATGGGAATTGGTAGACCTTACACAAGGTTCAAAACTAATTGTGTGCAAGTTGGTATTTCGGAGGAAATATCACACGAATGACACCCTACAAACCTTCAAGACTAGATTAGTGGCCAAAGGGTTTAAACAAAAGGAAGGAGTCAATTATTTTGACACATATGCACCAGTTGCTAAGACAACCACTATAAGAGTACTATTTGCCTTATCGTCAATATATAACATTTATGTTCATCAAATGGATGTCAAAATGACATTCCTAAATGGAGATCTCACTGAGGAGATCTATTTGGAACAATCAGAAGTTTTTGTTCCAATGAAATGAACATAAAGTGTATAGGCTTGTTAACTCATTTTGACATAAAGTGTTGAAAATTTATCAACATTTGAAAAATGTTTCTTTACCATTTTAGATTTAACACATAATTCACATTTATCATGCTCATTCACATCATAATTTATCAATTCACATTTAACAACTCTTTTAATTGTACTATAGCCTATATGAGCAAGTCAATTTTGCCACAAGATAATAGAACTAGAATTAATCACATTACAAGAATTAGATGCCATGTTATTATTGTCACTATCAAGAGTACAAAGTTTGATCATTCCATCACATGAATAACCCTTTCTCACAAAAGTGCCCAATGTAGTCAAAATGAGTTTACCTGATTTAAACTCCATTATGATACTGGATTTACTCAATAGAATTCCACTTACAGTGCTTCTAGTCATATCGGGAACATAGAAAACATTAGTTAGGGTACTTTCTTTCCATAAGTGAAGAACACATCAATGCAACCCTTTCCACGTACCTTGGATCTATTTTCATTTCCCATTTGGACTTCAAATTCCACCTTTGCACTTTCAAAGATTTTGAAAAAAGTTTTATCGTGTGTTGCATGAATGGTGGCACAAGTATTATACCACCATACTTACACATTTCCTTGGGTTGCATTAACTTCACTCAAGGTTGAAATGATCTCAACAAAAAATGCATTGGTCTTTCGATCATTTCTTAGGTTTGCAATGATCTCTACATCAAATGCATTGGCCTTAGCATCTTCACTTTATTTTTCAATGATCTCATCATCAATTGCATTGACATGTTCACCTTCTCTTAAGGTTGCATTGGTCTCATCACTACATGCCTGAACTATGACAATTCTCTTTTGGGATATCATACATTCCTCATCAAATGCATCAAATTCAATTAAGGTCACAAAGATCTCATCATTAATTGTATTAACCCTAATCTCAATATGGTTAATTTTACAATTACCATATCTCACATGATGATCAATAACTTTACAAACAAAACAAGTATAACAATAACTCTTGCATTATTTATTAACATTCACTATTGTACTATTAACAGAAGCAACAAACTCAAACTTGCAAAAATATGGCAGCAAACACATTTCATTCAAATTCTTGAAATCTACACATTTAGAAATAAGGAATTTGATGATACCAATCTCCTTAAGTATGTAATCCCATTGTGTTGTCTCATCCTTTATTGATGAAAGAAAGTAATTAGATTTAAAGATTTTGATTGTTGGGAATATATGGCTTTACACTTTCTAAATCAACATATTCATGGTATGAATGAAAATCTTGGAAATAAGAAACTAAGTGATTAAATGATGATAAGATGAACTTATAAACATTTAATCATCAATACTAACAATAAAAACATAATATAACACAAAACAAAGTTTGGGTTAGATAGATAAAACCTTTTGTTTATAGCAACTTGAATCTTCAAACTTGAGGATCTTCTAAGGCTTACACACAAGAAGAATGTTGATGTCCAAAATCTCTATTCCAAGCCTTCCCTAATTGGTTGAAGCTTCAACCAAGTAGAATGAGATTTCGGATCGAACATGACTTAAAACTCATGCAAGCTAAGCAATTCTTGATGAGTTTCTTGGAGAAAACTTTGATCTTTGAGAGCTAGAGAGAGAGAGGTTAGAGAGATATTGGAGAGAGTGAACAAATCTTCCAAAACTCTATGAGAACCCTATTATAGTGCAGGCAATGTCATAGGTCTAACCAATAGGATTAGAGATAATTAACTCATCATTTGGAGCTTATATTTACGTGTTTGTACGAACACGTCAAGTGATACGTCTCCTGCATGTAGGCGATGTATCGCCTAGAAAGCGATATGTAACGCCCTACTACCTTAGAGTCGTTACTAAGTGAGTTTAAAATGTGCAATTAACTCACTAAACGAGGATTTTAGAACAAAAGTGTGACTAAGCAAAAGTCAAGGCTGTAATCTTTGAAAATACTCTATTTCATTGAAAGTCTCAAGTGTCTAACATTTGGGATCCCAAAATAAGGTTTATAAAATATTTACAACTCAAAATAGGTTTACAGATAACTAACTATCAAAATCACAATTTAATACATCCATTTCTCAAAATGCCCCCAACCAAAGCAGTCGGGCAGGCCAAACATGTACGGGCCACCTCACGCTCTCTGTACTCATGGCTGGTTGACTTTTTCCTTGCCCTTACCTGCAACACAGAGCACTCGTGAGTTGAAGCCCAGCAAGAAAACTCACACAGCACATAACATATGCATATTAAAAAATCATTATATCAGATAATCCACAGATAAACAGATAGTCCATCAGACTAAACATAAACGGCCATGCCGTCCCAGAAGCATTACCAAAGTCTGGGATCTCGGTCCTCACCGTAAGGATATCCCATGTATCCATTGGGGTCTCACCCTAGTGATATGCACTCCGCGTGCTAAATCTTACTCTCGGCCCCACTGCCGTTTTCGGCCTTCGCCGTTCTCGACCCTTTGCCGTTCTCGCCTCCTTGTCGTTCCCGGCTCCTTTGCCGTTCATTCTACTATAATCACATATAGCATAACTCAAACAACATTCAAGCATATAATAATCCAATCAAGGCTACACCCTAACATGTAATACAATCTAGGGTCGTGCCCTGCAACAACACTATGGGCCCATGCCCTGCTCTACGGGTACTACAGTTTTCTTACCTGTATCCCGAGCTTCACAATGCACCAAAGTCACAAGCACGGTCCTCTAACCCGAGCCTCTTCGAAAACCTAGTCACAACACATATAAAACACTCTTTAATACTAATCAATCCAAAACCACTTCCTGGGACCAATCCCGTACTCTCGGGACCTCCAATTTCCCTAAACAATGCAACGGAAACATCCCCCGAGCCCCGTGGGGAAAAAGCCCTAAAATGCAAAATCTCCCTGCCCAGAATTAGCCTAGCGCCGTGGTGCCCAACAAGGAGGGCCACGGCACCCAGAAACTTCTCTGCTGCCTGATGCAGCCTTGCGCCACAGCACCCAAGAACAGGGTCACGGCGCCCCTTCATGAACCCAGATTTCTGGGTTTTCCCCTGCATTTTCCCCGAGCCAAAACACCTCCAATCCAACCCAAACACATACCTAAACCCAAAAACCAATTTGAAACCTCAAATGAACCATCTAACAACCTATAAACACCAGCAACAAGGTCAAACACACAATCACACCCAAAATTCACACTTTATTTTCAAACTTCAGAAACTTAAACCAGTAGGCCTAAAACTTAAACCAAATCTTGAAAAACTTAAACCATGATTCCAAATTCTTAAACCACATCAGATACGAAAATTCAAAGATGTTTAAAACTCTTACCTCAATCAATAACTCAGCTTGAACTCCCTCCAATCCCAGCTTTAAACCAATTCTTCTTGTTTATCAAGTTAAATTCTCATGCAAAACAAGCCAGAACTATCTTTCAACTTTCATTCTTACTTTCTAAAATCAATCTTGAAACTTAGCAAAACAGGCGATAATTTCTTACCTCTGAATAATCCTTGGCCTGAGTTTGATTTTACACCCTTAAGCTCTTCACTAGCCTCAAAGAACTCAGCTCACTTCCTCTTCTACTTTGCCTTCTAGGTTCTTAGTTTTCCTTTTCCTTCTTGATTCCTCTAGCCTTCCAAAACTTAACTTCAGTCACACTTAGCATAAATTATCGTGAATATTCATTTCCCTCAGCTGAAGGTTCCTATACCCTGCCAAAAGACTACTTTATCCCTCCATATAATTCCTTTCCTAACTAAACTTCAAGGGCATTTTTGTCATTTCACCTTTGCTACAATTCTACCATTTTCTCATCCAAAATCTGTTACTCTTAATGGTCACTCAAGTTACTCAATTACCATTAACCATTAACTCACAAACTCAATTTATAAAATTCCCAAAATACCCCTAGGCTCCTCCCGAGCTGGGTATTTAATCCCGTTGTGACTTTTAAACTAATTAGCTCCCTAGGACCGTCTCGGCAGGTGCATCACAATAATATCACCACTCACACGTGGTACTAATCATATAATACAATTATCACATTTATGCCCTCAGCGGGCTAAGATTACCAATTAACCCCTAACAAACAAACGGGGCCCACATGCATATTTATTCCACCTAAACATGCATTCTAATCACATATTCATTTAAATTCATATATTAACATGTTAATTCACTTATTTCCCTCCAGGCACGCTAATCAAGGTCCTAAACCTTATTAGCAAATTGGGGTGTTACAATTATCCCCTCCTTACAGAAATTTCATCCTCGAAATTACCCGAATAACTCGGGATGCCACTCTCGCATATCAGACTCAAGTTCCCATGTCGCCTCTTCAATCTTGTTGTTCCTCCACAACACTTTAACCAATGCAATGGTCTTGCTCTGCAAGACTTTGTCCTTTCTATCAAGAATCTGAATAGGCTTTTCCTCGTATGATAAATCCTGATCCAGCTCCAAATTCTCATAACTCAACATATGAGTAGTATCTGATACATATTTCCGGAGCATGGATACATGAAACACGTCATGAACCCCTGATAGAGCTGGAGGCATCGCTAATCTGTAAGCCACCTCTCCAACTCGTTCTAGAACCTCGAAGGGGCCAACACACCTGGGGCTCAGCTTGCCCCGAGCACCGAATCGTTTCACTCCTCTCAGGGGCGAAACCTTAAGGAACACATGATCACCGACCTGAAATTCCACGTTCCTGCGTCTCAGGTCTGAATAACTCTTTTGGCGACTCTGGGACGCGAGCATACGAGCTCTAATCTTTTCAATTGCCTCATTGGTCCTCTGAACCATCTCAGGGCCTAAGTATCTTCTCTCACCTGTCTCATCCCAGTGTATCGGTGATCTGCACTTTCTCCCATACAACATTTCATATGGAGCCACCCCGATAGTCGCCTGATAACTATTATTGTACGAGAACACAATCAAAGGGAGATACTTACTCTGAGATCCCCCAAAATCCAACACACAGGCTCGTAACATATCCTCCAGTATCTGAATCATCCTCTCAGACTGTCCATCTGTTTGAGGATGATAAGCGGTACTAAATCGTAACTGTGTGCCCATTGCCTTCTGCAAGCTTTCCCAAAACTTGGAGGTGAAGGTGGGGTCCCTGTCGGATACTATCGACCTCAGAGCCCCATGAAGTCGAACAATTTTCTTCACATATAGCTCAGCATACTGCTCCACAGTATAAGTTTTTCTCACAGGTAAAAAGTGGGCGGACTTAGTATACCTGTCCACAATCACCCACACCGAATCATGCTGACCCACGGTCTTCGGCAATCCAACCACAAAGTCCATGGTAATATCCTCCCATTTCCACTCGAGAATCCCTAGAGGCTGCAATAACCCTGCAGGCCTCTGATGTTCAGCTTTAATCTGTTGACAAGTTAAGCACCTAGCCACATAGTCTACCACATCCCTCTTCATGCCTGTCCACCAATACAAAACTCTCAAATCTTGGTACATCTTCGTAGTACCTGGGTGTAAAGAGTAGGGAGTGGTGTGAGACTTATCCAGGATCTCTCGCCGAATATCTGGATCGATCGGAACACAAATTCCTCCTTTGTACTTCAATAAGCCCGTCTCTGAGATAGAGAAGTCCTTAGTCGTTCCAGTTAGAACATTATCTCTACGTTCAACCAACTGGGGATCCCTTCCTTGTGCTTCCTTAATCCTCTCAAGGAGCGTTGACTAAAGAGTTATGTTGGCTAACCTACCAACCACAAACTCTATACCTGCTATGGTCATCTCTTCAGCTAATCTGTCAGATATTTGTCTCGAACTAAACAACTATCCTGGGCCTTTCTAGCTCAATGCATCAGCCACTACATTAGCCTTCCCAGGATTGTATAGGATATCACAATCATAATCCTTTACCAGCTCTACCCATCGTCTTTGGCGCATGTTCAAATCTTTCTGAGTAAAGAAATATTTTAAACTCTTGTGATCGGTGTATATCTCGCACCTTTCACCATACAGGTAATGTCTCCAAATCTTAAGTGTGAATACCACTACAGCCAACTCCAGATCATGCGTGGGGTATCTCTGCTCATACTCTTTTAATTGCCTTGATGCGTAAGCTATTACCTTCCCAGCTTGCATCAACACACATCCCAAACCCTGTCTGGAAGTGTCACAGTAAACCACGAACTTCTCATTGTCTGTCGGCAGGCTCAACACTAGTGTAGTAACCAATCGACGCTTCAATTCCTTGAAGCTATTCTCACACCGATCTGTCCACACATACTTGGTCTTCTTTCTTGTCAATTTTGTCAATGGAATAGAAATTCTGGAGAACCCCTCTACAAATCGCCGGTAGTATCCTGCTAACCCAAGAAAGCTTCTGACCTCAGGAACACTGCTCGGTCTAGGCCAATCTCTCACTGCCTCTATCTTACTTGGGTCAACCAATATCCCCTCCTTACTGACGATATGACCCAGAAATGTAACTTGCGGTAACCAGAACTCGCACTTGCTAAACTTGGCATATAACTTATGCTCTCTCAATCGCTGCAATACCAGGCGCAGATGATGCTCATGCTCTGTCTCTGATTGGGAGTACACTATGATATCATTGATAAATACAATTACAAACTTATCCAGATAATCTTTAAAAATCCTATTCATCATATCCATAAAAGCTGCTGGGGCATTGGTTAATCCAAAGGACATAACCAGAAATTCATAGTGCCCATACCTTGTTCGAAAAGTAGTCTTTGGTATGTCCTCCTCTTTAATCCTCAACTGATGATAGCCTGACCGGAGATCAATCTTTGAAAACATCGTACTCCCCTGTAACTGATCAAATAAATCATCGATCCTAGGCAGTGGATACTTATTCTTAGTAGTCAACTTGTTTAACTCCCTGTATTCAATGAACATCCTAAGCGATCCATCGTTCTTCTTAACAAATAACACTAGAGCACCCCATGGCAAGAAACTCGGTCTGATGAATCCCAAATCCAGTAACTCCTGTAACTGAATCTTCAACTCCTTTAATTCTGCCGGAGCCATTCTATAGGGTGCCCTGGATACTGGCTCTGCTCCTGGTGCCAACTCTATGACGAACTCGATCTCCCGCTGCGGCAGCAATCCCGGAAAATTTGCTGGGAATAAGTCTAGAAACTCACACACCAATCTGGTTTCATTCGGTCCCACTGTTACCACTCTAGAGGTATCTACAACACTTGTTAGGAATCCTATGCAACCTTCCTGCATCAGGTCTCTAGCTTTCAGTGTTGAGATCATAGGCACTCGCGGTCCATTCACCGTCCCCACAAACACAAAAGGTACCTCGCCTTCTAGTTCAAAGTCATCATTTGCTGCTTGCAATCAATTGTTGCTCTTTACCTCATTAACCAATCCATCCCTAATATCATATCAAAATCATCCATATCTAATTCAACCAGATCAACAAACAATCCCCTACCATCTATCTCTACTGGTAACACTTTAATCCATCTCCTAGAGACTACCAGTTCTCCTGTTGGTAACAAAGTCTAGAAACCCCTAGCATACACAACACTAGGTCTACAAAGCTGGTCTATCACTCTAGCAGATACAAATGAGTGGGTAGCCCCTGAATCAATCAATGCAGTATACAAAGAACCAGCGCTAGAGATCTGACCTGTCACAACTGAGGGACTAACCTCCGCCTCAGTCTGAGTCAAAGCGAATACCCTGGCAGGAGCGAGACCATCTCCCTCCTTTGGCTCCTCTTTCTTAGCTTGTGGGCAGTCTTTCTTCAGATGGTTGGCACTCCCACAAATAAAACACACCCCAATCCCGCACTCACCCTGATGTCGTCGTCTGCATTGAGGACACACTGGAAAACTCCTCCAGTTGTCACTTCCGCCCTGACGGCCACCAATAAAACTGCGTACCCTCCTGTCAGAACCAGAAGGAACAAATGAATCTGGAACTCTTCTTTTCTGCTCACTGGGGCCACTGCCCCAACTAGACCCAGTAGAAGGAGGCACCGTCCTCCTGGCATCGCGCCTGACGGTGCCGTCTTTCCATATCTGATCCTCAGCCCTCTCTGCAGTAAAGGCCCTATCCACTACTTGAGCATAGGTAGTAGTCTCTGGATTTAAGGTAATATTCACATCACGGGCGATCATCACATTCAACCTCCGTACGAATCTATCTCTCCTCGCCGCATTTGTCGGCATTAAGTCTGGCGCAAACTTCGCCAGTCTATCAAATCTCAGGGCGTACTCAGTAACTGATAACCTGTTCTGAGTCAGGTTGATAAACTCATCTACCTTCGCAGCTCGAACTGCTACACTGTAGTATTTCTCATTAAAGATACTCTTAAATTCTTCGCAAGTCATAGTTGTAATATTCCTCCACTGACACACTACATCCCACCAGACGCGGGCATCCTCCCTAAGCATGTAGCTAGCACAAGCTACCCTTTCATTCCCTTCAACCCTCATGAAATCTAAGATTAAAGAAATCATACTCATCCATTGCTCAGCCCGCAGTGGGTCTGATCTACCCTCAAAGGTAGGAGGATGTTGCTTTCTGAATCTTTCGTACAAAGGTTCCCACCTGTTCTCAACCACATGCTGAACCGACATTGGCGCTACATTCTGCTGAATTGGCAACCCAGATACCTGTGAAGGGGCATGCTGCCTCAATTGACGAAGTTCTTCCTCCGTTCTCTGCAATCTAGCCTCCATTTCGGCTAATATCTGTTGCCAGTTCTGTGGGGCAGGTGGAGGGTCCTGACCCTGGCTGTTATCCTCGGCTCTGCTGCCGCGGAGTCTAGATGATTGCCGAGGCATTACAACTATATGCCTGCAATCAGTGACACCACTCATCAGGCATGATAACCAAATCCAATTCCACCTCCCATTCTCAACAACCAACCAAGATCAACAATCAAGATAACATACAGATAGCATATAACACACAACGGGCCATGCTCTGACATCATGCATATGTTATTTCATTCATCATGCTCTTTTAAACTAAACAGGAAAACAGGGCATTCATGCACATATTCAAGCATAATAATCAACCATACCAATCAACCCTGAGTCGAGCTATTCAATGACAGCGAGCGTACATGTTCATTCAATCTCCAGAACCAATAAACCTTGGCTCGCTCTGATACCAAGTTGTAACGCCCTACTACCTTAGAGTCGTTACTAAGTGAGTTTAAAATGTGCAATTAACTCGCTAAACGAGTCTTTTAGAACAAAAGTGTGACTAAGCAAAAGTCAAGGCTACAATCTTTGAAAATACTCTATTTCATTGAAAGTCTCAAGTGTCTAACATTTGGGATCCCAAAATAAGGTTTATAAAATATTTACAACTCAAAATAGGTTTACAGAAAACTAACTATCAAATCACAATTTAATACAGCCATTTCTCAAAATGCCCCCAACCAAAGCAGTCGGGCAGGCCAAACATGTACGCGCCGCCTCATGCTCTCCGTACTCATGGCTGGTTGACTTTTTCCTTGCCCTTACCTACAACACAGAGCACCCGTGAGCCGAAACCCAGCAAGAAAACTCACACAGCACATAACATATGCATATTATATAACCATTATATCAGATAATCCATAGATAAACAGATAGTCCATCAGACTAAACATAAACGGCCATGCCGTCCCAGAAGCATTAACAAAGTCTGGGATCTCGGTCCTCACCGTAAGGATATCCCATGTATCCATTGGGGTCTCACCCTAGTGATATGCACTCCGCGTGCTAAATCTTACTCTCGGCCCCACTTTCGTTCTCGGCCTTCGTCGTTCTAGGCCCTTTGTCGTTCTCGGCTCCTTGCCATTCCCGGCTCCTTTGCCGTTCATTCTACTATAATCACATATAGCATAACTCAAACAACATTCAAGAATATAATAATTCAATCAAGGCTACACCCTAACATGTAATACAATCTAGGGTCGTGCCCTGCAACAACACTATGGGCCCATGCCCTGCTCTACAGGTACTACAGTTTTCTTACCTGTATCGTGAGCATCACAATGCACCAAAGTCATGAGCACAGTCCTCTAACCCGAGCCTCTATGAAAACCTAGTCACAACACATATAAAACACTTTTTAATACTAATCAATCCAAAACCACTTCCTGGGACCAATCCCGTACTCTCGGGACCTCCAATTTCCCTAAACAATGCAACGGAAACATCCCCCGAGCCCCTTGGGGAAAAAGCCCTAAAATGAAAAATCTCCCTGCCCAGAATTAGCCTAGTGCCGCGGCACCCAGAAACATCTCTGCTGCCTGATGCAGCCTTGCGCCGCGGCACCCAAGAGCAGGGCCGCAGTGCCCCTTCGCCAACCCAGATTTCTGGGTTTTCCCCTGCATTTTCCCTGAGCCAAAACACCTCCAATCCAACCCAAACACATACCTAAACCCCAAAACCAATTTGAAACCTCAAATGAACCATCTAACAACCTATAAACACCAACAATAAGGTCAAACACACAATCACACCCAAAATCCACACTTTGGTTTCAAACTTTAGAAACTTAAACCAGTAGGCCAAAAACTTAAACCAAAGCTTCAAAAGCTTAAACCATGCTTCCAAATTCTTAAACCACATTGGATACGAAAATTCAAAGATGTTTAAAAATCTTACCTCAATCAATAACTCAGCTTGAACTCCCTCCAATCCCAGCTTTAAACCAATTCCTCTTGTTTATCAAGCTGAATTCTCATGCAAAACCAGCCATAACTATCTTTCAACTTTCATTCTTACTTTCTAAAATCAAGCTTGAAACTTAGCAAAACAGGGGATAAATTCTTACCTCTGAATAATCCTTGGCCTGAGTTTGATTTTACACCCTTAATCTCTTCACTAGCTTCAAAGAACTTAGCTCACTTCCTCTTTTACTTTGCCTTCTAGGTTCTTAGTTTTCCTCTTCCTTCTTGATTCCTCTAGACTTCCAAAACTTAACTTCAGTCACACTTAGCATAAAGTATCGTGAATATTCATTTCCCTCAGCTGAAGGTTCCTATACCCTGCCAAAAGACTACTTTACCCCCCATATAATTCCTTTCCTAACTAAACTTCAAGGGCATTTTTGCCATTTCACCTTTCCTACAATTCTACCATTTTCTCATCCAAAATCTATTACTCTTAATGGTCACCAATGGTCACTCAAGTTACTAAATTACCATTAACCATTAACTCACAAACTCAAATTATAAAATTCCTAAAATACCCCTAGGCTCCTCCCGAGCCGGGTATTTAATCCCGTTGTGACTTTTAAACTAATTAGCTCCCTAGGACCGTCTCGGCACGTGCATCACAATAATATCACCACTCACACGTGGTACTAATCATATAATACAATTATCACATTTATGCCATCAGCGGGCTAAGATTACCAATTTACCCCTAACAAACAAACGGGGCCCACATGCATATTTATTCCACCAAAACATGCATTCTAATCACATATTCATTTAAATTCATATATTAACATGTTAATTCACTTATTGCCCTCTAGGCACACTAATCAAGGTCCTAAACCTTATTAGAAAATTGGGGTGTTACACGATACGTCGCTTTCTGGGGCTTTTGAGCCCTGTCCCATTTAGCAATGCAACGCCTCTTAGAAGGCGACGCATCGCCACCCCATCTGACTTTAGACCTTTCCAATGGTCCTAAAATTGCTCCAAATGCTACCAAACTTTTTGGAGATCCTTAGATACCTCCATGTATCACTTTAGATCCATAAAAGTTACTTTTAGATGCCTACTATACAATCTCGTGTTTTCACTTCAACTTAAGTGAAACCCATTAAGTGTTTTGCACCTCATTGTGTAAACAACATTTATTATTATATTTCACCAATCTCAACAGCAACATCCATGGAGGAGATGTTTTACAAGGTTTAATGCTTCAACTAGGAGGGTGATTTCTCCTTCGTTGATGCCGAGCTATGGGGAAAGTATCGTGTCGAATCCCAAGATTGTCTAGCAACGAAGACAATTGAAATTGTAGACATGACCTAGGGAATTGGCGGAGATGGTGGAGAGGACTAGATCTCTTCTCATGAGAAAGTTGTTGGAACTCAGAGTTCAAGACCTTGTCTGTCTTTGTATATTTTATGTGTTTTTTCTTTTGGTTGGGGATATCCTTTTATCCCTTGTAGGTCGAGATAATTTGCCTGAATGGCTCTGTTTGAGGTTATTTATCCTCATTTTATATTAATCTAACTTTGATATTTATACAGTTTCCTTCTATTGTTGTGTTTTTAAACCTTTTATGTTTTTATGCACATGCATAGTTATAGGAGGTTGCTTTAGATCGAAGTATGTGCTTGATAGCCAACTGGCTATTTTCAGGTCACGGACCTAGTTATACCAAGGATTTTAATTGCCTAGTTGCATACCTATTAGTATTTAGGTCTCATACCTGGTTTAATCTAGGGTTTTTTTCTTTTTGCTTTGAATTTTCTTAACTTAGTTCATATTCGGAATTATTTTTTGAAAACTCGGGCTTTATCAAGCCGTAAAATTTCTAAATTTCCAAATTCTAAGTTTCATAATTTTTCAAAGGCATCTCACAATCAAATGGTATATGCCCCCCAAGTAATTATAATTTATGAATATTCGAGGTCGCTTTTACATAACGAGCTCGTATAAAACAAAATTTTGGGAAGAATTTGGTACCGTGTTTAAACTACACAATGACCATTAACTTAATAATTCAAAGGAAAATCTAAAGGAAATGGCTTTCATAATCAAGACTTACAAAATGATAACATAAATTGGATTTAAAATTAGACCCAATCATTGGTAGTATTTCTTCAAATGTAAAGCGTTCCAAGTTCGTGGAACTGCCTCTCCACTTAATTGGGCCAATCTGAAGGTGCCTTCTCCCAAAATTTCTATGATATGATGTAACCCTTCCCAGTTCGGGCCTAAGATGTCATCTTTAGGATCTTTATTTACTAAAAATACTCTTCTAAGTGTTGGGATTTGTGTCCTTAAAGCATATTTCTGTATAGTTAATATTTTGCACTCGTATTTGTATTTAATTATACATGTTATGTATCATAAAGATCAAATATTATTTATGTGGTCTCGAATTAAGTATATGTATAATCATACATATTCGAGAGGATTTAATTCAAGATAGTAATATAAAAATTGTCTGTAATCGCTAAATAAAGTGGGAGCTTTATTTAATAAAAATTATGAGTACGATCTATCTTCTATTTAAGACATAGCAGTTTATCCAGACTGTTAAATGTAGCGACACAAAAAGATAGAGGTACCATATACAATATAGATTATGTAACGCCCTACTACCTTAGAGCCGTTACTGAGTGAGTTTAAAACAAAATCGTGCTTTTGACTGACTCTACGTGGTTTCTAAAACCAAAAGTGTGTATAAACCAGAGTTTAAGGTTGTACTCTTTGAAAATGTTTAGTTTCATTGAAAACATTAAGTATCAAACATCTGGGATCCCAAAAATAAGGTTTACAAAATATTTACAACTCAAAAATAGATTTACACCAGGTTAACTATCAAAAGAATGAGTTAATACAACCATATACAAAATGCCCCCAACCAAAGCAGTCGGGCAGGCCGAACATGTACGCGCCGCCCCCACGCTCTCCATACTCATGGCCGGTTGACTGACTCCTTGCTTTTACCTGCCACACAGAGCACCCGTGAGCCGAAGCCCAGCAAGAAAACCCAAATAGTACATAACATATGCATAGTATATAGCTGACATAATTCACTGATAAATAGGAAAACCATCAGACTAAACAAGCACGGCCATGTCGCCCCAGAGGCCTTACCAAAGCCTGGGGTCTCAGTCCTCACCGTAAGGATATCTCATGTATCCCTTGGGTCCCACCCTGGCTATAGCATCCCATGTGCTGAGTGTTACTTCCGGCCCCAAGGTCGTACCCGGCCTTTCCCGCTCTCTGCCTTAGCCGTTCATTTCATTATAATTGCACGCATAATACATTTCGAAATAATCATCCAAACATATAATAATTCATTCAAGGTCATACATTTGCAAGTAAAACAATCTAGGGCCATGCCCTGCAATAACACTGTGGGCCCATGCCCTAATCCCGGGTGTTACGGTTTTCTTACCTTTCGATTCGATAGCCTTGATCACCTGACTCCTTGAGCACGATCCTACTCGATCCCTAGCGCTTACCTAAGCAAAATCCATAAGTCAAAGTCATTACCAAACCTCAAGTCCAAAACCTAGCCTCGGGACCAATCCCGAGCCCCCGGGAAGTCCTAGATCCCCAAAACAAAGTGGCGGAATTGAGCCCCGAACCCTAGGTCAAAATCCCTTCACAAAAGCCCAAAAATCCCCTCTGTGAACAGTGCAGCGCTACAGCGCTCTAAAGAGGGCGTTGTAGCGCTACAAGCAGAACCACCCCATCAGAAATAGGGGCTAGCGCTACAGCGCCCCCTGACTAGCGCTGTAGCGCTAGTTGCAGACCAGCCAAACCCAAAAATCGCTTCTTGCGATTTTCTTCTACCATCTCAACCCCAAACTTGCCCAAACCTTTTCCAAGCCCAAAAACAAACTTATCAACACTTCACACTCATCCCAAGCATCCCAAGAACTCATACCCCAAGCTCAAGCAACCCAAAACTCAAAATCTAACACAATGAACCCAAAAACCAGAAATTCACTCAAACAACAAAGATAGGGTCTTAGAAATCATACCGTGGGTGGAATTTCGACCTTGAGTTGAACCCTAGACCTCCTTAGCTTGCACCTTCACAACCTTGACCTGATTTCCCCAAAAACCCCATCCATTTAGCTCAAAACACAATCCAAACCAGTCAAGCCCTAAAACAGAAATCTCCAAGAACTTACCTCAAATTTCTGATGTGATCTTGCTAACCCCTTGCCAATCCTCAAGTCTAGCTTAGGATCCTTGATGCTCAGCCTACCCTAGCTCTCCACTGAGCTTAACTCCAAGAAAAATGAAGGAAAATGGTTGGGAGAGCCACAAACCGTTCTTAAAAGCCAAACCCTTCTGTTTTCCCTCTTTTCTTTTCTCTTCCTTCTTTCTTTCTTTTTTTTTTTTTTCAGCATATAACTCTTTTCTACAAAATCCACTAAGTATAAAGCCCCCCTTTAATTCATCTCTTACAAGCCTAAAGACCAAAATGCCCTCCCTTAATAATTCTAAACCTTTATGTCCATAAAGGGGCATTTTAGTCATATTACCCAAATTCCCACTAATTCCTATAGTGTTCCTAATAATTCCCGCTCGCTACCCAATACCTGATTAATCATCAAATATGCATTCCTCATCATCAAGATTAACCTCAATATATTTCCAAATTCTCATTTAAACTCCCCAGGCTTAACCCAAGCCGGGTATAGATTTCCACTTTGACTTTTTCGCTAACCCGCTCACTCTAGGATCGTCTCGAGTCACAGATCACAGATATCAACACTGTCATGCCCAACATGGCCAAATTACAAATATGCTCAATCAGGTCTACATGCATACTAATTCACATAGTCATGCATCACAAATAATCAAATAGCCATATAACGTGCATTAAATCATAATCATGCATTAAACTCATTGAAGTCACACACAGAATCCCATTATGCCCTCCAGGCACACTACTCAAGGCCCTTAAGCCTTAATAGCGAATTTGGGTCGTTACAGATTATATTGCATTGAGACACAATGAAAGCAAGAACTTCTAATAATCTCTGTTAAAATATAGATGTTCAACATTCATCAATCGATGGTTGTTTGAGATTTGACCTCAATCCTGAAGTGAGTAATGAACTTCTATTTGTGCTTTTATGACTTTTAACTTATCAGGAAAGGTTCAATATTCCTACGACTAAATTCCTGATATCTTTTAATCATAGAACTACAAGTGACTAGGAACATACTTCACAGATATGGAATCCTACTCCTTACTTAAATGAACATAGATTAGTTGTTCCTTTTAGTGTTGATTTTGGGCTTGTTCTGTTGGAGAATAAGAATTTCATTCTGTAATTAAATTTATAGAATATTGTTTCATGTTGGTAACTAGTTTACCATATGCATAGCGAATAGCACAAGATGGTTATTTAAACAATCTTTAAATAACTAGATCCATTAATATACAAAACATTAATCAAAGAGAAAGAAAAAGATGAGGATTTACCAGTTGTAGAACAATCAAGAATCCTTGTTATCTTTTAGTAACTCCAACGAACATCCAATCCAAAGTAGCCTTGTGAATATTCAGACCAAGATCTATCTCTACACCTCAAGACGTGTGTGGGCACATAAAGTAATGGTGGCAAAATTTATGATTCACAAGATGTACTCAACTCATGAGATCTTGGAATATTAGGTCTGAGACAGTTTTCAAGGATAGGATAATATTACGTTATATTTTTGTCTCTCTGTGAAAAGCTTTGAATTTTCTTATTAGCATATTATTCTCACTCAAGTGTATTATGAAATTATTTTCATCTAATAGATTTATAAAATAATTAATTAAATTCAAATTTTAAAATTCAAATCATAGATCAATAATTAAATAAATGAAATATCAAGAACCATTCTTGATATTTGCTACACTGTTACACACCAGCTACAGTACTAGCAGTGTGGCTGGCATGTAACATATCCTTGTTTTCAGGGATAAGTTCCAACCACATTCTTTTATTACTAATTAATTTAATGCCATTTTCGAAATTGCTAATTAATTTAATAATATAATTTTGAAAATTCTTTTTTAATCAAAACACCAATTTGAAAATTTGTTATTTTAATTAAATAATTTCTCTCATTTACATATTTGACCCTAAAGAACAAATTTCTTCTAAATATATCATTTTTGTGATTTTTCCCAATTTCAACTCTTACCTTGAATAGTGTTGACAGAGCCATCTTGGGGACCTATTGTAACGCCCTACTACCTTAGAGTCGTTAACATGTGATTTTGAAATGTGTCATTAGCTCACTAATCGAGGTTTTAGAATGAAAATCGTGCTTAAATAGGAATGATGACTCATTTAATGAAAATTAAGTATAAAAGGTTGGGACATTTATTAAACTTATAAAAGTGTTACATCGAGATCCCAAAACACTGTTTCAAAGTGTATTTACAATTCAAAAGTTAAGGTACAGTCTGTTGGTTTTTATAGATCAAATCAGAGATTATACACAGCGGAACAACAATAAAAATTGTTAATTTAATCCCACGAGATTTCTAGATCTACTTCTTCACATACATATATATATTGAATCAAAGATACGAATAGAAAATTACCTCAAGTCCTTCCTTGCTGCTATCTTTTTGTACGACAAAATCCTTGAGATCTCACACCAAGATCTTCAAAAATGTTCTCAGAATACAAAGAACGAGTTTGGGATCGCTATACAAAATAATAGGCAAAATCTATTTATCAGATGTTCTCAACACATGAGATCTGATAAAGTCTAGACATAAGTTTTTGAAGAATAGTGACCTATGCTTGTATCACTATTCTCTTTCTCTCAGAGGGATTTCACAATATATTCTCTATCACTGAAAAAGTATATGTACGCCCTAATTTTCCCACGGGCTGATTAACGAGCTGAGATACGGCCTAATCATGACTACCACATGGACATCCCCAAGACCGGAGCTGCCATCATAGGATCCTACCTCCTTAGCTCGAGGTAACCCAAGGGTTCGCCAAGATTGCTTAAGGACTGAGTCTGGACTCTGAAGGCCGCAGGTCGAGGTAAGCATCCAGCTCGTGGTACGAGCTAGAGTTGGAGCTGTGACCTTTTGTAAAGTCAACCACGCAAGGTAAACGTGCATATATCAGACATCACGTGTCTGATATATCCCTTACTTCTCGGACACGCAGCGTGAACGTGCGTATTCAGACACCCACGACTGGGTTGGGCCGTGCGGCCCATTATCCCTTTACCTATTAATTTGACCACACTTATGTGTCAGGTTTAGGAATTAATCATGAATGTCACAGAGTTGACATGATAGGTAAGAAGGTCACGGGATGACCTTCTTGCCAACTCCCAGGTGCCTTCTCCTATAAATATGGAGACCCTGGGAGTTACAAAGGGTTGGATTCTATTATGTAAAAAATACTCTGTAAAAGAATACAGCATATAGTAATAATACTGACTGGTGGAGTAGAAGGATTTTAACCTTTGAACCACCTAAAAAAACGTATTTTGTGTCACCATTCCATTTCCAAGATCATTCATCTATTTCGGTTCAACATAAGCACTAATCCCTTCCTCTTTCTTTTCTTAATTACCTGTTGGCGAAGAACCGCGTCAACAGTTTGGTGCTTTCATTGAGAGCAAGTTCGATTGGTGCTGTCGCAAACATCCAACCATGGTGACTACTCGATCCAGACACGGTAACGAGACTGAACAACATGATGGGCAGGAGGCTCATCATATCGCCATCCCCGGCGAGCAAATTCCTGAGGTCCAACAGCAGCTGGGAAAGCAACCGGTGGGCCAAGATGACACTGGAAGCTCAGCGCCCCGGCCACCTAATCCAAACCCAGGTTATTACACGGCTGTGGAGATGGAGAATGCTTAGCAGACGAGCCAGCTAGCAACACCTAATCAGCAGATCAAGGATGTGTTAGCCCGACTACCCCCTCTTACAACCGACGCTAACATCGGAAAGAGGCAAGGCGAGACTCGTAAGTCCCGCCGAGGTAATCGGTCCAGGCATAGCCACTCGGACAGACTTCCGACAGCCAACTCTATTCCTTCATCGCACCATTGAGAGGCAAACTTCGGAGAAATGCCTAGAGCCGAACAACAGCAATACAGTCGTTCAGTCAGAACTTCAACTCCCAGCTCCCAACCAGCCTCGAGCGCGCCCAGGAGAGCTCGAGGAAATTCCAGAAGGAGATACAGGGAGGGCTCGCAACATCATCCCGTCCCCAACAGTCGTCCTGAAGCAGAGAGTCACCCAATTCGCAGACTCGGGCTTTCAAGGCCAGGATCTCCTCCTTGTCCAGGGCGGATTGCGCTGTGGCCGTCTCCAAGAGTGTCGCCAGTTTGTCAGCATCCTTTGTTTTCCGGGACAACTCCTCTTCCAACTCGGCCTTGGCGCGGCCGAGCTCCTCGCGCTCCGCCTTCACGCGGGCCACTTCTTCCTGGAGGTGGGCCGTCTCCCAGCCAAGGGTCTCCTTGATGGCCTCCCTCTAGTTCACAGCCGCCTCCAGCTCCAGTTTGGCCGTCTCCATCTTTATGGCAAGCTCGGCCACCAGATCGGTACTCCTCTGGGACAATAGATCAACCTGTAGCAAAGAAAAGTTAGAAAATAAAACCACCATCAACAAATGATGGAAGGAGTATAACAGAAGTGAATATTACCGCGGTGGCCTGGTGGCGGAGAGCCTGGGAGATGAACAGCACGTCCGGGTTGGCTATCGTGGCGTACCTCTTCAGCTGAAGGTTGGACATAGTGCTCCCAACCTGATCCAGCAGATCAGCCGCCATGGGGGTGATGTCCTGACCGAGCTTGGGGCGGAAGCCCGCTTCGGCGACTAGTCGGTCCACGATCGGCTGGGGGACGCTGAACTCGGCAGGACGATCCGAGAACTCGACCTGACGACGGATCGTCAGGGCCTTATAAACGTCGTCCCTCCAGCACCGGCCGTTTTCCCAGGTCCGGTTGACCAGCCGGGACTGCTCGTCCCGCAAGGCAGACTCCCCCTCCTCGAGAAGAGTTGGGCGGAGGGGAAGGACTGGCGGCGCCGGGATTTCTTTCGCGGTCAGCCGGCTCTCCCCGTGTGACTCCTCAGTTGAGACCGCCCGCGTCGTCCGGGGCCTCTTCCCGAGGTTGCCTTCCCCGGCGTCGACTTCCGGGGCCCTCTTCCCAGAGCCCCGGCTGACAGCTTCGCCCGCCTCCAAATCAATCACGGGGGGCTGGTCAGAAGCGATGTCTGCAGCAGGCTCCACGGCCTGGAAGGGAACCACAGCCAGAGCTTCACCTAGGCAGAGCCCAGTCCCGGGTGTTTCACTGGTAAGGGGGGGCTCCGTGCCCGTCACCTCATTTGCTTTCCTGGCCGCCTTCTTGGCCGCCCGGTCCTTGATGAGCCTCCTCATTTCGCTGGCCGGGTTTGACATGTCGGATTCCTCTGCAAAAGTACAGAAAAAGGAGTTAGGACGGTAAACCAAATAGACGAAAATACACAAAGCAGTTAAAGACGGCCCGGGACGAACCCTCATCTAGGCCCCGGTCTAGACTCAATTCCCTTAGAGCGAATGAATGGACCCGATCTCCTACGTCGTCCGGGTTTAGAAAGCCCCCATACTGGAGGAAACAGGATAAGAACATTAGGACCTCTGAGCCTACGGGGACGGGAACTGAGGGCCTCATCTCCCCGTCGGCCCCAAACGCGGGGCCCGGGGGCACTAGCCTATCCCTAGCTAAGTCCCCGACTCGGGGAGCATAAGTTAAGATTAAAGGGGAGTTACCTCGCCCCGATACGCTAGCCCCGGGAGTCCCGACGTTGAGTAGGGCATCTTTGAACAGTGGCCGCTTCCGCCGGGAGCTGGTTCTTCTTACGCTGGGTCGCGTCGGCCCGCGCTGCTCTCACCACCGTGGCAATGTGGTCGAGGGCCAACTGCTCCCGGACGTCGGCACTCTTCTCGCAGGGGATGCCCCGAAGGTTCGGGATGACAATGGTCTGGGTGGCCGTAAGCATCCCAACCAGCCGGAGGTTGTCGTCCCTGACGTAGCCCCCTACGTCCAGCTCCTCCGCGGTCAACTTAGCATAAAACCTCCTCCTTTCCAGGAGGAACTCTGTAAGGGAGGTTTGAGCGAAGGACCCTGCGACCCGGAAGACATGATAAGAGACGAGTAGAAAAGATGAATAAAAGAGAGAGGTCCGAAGGAATACTTACCCACTCGCTGGAAGTCCAGCAGCAGTGTGGGATTCTTGTCAACGAGGAACCCGGATGTCATGACCCAATAATGCCTGACATCTGGGGGGTGCCTCCAGGAGCTGGTAGGAGCGGAATAGCCGCTCCGCGGCTGCAGCCTGTAAAAGCCGTCCAGGGTCTTGTTTTTGACGTTGACCTGCGGCACCAGCTTGTAGAAGTACAAAACTTCCGCAGGGGTAGGCTCCGCGATCTCCTTCGCGACACAAAACACCCTCCACCCAGCAAGCAGGCGGTACGCTTGCGGCAACAGCTGGAACGGTGCGATCCCCACGTACGTCAGGAACCGCACGAAATAGTCATTTAGTGGGAGCGTAGCTCCCGCGCTGATATGGCCGGCGCTCTAGGCCCCGAATCCTTCCACGGACGTATGCGCCCGCTCCTCCATCCTGGCCAGGCGGTTGTGAAAGAGGCCCGGGGTTGACTCGATGCCCAGTTGCTTCTCCAGGAGCAGCATCATCCGGTAGTTCCGGAATGAGTTGGCCATTACGTCCATTTCCCACCTGTTTCCCTTGGGCGTCCGAGATCCGGGAACGACGATAGGGGCCCTATTGACCTCTTCTTCAGAGTGGAGCGTGATGCTTGTTGCCATAACTGACGATCTGGGAAAAAAGAAAGAAAGACCAAGCAGTCAGTACCTAAACCCAAGAAAGTCGGTTAAGGTACAGGGAGTCTCCTAAGGACTGCTTAGAGTCCCGTCGGATCAGGCCCGGGACCCTGAAAAGCCCCGGGACCCTGATCGGGAGAGGAGGTTACTAAGGCCCGCCCCTGGTCCGGGAGGCATCCGAGTACAGAACAACCCGAACCAGGCAGCCTTCCTAGCAATTTCTAAAGCACAGAGCCTAAACGCACGCATCTAGAGAACACAAGTTCACAAAGTTGGCAAGAGAGTTACAAGAGACTTACTGTATGGTGTCGACCGTTGAAGATGATGGTTGTCCGACTGTAAGGATGGCAGAACCTCGTTTTTGAAGTGGCGCAGCCGGTGTAGTAGTTCGTCGACAGGACAAACCCGAGAAGCGTCGTCAGGTAGAAGGACAGAAGTTGGGGTTCTGGGAAACAGGCGGCGACGCAGAACTAGCAGGTGGCGGTGTATGTCGTCGACGATGTCGGACATGCAAAGCTCGAAGAGTGTTTGCGTTTTCTTGAGCTGGTTCGAGGAGGTAAAAGTTCCAAATGTGGTTTTCTTGGGGTATTTATATTGGCCCCAAATTCTGGCCCACGATCCAACGGACAGGTGTCTCTTCATCAGACGGTCAGGAATCGCGCAGGGGCATTTATGAGTCCTTTCAGGTTGGATCCTCGCCGTCTCAGATCCGACGGCCTAGGAGTGGCGAATGCCAAAGGTCGCCCCATCCTACGGTCCACCTCGTTCCAGGGACATTAATGATGGCCCCCCGTGTGGATGGGATGCCTCGAGACGTGCACTGACACCCTAGTCTAGGCCTAGCGACCCTTGGGAGGTCTAGACAACCCTTCAAGGCCTGTGCAGCAATCACCCGGCGACACGTGTATCGTAGCCATAAAGCGGGCCGAAGGTAAACGTCCCCGGATCGTGGTAAACGATCCGGGCTAAGCATCCAACCAATGCCACGACCTTCTGGCCGGACCCCCGAACTCGGGCAAGAACTGGGGAGATAACCTGGCGAGCGCCGCAGGGACGATGCAACCCTCCTCCCGGCAAGTCCGGGCGAAGGCTTGGGGGGTAAATGTTATCCCCATTTCCTGCATGGGCTCTAAGCCTTCATCTTGGCTCGCTGTCAGAGGGCCAGCTCAGCACGTGGGCCCGGCCCAAGGTCTCTTGGTATGGAGAATGCCCAAGGGGACGGGTATGGACCGGGGACTCAAGACTGGGCCCATTGGAGGGGTCCGGGATGTCCCTCTGGGTCCGTCCTCAGCAAGGATAGTCCGGGCGATGCCCAGAGCGCTCAGACCATCGCGGCTACGCGTCCTGTCCCGGACCCTGATACGGTCCGGGCCTGTGGTAAATGGAGCGGGACGACGGTAAACGGACCTGGATCACCTCACCCCCAGTCGAAGGGGCCAAGCGTCCAGGACCCTGAAGCTGCCTCATTCCGCATGGGCTTTGTCCCCATTTTTCGCCTGCGGAAAAGGTCACCTCGGGATTGCACGCTGATGTGTCAGGACTGCACAGCCAAGTACTCTGACTGGTATTGTCTCCTGAATCTACCTCGTGATTCGAAGTGATCAGACCCAAAGCGTCGTTTTGTCGGACGAGACGTAGTTCTATGGTCAACCTATTGGGCCTAAGCTGGTTTGAATTTCGTGTATTTTGTATCTTTTTGTATTGGGCCTCCACTAGAAAGGCCGCTTGTATCCGTTTCCCCGATGGGCCTGGGCCTGATCCGGCCCAGACCCGGTATTCCCTTCAGCTTATAAATATAAGCTACAGAGCATTGTAAAAGCTCTCTCCAATTCACGAAAAAGACAGAAACTCTATCAAGATATTGAGAGAAAACTCCATTGTAAAAGCTTCTTCAAGCTCTAATAATATAGACTCGTGGACTAAGGCTAGTTAACGCCCCGACCACATAAAAACCCCCTGTCAATCTTCTATTTTCACTATTATTATCAGTAAATATTACTCATTAATAGAGTTGCTGAAAATCTCGGTTAACACTTCCCTTAAAGACTTGAGTCTCCTTTGAAACCCCTAATTTCACCAAGAATTGCCCCAACTAACTTGTGTGTGTGTACATGATACTTGGCAACTTGAAGAATAAAGAAAAGAAGAGAGGATCAACGTGAATGATGGTTGCCCAGCACTTAGCTTAATTCTATTCTATTCCCATGGCTAAATGACCAATATACCCTTCCCTTCATAAGCCCCTTAACCAAACCAAGGGCATTTTAGTCATTGCCTAAATCCCACTAAACCTTAAACTATACTTATAATTCGCAATTAAATCTTCCAATCTTCCAAATACAAATATTCTCCCCAATAATATTTCATTTTCCATTAATTCCCAAAATATGTAAAATTACCAAAATACCATTTGGCCCACCCGTAGCCGAGTGTAACTCTCCGTTGTGACTTTTCTTCTAAACTTGCTCAAAAGGACCGACTCATGCCGAATATCACAAAAATATCCAC
Source organism: Humulus lupulus (assembly GCF_963169125.1). NCBI lineage: Eukaryota > Viridiplantae > Streptophyta > Magnoliopsida > Rosales > Cannabaceae > Humulus > Humulus lupulus. The sequence goes on from NC_084796.1 coordinate 159,491,287, forward strand.
ATAACCATGTGGTCACAAGCATATAGCACATAAAATACAAATATACCATCAACGGGTCAAAATTATGAAAATGCTCATTTTTAACAAAAGTGAGTCTTTAAGCATATTTAATACACATAATCATGCATACTCAATTATATATTAATATAATTTACATATTTATTCCACGTGCCCTCCCAGCGTGCTAATCCAAGCTCTTAGTCTTATTAGGAGTCTTGGGACATTACATTCTCCGTACTGATATTGGTTGCATCCCTAATTTGAGCATCTCCCTTATTCGACTCCCCTAAATCTGTTCACTGGTCATCGGTAGCCTGCTAGATTTCATCAATTTGTCACTTTGCCGCCCTCTTAGACTTTATTTCCACTGTAGATTTGTGAACTCTTCTCTTATTATTCCTCGTGTGGGATAACTTCAAGGAGTTGAACTGAATGATATTGCCTTCCATCACACTTTTGTTGTTGGCCAAGGAAGACGAGAAACATGAAAATGCATTGTTTTCCATGTTAATCCATGGCCCGTATGCCTTTTTTGCTTGACCTTTTGGAGAATACACCATGGCTGGATGAGCAGTGCACCTACTAGCTATATGCCAGAGTATATCATAGTTGAAGCAGACCAGGGGCAATTTCTCATACTTAAATTGAATTCAGACTGAAACTTTCTCTTTTTGTTCAGAAAGAAGCTTGGAATCAATGGCTTTTACAACATTATATCAGTCACAAAGAGAATATAGGCATTCCAAACCATATCTTCCTTGCTAATACCCTTGTTTTCTCTCCACATGCCCACCTTGTCTGCCAATAGTGGAATATTAGTAGGTTGAGGGAGGTGTGTGGTACTCCATGAGCTTGGACCCAAAAAACAGTAAACATAAAGGTCTCTTGCTTCCACGAACCATCAACATGCCACTCCTTGAGATTTAGAAAATCACCATTGATAATCCATGGTCGACGCTCCAAAACTTTCTCTCTATCCTTTTCAAAGGAAAAATAAATATTAGGACACCATCCCCAAAGTCTTTAAACCATCAGGGTTCCCCTGTTCTCCAAACGTCTACAAGAATGCTTCTAAAAAAGCCTTTCGTCAAGCACTTGGCACAGATGAGCCTCCCCAAGCATGCTCTATTCTTAACAATGAAATCTACATCATAATCTTCATCATATCTAGGTTGAAAGATTAATCAAAAGGATTAAATTTTAAATAATAAAAAATATTCAAAACTGATTTATTTGTATCTCTTTCTCTCTTCATTGTGTCTCCCACCTCATCCATGTGGTCACCATTTTCCATGTTTCAATCTTCTTCTTCAGTTTTTTTTTCAAAAATTCAATCATTCATATTACACACACAAAAAAAAGATTTAGTATAAAATTCATATAACTCCAAATAAATTATCTAAAATGTTTAGCAATCATTTTATGAAAATATATATGAAGAAAAATAAAATTATAACTCAATTTATAAAAGGTTCAAACTGTGAGATTAACAAAGAAAATATAATGTAATGACAAACTAATTTTTAATGTCTCAAATCATTGATACCTGCGTAGAAAACTATGAAATTAATTAGGGAAAGGAAGAGGTCGTGAAATCCAAAGTGTGGTATTGTTTATTTATGTATTTAAAATTATTATTCTTTAATTTCAAATTTTGAGTAGTTCAATTATTTTATTGTTTTAAAATGGTCATGTTAGAATTTTGTAAAAACGAAAATGGTCACGTGAGAAGCATGTGATTTATAAACAGAAAAATTAAGTGTTTAGCCTAAGGATATATAACTGTATTGAAAATAAAAGGTTAAGAACCAATATGCCAAGAAAAAAAGGTTGGGGACTAAGTTGCCAAACTTCAAAAAGATTGGGGACTAACCACATAAATAAGTCTTTTATTTATTAAACCAGTTTTTTTAAGAAGAAAATATTTTTTTATTTGAAATGTAATTTTTTATTTTAATTTAATGTCTTCAAAATTTATTTTTTATTGTTTTATAGAAAAATTCACATTGTTTAGCCCTAAGAATTTAATTATATTGAAACTAAATGGTTAGGCATCAATATGCCAAGAAAAAAAGGTTGGGGAGTAAGTTGCCAAGCTTCATAAAAATTGGGGACTAACCACACAATAGAGCCAATAAAATATAATCGTTTGATAAAAAATCAGTGGTAGAAAAAATAGCCCCACAGATGAGGACTAAAGTAGAAGTCTTATAGCATAATTTTCTCATATAGGAAAATTTAAAATAGGGTTCATATAGTTAGTTGCATGCATGTTTATTTTAATACGTGACTAAAACAAACTATTTTATCCTTGTTCGATACCGTAAATTATTCAAAATTTTCCAAAAACTGGTGAGACGTCTGCTATAACTACAGTGTATACCATCATATAAAAAAACCTGGCTTATAATTTCTCGACATGTCAAAAACAGAATGGCCCCACTGTGGCTCCATTTTCATGGGGTGCACCTGAGAATTTTTAAATATATGTTCAATAATTTGATTTTAATTTTTTGTAATAAAATTTAAAATTTATAATTCTAAAACTTTTTAAAATGGGTCTTTATTGGAGATTCTTCACACCCCCCCCCCCCCCCCCCGTTTAAACGTGGATGAGATAAGAACAAGACGGAAAGAATATTTGTTATATTATTTCATATAATATCATGTTAGATTAAATAATGTGACAAAATGTGATTTGTCATATTATTGAGAGTCACAAAATTGGACACATGTGTGTGCACAAATGTGACATATTTTGGAGTTATTACAAATTTGTAAATCTCAAATATTACCCAATAATGTGTAGATTGTATGTTATACATTTGAGATTGGATTTCACAAAGCCATTATGAAATATGGATGTTTTTAACTCCCATTAGGTGTTTAGATGTTACAAAATCATGTGGGAAAGGATTTGGGACGTTTTGGAAAAATGAAATTTTCTGCTGAAAATAGTCTGTGGCCACGGCCACTAACATTCCCTGGTCGCGACCTGGGGGATAGAGGCCAGTGGTCGCGGCCACTGATAGTTCTGGCCGCGACCAGTGAGGCTGACAACCAATTTTTTTTTTCAGTTTTTTCCAATTTGAACGATTCTAACATCCCAAATCTCCATTTTAATTCCATAAACATCCAATTAAACATTGGTAACAGCCATGGGGTCGGTGGAATTAAAATTCAAAGGGTAACTCAAACTCTATAAATAGGATTCTAATGCTCACTTGTAAGACACGTCATTTTCTATCCACAAAACACTTGGCTGGAAAATACACCATAGAGACTTGATAATTTCATAGAGTTATTTCCTTGAGAGATCCCTTAGTGCTTAGAGAATAGGGAGAGATAAGCTTTTGGACAAAGGTTTTGAACCTTGTTCAAGTTAGTGATCCCCACTACTCTACACTTTGGTTGTGTGAGAGTTTGTGTTTTTCATTACTCTTTTCATTATTTTGTTCTTCTTGTTCTTATTTACTTGTATTATCATTATTTTGAGTTTGTAATCTTCTTCTTCCACATCCTTCCATTTTCTTGTATTTTGAGCAATAGATTTCACACAAGCATCCCAAAGGCAACAACAACAAATAGGGTAGTGGAAACCCATTAGGTCCATAGAAAGATCCTGGACAATTCAAAGATGTGAGAGGTCATTATTTTGTTTGTGGAAAATCCGGGCACTATGCTAGAGTGTGTAGGTACTATTGTACCCTAAACTTAGCATAAGCTCACTTGTCCAGCTCGGGTACAGCTGACATTTGAATATGTGGAAAGATAACCAAGAAAAATATAGTTATTAATGTGAACATCTCGATACTCATAATGGTCAGACCCAATATTAGGCGTCTTGGATTTATTGTGAGCTTGAAATCAAATAGCTGTCAAGCACGAGCTCGGGTGAGACATTCAACTCGCGAGGATCTAGATATAACCCATATGAAGTATCCCAAGAGACTCGGGAATTCTTTATACGCTCATTAATGGCCAGGCTGTATCATATCTATATCATTTATTACCCGAGATAGCAAGAGCGTGTTTATTCTATTACCAAATCATATCCCAACGTAAATGGGAATAATCTGTATTAATTATATATATAATTAACGCAGTTTATTTACAGGGTTACCTAAACCTGTCCATAGAATTCCCCTATAAATACTGGGAACATTGGACAGGGAAGGGGATCATATTCTAATTTACCGAAACCTGCCAAAATAGAGAGAAAAACAGTAATAATAATGACTCGTGGACTAGGTGGATTTTAACCACTAAACCACGTAAAATTTCTGTGCTTTTGAGTGAGTTCTTGTTATTTTCATTGCGGTTTACTATCAAGCACTAATCTACCCATTTTATTTCTTAATATACTGTTGGCGAAAAATCGAGTCAACAGTTTGGTGCTTTCATTGAGAGTAAATTAGTGATTCACAAGTTCCAATCAAATTTCATCATGGTGGTCACTCGCTCAATGCATGAGAATGAGACGGAATAGCCTGGTGGGCAAGAGGCCCATCATACCACTATTCCCAATGAAAGGGGTCCAAATGTTCAGCAACGTCCGAGAAAACAACCGGCAGGTCATGGCGACACTGGGAGTTCGGTGTCGTTACCGCAAAATCCTAATCTAGGCTATTTGACTGCCATCGAGATGGAAAACATGCATCTGAGGAGCTATCTCGCTAGGGCAAACAGACAGATTGAGGAGGTCTTAGCTTGGTTACCCCCTCTTACAATTGACATTATGGCGAAAAGAGGCAAAGTCGGTCTCACAAGTCCCATAGGAATAACCGGTCTAAACCGAGTCGATCTGTCAGGACCGCCACTCCGAGTTCTGTACCTTCAAGGCGAAATCACCAGAATGTTCAGCCTACTGACCATCATAGGGGTCATCAGCATGTCTGTAACGCCCTGGATAGCCAAGACTGTTACACTGTGTGTATATAAAGGTGCAAGACTTGCTAATCAAGTCATTTAGTTAGAAACGTGTTACAGAAACTATAATTGAACTAGGGTTAAAAGATTTTGGTTACAAAAGTTACATTTCATATAATTTAACATTTTGTGCATGGGATCCCAAAAGAAATAGAGTTTAAAAGACAGTTTACAAAAATTCCAGGCTATAAACATGTACTGGCCACTCTAAGGGAAAAACAGACATTTAGGCTTCTCTCATCCTGTATCACTCCTCGGTCGTGGCAGCTGATCAGCTGACTATGTACATTCAGCCCCCGAAGCTCTCCAACTCAAGACTGGTCTTCCTTGCTCTGTCCTTTACGTGCACCACAAAGCACCCGTGAGCCGAGACCCAGCAAGAAACCAGATAACAGAGCATAATCATCAATCAATCAACTAGATAACTCATAAAGCATAGTCATATATTTAACAATCAATAATATTCACATAATCAGGCATTCAGCATACCAAGTTCATCAAATTAACATTAATAACCAATTCATATATTAACCAGGGTCGACGCCCTTAGGTCGCATCCATCTATCCCACTGACTCCGGCCCGCTTAAACCGAGCTCAGTGAATATTAAATTGTCCACAGCTACCAGTGGCCGAGCCGCGCCCTGTGTGTAAATATTGATTTCGGCACTCTTAGGTCATTTATCACATGTCCCATGGCATAATACCATCTCATGAAATCACATATAGGGAGTTCTTAGTCCCAACATTAACACATAACCGGGTGCAGTTTCTTACCTTTAGATTCCAATAGCTTGATTAGTGAAACTGTCACTCAAGCACGATCCCATTCCAGCCCTAGCGTACACCTAGTTACAGCCATGAATTAGAACCATCACTAAACTTCAATTCCATAACCTAACCTTGGGACCAATCCCGAGCCCTCGGGAAGCCCTAATTCCACCAAACGGGGTGGTCGAATCTAACCCCGAGCCCCCGGCCAAAAACCCTAAGAAATAACCCAAAAACCCACTTCTGGAAACAGGGTAGCGTTACAACGCCACAGAGTGGATGCTACAGTGCTACAAGCAGAGCCAAAAAGCCCCCGGAAACTCAGGCCTAGCGCTGTAGAACCCTAAGGCTAGCGCTACAGCGCTAGTTACAGCACCAGCACACCCCTGAGTTTTCTCCTTCGATTTTCCTCGAGCCAAAACTCTCCAAAACCCCTCCAAACCTCAAACACACACAAAATTGAGCCTACCATCATCTATATCTCACCCCACATAACCCAACAACCCAAAACTTAGCCATATGCACCATCAAACAAAGAAAACAAGATTTGAATCCAAGACTCAAGAACTCAACCAGAAAACTAGAACAGCCCAGAAACTCAAGTGTTCAAGCTCAGAATTTCTTACCTTAAGTGGGGAATTCGACCCTAAGTTTCCCTTCTAGACTTATGCTCCTCAATTCCTCAAGCTTAATACCTTGAATTCCCATCCAAAGTTCAAGATCATCATCAACTTCATCAAGGTTAGAAAATTCAGACCAAACTCACCAAAACTCAGCAATCTCAACATAGCTTTAAACCTTACCATAATTGAGTAATTAACTCCTGCTGAATCTCTTAGCTTCACCAAGGATCCTAGCCCCAAGCTCCAGCCCAAGATTTCCTGAGTTAAAGCTTCAAAATTCCTCAAGAGATGGTGAAGAAAAGGGAACTGAGTGAGAGAAAATAAGGTAAGCTTAGGTGTTCTGTCTTTCAATCTTTCTTTCTTCCTTCTGTCTCTTTCCTTCCGCTTCTCACACTTTCTAACAATTCCACTAAGTCCATAAAAGCAGCATATCATATATCCCTTTATTTAAACCAAATGACCATTTTGCCCTCCCATTAATACTTAAGTTTTTAAACATTCTAAGGGTATTTTGGTCATTTGTTTTCAATTCCCGCTAATTCCTTGAGTGGCCCTAAAAATTACCATTTACTTCCAGACACCTAAATAATCACCAATTATTTTCCTCAATATCAAATAGCCTCCAATATATTTCCCAAATTCCCAGAAATACCCCTAGGCTCACCCCGAGCCGGGTATAAATCTCCACTGTGACCTTTCCACTAAACTGCTCACTAGGATCGCCTCAAGTCAAAAGCTGTGAATATATCCACATAATAATGTGGTCTCAACAATTTATCACAAATATTTACATTTATGCCCTCAACGGGCCAAAATTACGAATATACCCTTCATAACCTAATCAGGGTCTACATGCATACTAATACTCATAATCATGCATCTCATATATCCAAATAGTCATATAAGCATTATTATCACATGATCATGCATTTAATCATTTAAATCACACATAATACAGTTATGCCCTCCCGGCACACTAATCAAGGCCCTTAAGCCTTATTAGTAATTTTGGGGCGTTACAATGTCAGTCGGTCAGTAAGGACTTCGACCCCAAGCTCGATGCCTTGTTCACAGATTCATAGGAATGCCCATGACAATCCACGGGGAGGGACTAGGAAAGGCTCATGAAGGCACAATGCTCCAACAAATCCCTATGTTCCACGATCGGAGCGTCAGGCATAGAGAACTACGGACGGTTAAGTAGAGCAAAGGCAGGCTAATTTAGTCTGTCCTGATGGAACGAGGATAGCCCCACCAATAAGGCATCCTCTGTCACCTGTAAGACATCCAACACCACCTCATCCTCAACGAGATATTCCAGCTCATGGGTACAGCAGGAGAAATCCTTCCCTGTCCGCGAATACTTCCGTCCCACGAACACGTGTTGAGAATCCAAGCCCTCGATCCCAACCGCGAGTTGTAAGCTTTGAAAATAGAATTTATTGGACAGAAAGCCATCATAGCGGCAGGTCCGAGAGCGACCTAAGAAATCATTTGAGTTCAACCCAAAGTCGCTGGAATGATCCACAACCCGACTTGTGAGATCATCTGAACTCGTAGAGAAGATATCTAGCTCGAGATAAATATATTAGCTATACTCAACACAAGGGAGGACCGTCCATAGTACACGACAACGGGAATGCCCCACCTAACCAAGCTCGAGCTTGGAGGGACAATAACCCATCAAACGCGTATGATAGGATGGGAGTTGTTGAACAGCCCCCAGCTAACCTAGGGACTAGGGACCAAACCCTCGAGAGACTAGCTCTAATGGAAGAGAAAATGAAATGACTCTTGTTCGTGAAGGAAAAGGACGATTTCGACTCAAATGAGCTCAAACCTTTTGCTCCAAACATTGTGGCAGCAACATATCCTGTAGGTTTTAGGATGTCGCACATGTCGAAGTTTGATGGAAATGGAGATCCATCCGATCACCTCAGAATGTTTAACACCATGATGATGGCCCACAATGTCGGACTTAATCTAAGATGTATCTTGTTCCCTGCAACTCTGGTCGGACCTGCCAGGCAGTGGTTTAAACAATATAAGAGGCATTCCATAAGCTTGTGGAAGAAATTTTCTTCCTATTTCAAAAAAGAATTATGAGCTTCACAGGAAGCTCGAGTTGAGGCTGATTCATTGGCCAATGTCAAGCAGTAACCCAGCGAGACGCTGAAGGCATATCTGAGCAGATTTTCCAATGTTGCTGCATGAGCTAGGGATGCTGATGAGAACTCCAAGCTTATGGGAATGAGGATGGGAATCCTCGTCGGGAGTGACCTATGGCAAGAACTCCAAAGAAAAGGAGTTAAAAGCATAGACGAATTCTTGGCCCGAACTCAAGAATGGATAAACCTGGAGGAGGTGCGAGCTTGTGTTGCAGGAACCAGCTAAACCCCTGTCTGACCCGTTGGAGCGGTAAAGGATGTTGCAGCCATGGCTCAAACCATTACCCAGAATAACCAAGGGGGGAACAACAAAAGGAAGGGGAATGGTGAGGGCGACCAGAGCGAGACGAAGAAAAACAAGTCCGGGGAGAAGTTCAAACCTATCTACGCTACATATACTGACCTAACAGATACACGAGAGCATATCTTTCTAGCAAATTCTAATCGCCTTCCATGGAAGAAGCCATAACCATTGAGAAACCAGAGGGCAAAGAGAGATCCTTAAAAATTCTGTCGATTCCATAACGACATCGGTCATAACACCGATGATTGTCGACATCTGAAGGATGAAATTGAAACTTTCATCATAGCTAGATTGTTGGTCCAGTACGCCCGAAATTTGGTAGTTCTTAATCAGCCCACCGGGCAGAACCCTCAATTAGTTACAGAAGCTCTGATGGGCCAATCCAGAGCTTAGGCAAACCAGGTCATACCTCCTCCAATAATAGGGGAGATATAACCACTATTGCAGGAGGACCTCATTTGGTGGGCATGAGCAGTGAGGCCTAAAAGAGGTACATTAATGAACTGAAGACTTATAACGGGGTGGATTTCATCCCGAAGCAACAGTTATCAAAACAGTAGTGATTGGAAAAGCAACCAATCATTTTCACAGAAGAGGATGCTAGCCACGTCCAATTCCCACATAATGATCTGCTGGTAGTAACCGTTCAGCTCGTTAACCGAAGGGTCCGAAGAATACTGATGGATAACGGAAGCTCTGTAAATTTACTTTTCAGGTCCACCCTGGAAAAAATGGGACTGTCTGTATTCAATTTGAAGGCGACCTCGATGACTCTGTATAGTTTTTTGGGTGAAAGATCAGCGACCATAGGGACAATCAGACTAGTGGTGACATTGGGAGAAGAGTCACGAACTGTCTCCAAAGTACTCGAGTTCATGGTAATCGATTGCCCAGTCGCATACAATGAGATTTTGGGCTGACCTACGCTGATGGTATTTGAAGCCATAACATATATCCGGCACCTGGCAATAAAATTCCCCTTAGCTACGAAAATATGTACAGTCAGTGTTGATCAGCTCGCTGCCATAAAATGCTATAGTATTTCTATGAAAGGAAAGTCAACCCGGGAAGCAGGCAATGGTCATAAATGACGGAGGTGAGGAGTCCCAGGAGGTGGAAGTCATTCATGGGATGGAAGAACCTCAACAAGAAGAGGTTAGTGAGGTCACCCAATGTGATGACATTGATCCTCGGATAGGCGAAGACATGTCAGAGCTCAAAGCTATAGAAGAGCTCGAGGAAGTGAACATCTACCCCAAAGAAGCTTCAAGAGTCGTAAATATTGGGAAGAATCTTGAATACAAAAGAAAGATAGAGTTGGTCAATTTTTTACAGAAGAACCTGGATGTTTTTGCCTGGTTGCATGAGGATATGGTGGGAATCAATCCAAATATAATAATGCACATATTAAATATGGACAATAACGTGCCTGCAATATCCCGAAAATGGCGACTTTTGGGAATGGTTCGAGCTGAAGCAATAGAGGAAGAGGTAGCTTGGTTACTAAAATGTGGGTTAATCCGGGAGGCAAAATACCCAATATGGGTGGCCAATCCTGTGCTGGTCCCATAGCTGAGTGGGAAGTGGAGAACTTGTATCGACTTCTCTGACCTAAACAAAGCTTGTACCAAAGACTGTTTCCCACTGCCAAGGATTGACCAGTTGGTAGGCTCCACGGAAGGTCACGAGCTCATGTCTTTCATGGACGCGTACTCTGGATATAACCAGATCGCGATGAACCCTGCAGACCAAGAGCATACTAGTTTCATGACCGAAAATGATGTATATTGTTACAAAGTTATGCCATTCGGATTGAAAAATGTCGGGGCTACATATCAATGCTTGGTCAACAAAATGTTCGCTAACTAGATCGGGAAAACATGGAGGTGTATGTCGATGACATGCTTGTCAAGTCAAAGACTGCCAATAAACATATGTCCTACTTGGAAGAATTTTTTGGGATATTAAGGAGATATGACATTAAGCTTAATCCCCAGAAATGCACTTTCGGGGTGGCATCTGATTTTTTGGGATTCATAGTCAACACAAGTGGAATAGAGGCAAATCCTGAAAAAATTAGATCATTGTTAGAAATACCTTCACCCAAGTCGCATAAAGAAGTTCAAAGACTAACCGGAAGGGTGGCGGCTTTAAATCGCTTCATTTCGAATCCACTGACAAGTGTCTTCCATTCTACAACTTGCTCAGAGGAAACAAGAAATTTTAATGGACGGAAGAGTGCGAACATGTAATGAACCAAATTTACTAATAAGGCTTAAGAGCCTTGATTAGTGTGCCGGGAGGGCATAATTGGATTATATGTGATTTAGTGGATAAAAGCATGTTATATGATTATTTGAATATCTGTGATGCATGACTATGTGCACTAGTATGCATGTAGGCCCTGATTAGGTTAGAAGGGCATAATTGTAATTTCGGCCCGTTGAGGGCATAACTGTATATATATGTGATAAATTGTCGAGACCACATTAGTATGTGGATATATTTGTAATCTGTGACTCGAGACGATCCTAGTGAGCGGTTTAGCGAAAAAGTCACGGCGGGGATTTATACCCGGCTCGAGTCAAGCCTGGGGGTAATTATGAGAATTTAGAGAATATATTGGAGTCTATTTTGGTATTGGGGAATATAATTAGGTATTGGTTAGGTGTTGGGAAGTAAGCGGTAAATATTAGAGACACTCGAGGAATTAGCGGAAATTGGGAATAAATGACCAGAATGCCCTTGGATGGGTTAAGGGCTTAAATTTTAATGGGGGGGTATTGTGGTCATTTGGTTTATAAGGGATAAGTATTATTAAGTTTTATACTTTAGTGGAATGTGTAGAAGGTAGTAGAGGTCTGAAGAAAAGAAAGAAAAGAAGGAAAAGGAAGGAAGGGAAAACAGAGCAAATTTTCAAGAACGGTTTGGGTCTTCTCCACCAATTTCTTCTGGAGATTTGAGGCTAGAATCCAAAGGATCTTAAGGTTGAGATTGTATACTTGGGGCCTTGATCAGGTTGGGGAAACTAGCTGAGGTTGTTCATCGGTTGAGGTAAGACTTTGAGGTTAATATTTCAGTTCTTGGTATTGGTGTTGAATTGGTTTTCTTAGCAGAATTCTGTGGAAATTATAAGGAGTTGAGGCTGAAGCTTTGAGGAGGTGAAGGCTAAGATAGTGTCGAGAATAACCTAGGTTGGGCCCACCCATCAATGGTAAGGAATTCTAGTTCAAGTTATGTGGTTTCAGTTGTTTTTATTGAGTTTCTGAGCTTTAGGTTCAGCTATGGTGATTTCCTTGATTTGGGGTGCATGTGATTGAGTTATGTATGGTTGGCATGTGTGGGGTGAGTTGGAGATGTTGGTAGGCTTTATTTTATGTTTGGTTGAAGTTTGGAAGATATTTGTTAAGGTTTGGCTCGGGGAAAATCGAAGGAGGAAAATGCAAGGTTTGTTGTGCTGTGACTAGCGCTACAGCGCTAGTCACTGGGCGTTGTAGCGCTAGGCTATGTGGTCTGGGGCATTTTAGGCTCTGTTTGTAGCGTTGTAGTGCTCTCCTTAGAGCATTGTAGCGCTACCCTATTTCTAGAAAGGGGTTTTTTGGTTATTTTCAAGGGTTTTTGCCCGAGGGTTCGGGGTTTGATTCCACCACCCCGTTTGGTGGAATTAGGGTTTCCCGAGGCTAGGTTTTGGACTTGAGGTTTGGTGATGATTCTAATCTATGGCTGTGACTAGGTGTATGCTAGGGCTTGGATGGGATCGTGCTTGAGGATTAAATTGAACAAAGCTAGCGAATATGAAGGTAAGAAAACTGCACTCGGTTATATGTTTGTGGTGGGACTAAGAGCTCCCTATATCTGTATGATGTCATAGATGGTATTATGCCATGGGACATGTGATAAACGGCTTAAGGGTGCCGTAACTAATACTTGCGCACAAGGCACAGCTCGGCCACTGGTAGCTAAGGACAGCTTAATAATCACTGAGCTCAGTTTAAGCGGGTCGGAGTCAGTGGGATAAACAGAGGGTGCGACTTAAAGGTGTTAACCCTATTTATCTTATGTGATTTGATTATTGATATGAAATGATGTACTTGGTATGCTGAATACTTGATTAACATGAGTGCTTAAACTGTTGAGTACATGCTTATGCGGTATGAGTTATCTGATTGTTTGTTGAATGATTATGCCCTGTTATTGTGTTTTCTTGCTGGGCCTTGGATCACAGGTCCTACGTGGTGCAGGTAAAGGCAAAGGCAAGTTGGACCAGTCCTGAGATGGAGAGCTGCGAGGCTGAATGTACATAGTCAGCTGATCGGCCGCCATGGCCAAAGAGTGGAACAGGACGAGAAATGCTTAACTGTCTGTTTTGCCTTAGAGTGGCTAAACACTGTATTTAAACCTTGAATCTTTTGTAAACAGTCTTAAACTTATTACTCTTGGGATCCCATGTAAAAAGAAAATGTTTATTCATAAGAAGTGAAGCTTTTGAGACCTAAATCTTTTAACCCTAGTTCATCTATAGTTTCAGTAACACGTTTTGAGTTAAATGACTTGATTAGCTAGTCTTGCACCTTTATAAACATACAGTGTAACGGTCTTGGCTATCCAGTGCATTACAGAACAAGCATTCCACGATCTGAAAACGCACCTGGTAGAGCCCCTAATATTATCCAAACCAACATAAAAAAAACCTGTATTTCTTTATTTTTCCGTGACAGAGAATGCAATAAGTGCCGTGTTAGTTCGAGAAGAAGACCATGTTCAGAAACCAGTGTATTATGTAAGCAAGAGGCTTCTTGGAGCTAAATCACGGTACCCACTGATAGATAATCCGCCATTCTGTTTAATTTTGTCTTCCAGAAAGCTCCGACCATTTTTCCAACCCCATTCTATCAACGTCTTAACCGACCAACCTTTAAGGCAAGTATTGCAAAAACCTGAAACGTCGGGACATCTCTTAAAATTGGCCATCGAACTTAGCTAGTTCAAGATATTACACATGCCACAAAGTTCAATCAAGAGTCAAGCCCTTATTGAATTTATGGCTGAATGCACCGATTTTCAGGACGAGCTCATGAGGGAGCCGATGTAGGAATCATTGAAAATCTTCATTGATGGATCGTCAAACGAGAATGGATCAAGAGCTAGAATAATCTTAATCTCTCCAGAAGGACATTGATTCCATACAGCTCTGAGATTCGGATTTGAGGCATCCAACAACGAAGCAGAATATAAAGCCTTACTGGCAGGGTTAAGGGTGGCAAGAGAGTTGAAGGCGAAAGCCATCCAATTCTATATTGATTCCCAACTCGTGGTAAATTAGGTATTGGGAGAGTATCAAGCTCGAGGCATCAAGATGGCGACCTACCTGGCCAAGGTAAAAGTGGAGCTATCTGAATTTGAGTTTAGCTCTGTTGAACAGATACCCCGTGAGCAGAACTCTAACGCTGACGCTTTGGCACAACTTGCTACCAGAAAAAAGGCTGAAACAATGAATGCAATACCAGTGGAGTACCTAGAGAGCCCAAGTGTACTAAGAGATTCAATGGAGGTCGGAATGATTGACATAAGATTGACCTGGATGACTCCTATAATGGAATATCTTGCAACTGGAAAGTTACCTGATGAGAGAAAAGACGTGAGAAAAATACTTTACCAAGCTCCACGGTACGTAATAGTTGGTGGAATCTTGTATCGGCGAGGTCATTCGTTACCCCTCCTACGATGTGTTCTTCTCGAGGAAGCCAAAACCATTCTGCAAGAAATACACGAAGGATTTTGTGGAGATCATGCTGGGGGCAAAACCTGGCACTGAAGGTACTGAGACAGGGCAAGTTTTGGCCCACTTTAACAAAAGATTCGATCTCGTATGTGCAAAAGTACGATAAATGCCAGCATTTTGCCGTAGTTGCCCGAGATGCTCCAGTCGAGCTAACAATGATTTCATCCCCATGGCCATTTGCAGCATGGGGAATTGACCTGATAGGTTGCCTACCTATGGGAAAATGAGGAGTTCGATATGAGGTGGTGGAAATTAATTACTTCACGAAGTGGGTAGAAGCCGAACCTCTGGCAACCATCACCTCAAAGACAGTCCTAGAATATCATCTGACGATTTGGGCTTCCTAAGAAGATTGTGTCAGACAACAGGACGTATTTCGATAGTGATCTCTTCACAAACTTTTGTGAAAGATACGGCATAACGAAGATTTTTTCGTTGGTAGCTTACCCACAAGCTAGTGGCTAGGTCGAGGCTATAAATAAGACGCTCAAGGCAAGCCTAAAGAAAAGGTTGGAGGAAGCCAAAGGATTATAGCCCGAGCAGCTCCCGCAAGAACTTTGGGCCTACCGAACTTCTTACAGAACCTCCATGGGGCATACTCCTTTTTCACTAACCTTCGGAAGCGAGGCCATGCTTCCAATTGAAGCAATGGTGGCTACTCATAGGCAGAATACATTTGACCAAGAAAAAAATAATGAGCTACTTAGCGCATCCCTCGATCTGATCGAAGAAAAACGAAAGGAATTGGAATTACAGCTCGCCCATTATCAACAAAATCGCACTCGCTATTTCAATTCAAAAGTCAAGGGACGCAGACTTAGATTAGGCGATCTAGTTCTCTGAAGGGTCTTTCTGGCGAATAAAGACCCCAAGGATGGAGTCTTGGGCCTGAACTGGGAAGGACCCTACCAGATCATAGAAGTCTTGTGCGAAGGGACTTTTAAGATAGCCCGACTAAATGAGGAAGTAGTCCCACGGACCTAGAACGCTCTTCATTTAAAAAAATTATTATCAATAATATTACCATCAATGTAAGGCTTATTTATAAAAGCCATTTTAAATAAATGACAGATGGATTATTGAATAATCATTTTTTAGTTTTAGTATTGCAAGCTCGTGTTCTCACATTGTAAAAGCAACCAGGAAAGTTTATACATTCTGGTTACTTGAGGGGCACATAACCGAGGTGAGTTTTGAGAAAATTAAGCCTACTCGAATAAGATTAAAGACTTGGAAGCTTGGAGAAATTGATTATTCAGGGCTTTTTAAAGCTCGAGTTTTTAATAAACCTAGCACGAACTAAGCTGTAATTCATCTAAAACCTTGGATATAACCAGGTCTGAAGCTTAGAAGCTTGGAGAAGTTGATTATTCAACGGCTTTTTAAAGCTCGAGTTTTTAATAAACCTAGCACGAGCTAAGCTTAAAAAAAAATTATTAAAAACCTTGATATAACCAGGTCTGAGGCTTGATTCTTAACAGGTATAATGCTATAAAGCTTATTGAAAACCCTAGATATAACTAGGTTCGAGGCCAAAACCTTAACAGGTATGATGCAAATAAGCGAGCAAATTCTTGGATACAACTAAGATTGATAAAATCTATCTCGATCTAAAGTCGATCCATAAGATTTTGAATGTACAAGAGTCTAAGGATTCATAAACATGAGAAAATAATAAAGGAAAGACAAATAGATCATAAGTAAGATGTATATTCAAATAAGAAAAAATATCGTCACATCGAAGAACCTCGAGCTAAGCCTGAAGGCAATTGTTTTTGTAACGCCCTGGTTACCCCAGAACCGTTACGGTGAACGATAAACCAAAAATTTGACCCGCTACCCGAGTCCTTTGGTTAAAAACGTGTTCTAAGTGTTATTAACAGGCTAAGGTGGAAAATCAATAAAAAGGAAAGGATATGTTTTATTTAATACATAAAACTATTCATGGGCCCATAAGAACATTTACAAGTTATTTACAACTCAAAAAGGTCATTACTGTTTCAAAACTTACAAACCCGCCGACCTAAGCGGCAAAAGAATAAGGTAAACCCCCTAGTTCTTCTGAGAACTCCTTGGCCGTGGTGGTCAAGCGGCCGCATATGTACACATCACAACCTAAGCTCTCCACTCAAGGCTGGGTGAGCTTTTCTTTCCCTTTACCTGCACCCCATAGCACTCATGAGCCAAAGCCCAGCAAGAAAAAACAGTATTGGATATAAACATTATCAAATGATTATCATTATAATCATACAGAGCTTATAGCTCTTAAACAGATGAGTGAATATCACTTGAGGTTCTAGAAAACCATACTGAGTTACTAACAAGCAAGTCACTAATTTAAACAGAAGAGTGGCTGCTAGGTAAGCCACTAGCCTTAAACAGATGAGAGACTAATAGGTAAGTCTCTAACTTAACAGATGAGTGACTGATGGGTAAGCCACATAAGCGCATATAGTATTCATCGAACTTGAGGTCGGTCCAGGATTAATGCTCTTTGAGTCATCCAATGCAGATGTCAATTAGATCTAATCTTTATTGGCTTGCGTTGAACACGCTAAGGTCGTCCTAACTTATGAGTCAGCACCGTGTGACCAGTGCCCAGTACCACTGCCGAACCTAACTAATGAGTCACAGCTTCATAGTTGATACCGACACCTTTGCAAATTCTGACTAATGAGTCAGTGCCATACACAAGTGAGCAAGATTTACTAAGCTTTCGATAATCAATCCATGTCCACATTTACACAATCAACATGCTTCGAGAATAATCATGCATGTCACATATGGGGTGCAGTTTTCTTACCTCTGGTTCGAGCAAGAAATAATAATAAGAACGACTCCTGAGAACGATAGACCTTTGATTCCTTAGCGGTTACCTAATCACAACCAATTATAACCTCCATTAATGAAAATCAACATGGATAGGGTCTTAACCTAAGCACCACTCTCGGGACCTCGAAACATGCCCACACGGTGAGTAGATTCGATCCCGGGCCTTAAGGACTGAAATCCCATGTCAAAAACCCTTAAAGATACTCAAAACAGGACTTTGAAGGAACAGAGTAGCGCTACAGGGCTGACCCCTAGCGCCTCAGCGCTATTCTCAGAACCCCCAACACGCCCAAATGCCCCCTGAGTAGCACTGTAGCGCCCTAAGGTGGGCGCTACAATGCTACCTCCAGACCAGGAACCCCCTGAAACCTCCTTCTTCATCTCCTTCGATTCTAACCTGATTCCAATTATTCCAAATCCCATTTTCGATGCCAAATGAAGCCAAAAATCATCCTAACACACCCCAAACATCACAACCATAAGAACCCTAGCCAAAACTCCCAACAAAACCAAGTATTCAACCTAGAAATCACAACTGTAAAACAGAACTAAAACATGGAAAACCAGGGATTTCAATGGTTAGAAACTTACCCAAAGTTCAGCTTATGATGCTCTTCAATGGAGGAACACACTCACAAACTCCCAAGGCTTACTTCCCAAGCTTGAATCCTCAAGAATGATTCAAAAATCCCAAAGAAAAAAATGAAGGAAAGGATGATACGGGAGAAGCTTCAAGTAGACTCTGTTTTTCTACCTCTTTCTCAGCTCAAAAATGGTTATATCTATCCTAGGGGTGAAAAGACCAAAATACCCCTAGGTAAATTAATAGTTTCTAAAGGCTCCCAAGGGCAAAATTGGTATTTTCCACCTATCTCATTAATCATAATTAACGTTCTCCAATTCCCGCTATTCTCGATAATCTCAAACACAAATAATTCATATCCCGTTACCCTTTAATTCCCGGTAACGCTCTAATCATTAAAATCACCCCGAGACCCATCTCAGGCCTTGAACTTAAACCTGTTATGACTAGACCACTAATCAATAATCCATGATCGTCTCATGCCGAATAGCTCGAGCAAATCCACATTATAATGTGGTCTCAACAACATATCACCGACATGCATACAATTATACAATTATACCCTCAACGGGCCAAATTACCATCACACCCCTGTAATTAAAGTGTGGACCCACATTCATGCATTTAACATCATATTATAGTATAATTCACATATACATGCATTCTATCAATTAATGGCATAATTAAGCAAGTATGGCCCTCCCAGCCTACTATTCTCGCCATTAAACCACATCGGAGAATTCGGGGCATTACAACTATCCCCTCCTTACTGAAATTTTGTCCTCGAAATTTACCTGAACAACTCAGGATACTGACTCAGGACACAACATTCTACCCAATAAACTTACAAACCGCACACCTTTCAGGTGATTCAATAATTCCTCAAGCCAACCTAATATCATTCCTCATAGCATCCCTGATACCAAGTCCCTCCATACCCAAGTTCCGAACTGTACTCGAAAGTTGCACTCTCATCTGCATCCCTACTGATCAATTTAATTTCTATTCAGTCTAATCAATATACTTCAAGAGATGCTCATGACTGTCCAGGGTTGTCCCTTATGTAACACATTAACTTCCCTCAGCAAATACTCGTCTGAATCCTTCCTAGTAGACACTCAGCACCAAGTCCTTCCAGTTTTTTTTTCCAACCTGAGCAAAAGCTACCCAATCCACTGGTCACTTCCGAGGAACTAACTCTGGGCTCTAAACGAGTAAAGTATCCCAATCTTTCCTATCCAAACCAGGAGCCATAAAATCACCAAAGGTTCCCATTCTGCCTACCACTGAGTAACCACACTTACTAAGTTCCCACAAACGGAAATATCATCACCTGTATTCCTTTTATCTTAAGTAATGAGGCCCTCTCTCTACTACCCAAACACAGACAGCCTTCTCAGAGTTTAACTCACAAATGACCGGTCATCTCCGGCTACATCCATTTGTACCATAACCCAGAGTGGATAAACCAACCCACCAAACATCTACAATATATACTACTGCTATCTTACCACTTTCGACATTCTTTTACCACAAATGCCTAGTACGGCTACTCTGTCCCAATTTATCCTTCTCATATCACTAAGAACGGGATTAGCCACACCCATTCATTAATTGATTCCTGAACAAACCCCAAACCTTCCTTGAAACCAGAGGATAATACTTCCATACAATAATTTTTTTTTATCTGTTCCTCCTCGGTAACTTGCCTGTTTCATCCATCCAATCTCTTCTATCAGACCTCACAGCCTGCCTCATATATCAGCAAACATTTTCCGCGAATCGCAGGGGCAGGTGGAGGATTCCAACCCCCAATTGTCATCTTCTACCCTTACCAAAACCAAAAACTGAGTCCAGTTAACCATTCTCAGCACACACACCCTGAACTAATCTGTCTTCACCGACTAAACTTCTCAGCCCTGGCATTTATATCCAAAACCATCTCAAGGGAAAATCCAAATAATTACAGCAATCGAACACACATAAAGCATACCAAACACCAATATTATGCATAACCTATCAAATTTCTTTATCACTAAATGCGTTCATACCTATTATGCCCTCCATGCCAATAAACAAGTATAGCATATAAGTTCAATTTAAACATGTAATAACCCGCAATCCATATATCATCAATATCCATGTATTCATCCACATGTAGGAGCAATGCTAATCAGCATGCCTTAATATCATCACACAGCAATCAAGGGCCAGGCCCTATCAGTATCTCATGCTCCCTATCAATCATACCAATTAATACACTCATATTTTACTCAAGCACTTAAGCATACAATTTCATGTACTCACTACAAACCCCTGAGTCGAGCTTGTCTTTGGCGGCGAGTGTACATGTCCAGCTGATCTTCAGGAACCCATAAACCCAAACGGCTCTGATACCAAATTGTAACGCCCTGGATAACCAAGACCGTTACACTGTGTGTTTAAAATAGTGCAAGACTTGCTAACCAAGTCATTCAGACAAAGTGTAAACTCTATACCATTATCAGAGTAAGAATAAAAATATTTCGGTCACAAACAGGCTATTTTCATTAAAAATGACGGTTTAATACATGGAGACTCAAAACAGGGTTTAGGTGTCTTAGATACAACAAATTCTAGAAGTTACAAATAGTTCAAGCCACTCTAATGGCAAAATATACATTTTAGGTTTCCGTTCCTGTACAATCTCTCGACCGTGGCGGCCGAGCAGCTGACGATGTACACCTCGCCCCCAGAGCTCTCCAACTCATGGTTGATTCAGCCTACCCTTGCCTTAACCTGCACCACGTAGCACCCGTGAGCCAAGGCCCAGCAAGAAAGCATAATAACATAGCACGATCAGTAACACTTATCTAATATTTTACAAAGCTCAATTAAGAATTCGATATTTCATAACATTTATCCAATCAGTAATAACAGTTTGTCATCCAAACAGTCAACCAACTATATTCATAACACAATATTCACATTCATAGCCAATAGATTGTCACAACCATCAAATAACATTCAGGGTTGGCGCCCTTAGTCGCACCCTCTATTTAACACACTGTCTTCGGCTCATTAGGGCCGCCCCCAGTGTAATACTCACTGACTCCGGCCAGCTTAACCGAGCTCAGTGATAAATAAGCTGCCTCAGCTACCAGTGGCCGAGTCGCGCCCCAGTGCGCAAATATTGATTCCGACACCCTTAGGCCGATAATCGCATGTCCCATGGCATAATAACACCATCACACGACATGATATACAAATGGAGGGAACTCTTAGTCCCATCATGTTCACATGGTTAATCACATTCACATAACAATGTATACAAGCATAGGGAACACTTAGTCCCAACCTAACCACATAATCAGGTGCAGCTTTCTTACCTTTCAATTCACTAGCTTTGATCACTTGACTCCTTGAGCACGATCCCCCTCGAGCCCTAGCGCTTACCTAAACACAATCATGGCCAAAGTCATTATAAATCCCCAAGTTCAAAACCTAGCCCCGGGGCCAATCCCGAGCCCCCGGGAAGTCCTAGTTCCACCAAACAAGGTGGTGGAACCAAACCCCAAACCTTAGGTCAAAAACCCTTGCAAACAACCCTAAAATTCACTTCAGGAAGCAGGGTAGCGCTACAGCGCTCATGGGAGGGCGCTACAGCGCTACAAACAGAAGCCAAAATCCCTCAGCAAACTTGGCCTAGCGCTACAGCGCCCAAAGGCTAGCGCTGTAGCGCTAGTCACAGACAGATTTACACCAATTTTCTTCCTCTGCGATTTTCTCGAACCAACTCGAACCAAAACTCTTCTAACTCTTTCCCAATCTCAAAAACAACCTCATGACCATATTCCACTCATCCCAAGCACCCCAAACATCTAGAACTCAAGCACATGCATCCACAAACTCAGAATTCACCATAGCCACTCCTAAGCTCCAAAACTCAATCAAAACCAGCTGAACAACAAAGTTAGAGTTTAGGCTTTATACCTTTGATAGAATTTCGACCACAAGCTGTCTCTAAACCTTCTTGGCTTGCCTCTCCTCAGTCTTAAGCCTGAATTCCTAAAGTTCCATCCAATTCAACTTAAGCACCATAGCTTAAAAACCAGAAACAAAACCAAACCAGCAACTGAAGAGATTACAGAACCTTACCTCAAGTGATGGCCTAATCCTGCTAACCCTTGCCAAATCCTCAATCTTTGCTCAGAAACCTTGTGGCTCAATTGGACTAACTTTCCTCTGAGTTTTACTCCAGAAACCCTCAAGAAATTGGTGAAGAAAACATAAACCGACTTAGAGAGTACAGCTCTATTTTCCCTTCCTTTTCTCTTTTCTTTCTTTTTCAGGCTTCTCCAATATTCTACAAATCCCACTAACAATAAGCCCTGGTATTATTTAACTTCTGTAAGCTAAATTACTAGTATGCCCTCCCCATTAAATCCAAACCCTTTAATCCACTTAGGGGCATTTTAGTCATTTTACCCAATTCCCGCTAACTCCTCGAGTGTCTCTAACATTTCCCGCTTAATTCCCGATACCTAACTAATCTCCAATTATATTTCTCAATGTTAAAAATAGACTCCAATATGCTCGCTAAATTCCCATTTATACCCCTAGGCTCACCCCCAGCCGAGTATAAATCCCCGTCATGACTTTCTCGCCAATCTGCTCACTAGGATCGTCTCGAGTCACAGATCACAGATATATCCACATAATAATGTGGTCTCAACATTAGCTTACCAAAATATACACAAGTATGCAATTACGCTCTCGATGAGCCAAATTACCAAAATACCCTCACACCAGAGTATATAGTCCCATGCATGCCTTTATCATCATATAATAATATGACCCACACAATCATGCATATAATTACATAATAGTACAGTAAATCAATTATGGCCCTCCCGGCCTCCTAATCAAGGTCCTAAACCTTATTAGGAAATTTGGGTCGTTACAGCACGGCTGACAACGCCGGAGGCAAAGCCAATATGTAAGCCACTTGACCAACCCTCTCCAGGATCTCAAGTGGACCTACAAATCTAGGGCTCAGCTTGCCTTTCTTCCCAAACCTTCTCACCCCTTTCCATGGCGAGACTCTAAGGAAGACATAGTCTCCCACTTGGGACTCCACGTTCTTGCGCTTGGGATCTGCATAGCTCTTCTGTCTACTATGAGAAGCGAGCATCCGAGCTCTAATCTTCTTAATAGCCTCACTGGTCCTCTGAACTGCCTCAGGACCCAAGTATCTCCTTTCACCTGTCTCATCCCAATGAATGGGAGATCTGCACTTCCTACCATACAGCATCTCAAAAGGTGCAACTCCAATGGTAGACTGATAACTATTGTTGTAGGAGAACTCTATCAAAGGTAGATACTTACTCCAAGATCCACCAAAGTCCAGCACACATTCTCTCAGCATGTCTTCCATAATCTGGATCATCCTCTCAGATTGCCCATCTGTCTGAGGGTGACAAGCAGTACTGAACTTCAGTTGTGTCCCCATGGCTTTCTGCAAACTCCCCCAAAACTTGGAAGTGAAAGTAGGGTCCCGATTTGACACGATCGACCTAGGAGCTCCATGGAGGCGCACGATCTCTCTCACATAGAGATCTGCATACTGGTCAACTGTATATGTAGTCCTCACTGGTAGAAAGTGAGCTGACTTGGTGTAGCAATCCACTATCACCCAAATAGAATCATGCTGACCAACAGTCCTGGGTAAGCCCACCACAAAATCCATTGTGATGTCTTCCCACTTCCACTCTGGGATATCCAGAGGCTGCAATAACCCTGCCGACCTCTGATGCTCAGCCTTGACCTGTTGACATGTCAAGCACTTAGCCACATACTCCACTACATCTCTCTTCATCCCTGGCCACCAATACAACGATCTCACATCCTGATACATCTTCGTGGTGCCTGAATGCAAAGAGTAAGGTGTAGTATGAGATTCATCCAAAATCTCCCGCCTCAAAGAAGTGTCTAGCGAAACACATATCCGCCCCTTGTATCTCAACAAGCCTAACTCAGACACTGTATAATCTCTGGATGCTTCAGCCAGAACATCCTCTCTGATCTTGATCAGCTGTGGATCACTCAGCTGACCCTCCTTAATTCTCTCCAAAAGCGTAGACTGTAGCGTAATATTAGCCAACTGGCTCACCAGCAACCCTATACCAGCTCTGGTCATATCATCTGCTAACTCTCTGGCTATCAGCCTCATACCATGACTCTGTCCCGGACCCTTCCAGCTTAAAGCACCAGCTACCACGTTGGCCTTTCCTGGATGATACAAAATCTCACAGTCATAATCTTTTACTAACTCTAGCCAACGCCTTTGCCTCATATTTAGGTCTTTCTGGGTGAAGAAGTACTTCAGGATCTTGTGGTCTGTATAGATCTCACACTTCTCTCCATAGAGATAATGCCTCCATATCTTTAAAGCAAAAACCACAGCCGCCAACTCTAAATCATGAGTAGGATATCTCTTTTCATACTCCTTCAACTGACGAGAAGCATAAGCAATTACCTTCTCTGATTGCATCAAAACACAGCCCAAACCCTGATGAGAAGCATCGCAATAAATCACAAACTTCTCCTGATCCATTGGAAGACTCAGAATCGGAGCTGTAATCATTCTCTGCTTCAGTTCCTAGAAGCTGTTCTCACACTTATCTGACCACACAAATTTCTGGCTCTTACGTGTCAGCTCAGTCAATGTAGTAGCAATCTTTGAGAACCCTTCCACGAACCGCCTATAATAACCTGCCAATCCAGGGAAACTTCTAACCTCAGAAGCATTCTTTGGCCTTGGGCAATCTCTGACCGCTTCAATCTTCGCTGGATCTACCTTAATCCCCTCCTTACTGACAATGTGCCCAAGAAATGACACCTGAGACAACCAGAACTCACATTTCTTGAACTTAGCAAACAATATGTGTTCCCTCAATCTCTGTAGAACCAACCTCAGATGTTCCTCATGCTCTAATTCGGACTGAGAATATATCAGAATATCATCGATGAAGACGATCACAAACTGGTCCAGATAATCCTTGAACACTCTGTTCATCAGATCCATAAATGCAGCAGGGGGATTAGTCAATCCAAAAGACATAACTAGGAACTCATAATGCTCATACCTGGTACGAAAAGCAGTCTTGGGTATATCTCCTTCCTTGACCCTCAACTGATGATAACCAGAACGAAGGTCGATCCTTGAGAATACCTTCTTACCTTGCAACTGATCAAACAGATCATCTATCCTTGGCAAAGGATACTTGTTCTTAATTGTCAACTTATTCAATTCTCTGTAATCAATACACATTCTCAGAGAACCATCCTTCTTCTTTACAAACAGAACTGGCGCACCCCAAGGTGAGAAGCTAGGTCTGATAAAACCCAAATCTAACAGCTCTTGCAACTGTACTTTTAATTCTTTCAGCTCAACTGGGCCCATTCTGTAAGGCGCTCTAGACACTGGCTCCGTCCCTGGTGCCAGTTCTATAAAAAACTCAATTTCTCTATGCGGTGGCAACCCTGGCAAATCTTCTGGAAACACATCCAGGAATTCACATACAAGTCGAGTATCCGCTGGTCTCACTGGCATGACCTGAGTGGTATCAACCACACTGGCTAAGAATCCAATGCAACCTCTTTGCAATAGATCCCTGGCCCTCAACACAGAAATCATAAGAATGCGAGGTCCATGCACAGCACCAACAAACACAAAAGAATCCTCACCTTCGGGCTCAAAGGTGACCATCTTCCTTCTGCAATCAATAGTTGCCACATACCTTGCCAACCAGTCCATACCCAATATCATATCGAAGTCAGTCATAACTAACTCTATCAAATCCACTGATAACTCTCTGCCCTCCACTATCACTGGCAAAGATCTGACCCACCTCCTGGATACCACTAACTCTCCAGTGGGTAACAAAGTACCAAACCCCACAGCATAGAAATCACAAGGTCTACACTGTCTATCAATAATACTACTAGCAACAAAAGAGTGTTTAGCACCAGAATCAATCAATACATTACAAGGGGTTCCAGCACTAAGAAGCTGACCTGTAACAACTAAGGGAGAAGCCTCAACTTCTGCTTGAGTCAACGTGAACACCCGAGCTGTCCACCTTCCTGGGTTCTTCTTTTCTTACCTGGGGGCAATCTTTCTTAAAATGACCCACTGCTCCACACAAGTAGCAGGCCTTTTTCCTACACTCTCCCAAATGACGCCTCTTGCATCTAGGGCATTCAGGACGCGTCTTCCAGGCTTCACTACCCCCTGGACGACCTATTGTAATACCACGGGGTTGCCTGTCAGGACCTAGAACTGGGAAGGTGTCAGGAACCTTCCTCTTCTGATCACTGGGGCCTATACCCCTACCTAAACCCACAAATGGAGGAACTGTCCTCCTAAAATCCTTTCTGGCTACATTGTCACGCCAGATCTTGTTCTCTGCACTCTCATCTGTGAGTGCCTTCTCCACCACCTGTGCATAGGTGGTAACCCCTGCCACAATGGTGATACGAACATCACGGGCTAATCTGGGTTGTAGCCTCTGAAGGAATCTCTCTCTCCTGGTCCCATCAGTGGGCACCAGCTCCATGGAAAACTTTGCCAAACGATCAAACTTTAAGGCATACTCAGTGACTGACAAACTTCCCTGAAGTAGCCTAATGAATTCCTCAGCTTTAGCTGCCCTGATGGCATCATTGTAATACTTTTCATTAAACAAGGTTTGAAACTCCTCCCAACTCAGGGCATTAACATTCTTGGTCTGGGTGATCACCTCTCACCAAATCCGGGCATCCTCCCGAAACATATAGGAGGCACAGGCCACCCTCTCATTACCAGCTACCCTCATAAAGTCAAGGACAGTGGTAATCATGCTCATATATTGCTCTGCCTTGGCAGGATCTGCACTGCCCTCAAAAACTGGAGAATTGTTGCTTCCTGAACCTTTCATAAAGAGGTTCTCATTTACTTCCAACCTCAGGCAGCTGCTCTGCTGCTGGCACCGACACAGGAGGTGCCTCTGATACACTAGCCATTGTAGGCCCTTGTTGCTGTCTCAGGAGACGAAGCTCCTCTCCCTATGTCAACACTGTTGCCTGCAAGTCACTAAACAGCTGCTGCCAGTTTCCAAGAGCTGGCTGTGGAATCTGCGACTGGTCATTCTCCTGACCCTAACTGTTATTATTATTCTGGCCCTGATCACTCTGGCCAGCTGAAGTATCTGTATGCCCTGGATTCATTCTTATTTCTGATACCTTGCTGAAACATTTATCAATACAGCCAGTCAAGTAGTAATAACTAAACCTCTTGCTGCCTCACAGTCCAAGAACAAGCAGACAATGATCATATTCCACAGTCATACAATTATACAGGCAGATACATGTTTATAACATTCAGCACTCAGCATGTATCACATAATAATTCATAATCAACAATACTAACGAGTATGTTTCAGCAATTTCAGTACTAATTAGCACACGGTTGCTGAGCATATAATATTTCAGGGCACAGGTTAAACATGGTGCTCATGCATACAGGTAAAGCATATACACTATATTTATGCAGTTATACATATAACTACATAAATAGTTATCAAACCGTGAGTCGAGCTTGACTTCAGTGATGTGTGTACATGCCTAGCCAATCTGCAGGAACCTTAACCTTGGCACGCTCTGATACCAAGTTGTAACGCCCTGGTTACCCCAGAATCATTACGGTGAATGGTGAATCAGAAATTTGACCCGCTACCCAAGTCATTTGGTTAAAAACGTGTTCTAAGTGTTATTAACAGGCTAAGGTGGAAAATCAATAAAAAGGAAAGGATATGTTTTATTTAATACATAAAACTGTTCATGGACCCATAAGAACATTTACAAGTTATTTACAACTCAAAAAGGTCATTACTGTTTCAAAAATTACAAACCCGCCGACCTAAGCGGCAAAAGAATAGGGCAAACCCCCTAGTTCCTCTGAGAACTCCTTGGCCGTGGTGGTCAAGCGGCCGCATATGTATACATCACCACCTAGGCTCTCCACTCAAGGTTGGGTGAGCTTTTCTTTCCCTTTACCTGCACCACATAGCACCCATGAGCCAAAGCCCAGTAAGAAAACACAGTATTGGATATAAACATTATCAAATGATTATCATTATAATCACACAGAGCTTATAGCTCTTAAACAGATGAGTGAATATCACTTGAGGTTCTAGAAAACCATACTGAGTGACTGACAAGCAAGTCACTAATTTAAACAGAAGAGTGGCTGCTAGGTAATCCACTAGCCTTAAACAGATGAGGGACTGATAGGAAGGTCTCTAACTTAACAGATGAGTGACTGATGGTTAAGCCACACAAGCGCTTATAGTATTCATCGAACTTGAGGTCGGTCCGGCATTAATGCTCTTTGAGTCATCCAATGTAGATGTCGATTAGATCTAATCTTTATTGGCTTGCGTTGAACACGCTAAGGCCGTCCTAACTTATGAGTCAGCACCGTGTGACCAGTGCCCAGTACCACTGCCGAACCTGACTAATGAGTCAGTGCCATACACAAGTGAGCAAGATTTTCTAAGCTTTCGATAATCAATCCATGTCCACATTTACACAATCAACATACCTCAAGAATAATCATGCATGTCACATATGCGGTGCAGTTTTCTTACCTCTGGTTCGAGCGAGAAATAATAATAAGAATGACTCTTGAGAACGATCGACCTTTGATTCCTTAGCGGTTAGCTAGTCATAACCAATTATAACCTCCATTAATGAAAATCAACATGGATAGGGTCTTAACTTAAGCACCACTCTCAGGACCTCGAAACATGCCCACACGTTGAGTAGATTCAATCCCGGGCCTTAAGGATTGAAACCCCAAGTCAAAAACCCTTAAAGATACTCAAAACGGGACTTTGAAGGAACAGAGTAGCACTACAGCGCTGACCCCTAGCGCCCCAGCGCTATTCTCAGAACCCCCAACACGCCCAAATGCCCCCTGAGTAGCGTTGTAGCGCACTAAGGTGGGCGCTACAGCGCTACCTCCAGACCAGGAACCCCCTGAAACCTCCTTCTTCATCTCCTTTGATTCTAACCTGATTCCAATGCTTCCAAATCCCATTTTCGATGCCAAATGAAGCCAAAAATCATCCTAACACACCCCAAACATCACAACCATAAGAACCCTAGCCAAAACTCCCAACAAAACCAAGTATTCAACCTAGAAATCACAACTGTAAAACAGAACTAAAACAGGGCAAACTAGGGATTTCAATGGTTAGAAACTTAGCCAAAGCTCAGCTTATGATGCTCTTCAATGGAGGAACACACTCCCAAACTCCCAAGGCTTACTTCCCAAGCTTGAATCCTCAAGAATGATTCAAAAATCCCAAAGAAAAAAATGAAGGAAAGGATGATACGGGAGAAGCTTCAAGTAGACTCTGTTTTTCTACCTCTTTCTCAGCTCAAAAATAGTTATATCTATTCTAGGGATGAAAAGACCAAAATACCCCTAGGTCAATTAATAGTTTCGAAAGGCTCCCAAGGGAAAAATTGGTATTTTCCACCTATCTCGTTAATCATAATTAACGTTCTCCAATTCCCACTATTCTTGATAATCTCAAACACAAATAATTCATATCGCGTTACCCTTTAATTCCCAGTAATGCTCTAATCATTAAAATCACCCTGAGACCCATCCTGGGCCCCGAACTTAAACTTGTTATGACTAGACCGCTAATCAATAATCCATGATCGTCTCATGCCGAATAGATCAAACAAACTCACATTATAATGTGGTCTCAACAACATATCACCGACATGCATACAATTATACCCTCAACGGGCCAAATTACCATCACACCCCTGTAATTAAAGTGTGGACCCACATGCATGCATTTAACATCATATTATAGTATAATTCACATATACATGCATTCTATCAATTAATGGCATAATTAAGCAAGTATGGCCCTCCCGGCCTACTATTCCCGCCATTAAACCACATCGGAGAATTCGGGGCATTACAGTTTTAATCCCAAGGGATTGTTAGAAAATATATGATAATGATTACAAAAGAAAATCTTGAATAAAGTCATTGGGCTCTGTCCACTCACCCCCCTGAAGTAACCTCGTGACCATCTCCCTCAACTGCTCCGGATGCCTCGCCAGTCTCCGAGGGTTCTTACGAAAACCGAATCTTGAATTTAGCAAGATACGGGTCCCATAGCTCGGGTTCCATGAAGGAGAAGTTCCCATCCTGGTTGAAAGCATGGAAATGGTAAAGCATCCCCTCCATTATTGATGAAGACAGTGTCGCTTCCTCCTTGGCTTTAACCTCGGGCTCGATTAGCTTTGCTTTTAGTTCGTTGTTCTCAGCCTGATGTTGATCAACGTGGGGATTCGCCTCTCAAGAAAGCACGGTCTTCGCAGATTGCTTGCCCTCTTAAGAAGAAATGAAAGCAGCCCTGGCAGGATGCTCAGTCTCTTGAACAGCACTCAGGGCGGTTCTGGCAGCGTTTAAGTCAGCTTGTAGTTCTTCGTTCCTGGCCTTGACGTGAGCTATGCTTCGGTATTGAGCCAAGACAGACTGCAAAATAATGAAGCAAGCCAATAAAAAATAATAAACATAATAAAGAAAGGATAGCAGTGGGAAAAGGACTCACGGCGAGGTTCATCCCCATAGCAGATTCGAGGACATCTTCATGGTTACGCTCCTCTATGGCCCTCAAATCCCTAGCGTTGGCCTTATACACATGTCCCACCATGGGACTCACCGTCTCATATACGATACCCCGAAAGGCCTCGGGAATAGCTCGAACGGTATCCAGACGAGAGGAATCTCACTTTGGACGGGAGGTTCAGTTTGAATCACTTGGGGTGTGAGGGAGGCATATGTCAAGGGGGGGGGGGGGGGGGAGGAGGAATTTGCTGGACACTGACAGTTGTCACCAGAGCTGGCTCCCGAGCAGTGCTCGCACCTTTACCCTTAGGGGGGGATTTTGTGGTAACCCCCATTTTATTAGGGGTAGCCTTCTTCACCACCCTGAGCCTTTTTACTATAGGACCAATTCTGGACCCCCCAACCTTGATGGCATTCCTTAAATCGGGAGCTCCTGATGATTTCATCGCTTCACCTGAAAAAAGAATGAATAGAGGATTTAATTCACAGGAGAAATGCTTCAAAGGTATTATAAATGCAAAAGAGAGAGAGAGAGAGAGAGAACAAGGATCCTACCCTCCGAGCTAGGGGAAGAATCTATTATGATCAGCTAGGGTGTATGGACTGAGCTAGGCACGACCTCCAAATCTGGGATTAACAGAGGGAAGGGGGAATCAAAGGCTACAATCTCTTGGATCCTAGGGGGTTCATGTCTTTCTTCGGGGCTGGATTCATCTACATACTTCCTCAACCCAGGAGCAAATGCACCCTGGAGCTGAGAAGGCCAGGTCCTACGATTTGTTCCATATTCTTCGAAGATGGAGGATCTAAAGTTTAAGGTATTATCAACCACAATGGTGCCTTCGGGATAGCTATGATCATAGCATACCACTAAGTGATCCACGCATTGGAGGATGGTTACGTTTAGATCCGGATCGAAAGGATGTCATCTAACGAGCCAGCTAGGGTTAAAATGGATTAACTTAAATCGGGCAGCAACCCGATCTAATTCTCTAGAAAGGTATGGGTTACCTTGGCCGGAAGGGCCGGCTGATGCCCCAAACGCATCTCGCTCAAGATCGGGCCCCTGATTGGCTTCGGGAGCTCGTCTTTTTCGCACACAAGTGGTGCCACGTCTTCTTCCTCTTCAGTGTCCTCAGTGGCTGGCAAGGCCTCTTGAGAATATGGGAGCTCGAGGATAATAGGGACTGGAGCTCGGGTCCTCAGAGCTAATGTCTGACCCTTGCTGATCAATTTTGCATGCTAACATGGTGGCATCATTCACGACCTGGCGATAATCTTTTTCCCCGGGAAGGAGACTGGACAAAGTCTCATACTGACCCCCGAGGGTCACAAATTTGCATGTCCTTGCGAATATAGCTGCACAAGGAACAAACTCAGTCAAGACATATATAAAAAAAATTACAATGAAAGGAA
Source organism: Humulus lupulus (assembly GCF_963169125.1). Lineage (NCBI taxonomy): Eukaryota > Viridiplantae > Streptophyta > Magnoliopsida > Rosales > Cannabaceae > Humulus > Humulus lupulus. The sequence goes on from NC_084796.1 coordinate 159,523,375, forward strand.
TAAAAATCCACGTGCTGAGTTCACAAAGATACAAGACATACGAGGACGGTTGAAGTACCGATGCTCACAATTCTTAAACCCATTTGACTTAAAGAATAAATGTTTATAGTCATTTGGGTGGCTAGGAAGCTCGATGAAGGAGCTGGAGTTAGGGAATCTGGTGAGGTAATAAAACCCATCACCTCGTCCTTTCTGGTTAGGACTCACTTTGAGGCAGACAAAATATAAAATGTCTGCTGGAGTGGGGACCTCCCACTCATGCCTCAGAAACAGATATTTTTGTCCCACTAAAAGTTTGTATGAATTTGGGGGGAGCTGGAAGGGAGCCAATTTGACGTAGTTCAAAAAATCTACGAAGTATTGGTCCAGTGGGAGGAAAGCACTATCCTTCAGGTGCTCATCACTTCAAGCCCCATAGTCATCTTGGAAGGGGGCACAGCTCCGTTCTCCTTCAAATGCATGTCGGGTGAGGCAAGCTCCTTGAAAGCTTCTGAAGTTCTACAAGACGATGAAAACTTCTGTGGATTCTGGAGATGAAAAAGGGAAACTTGAGTGTTTGAAAAGGGAAATTTTTTGAATGTGAAGGTGGTGAGGTTTCAAGACTAATCACCGTATTTATACGTAAACCACGGAAATCAATCTGAGCCATCCAATTGGGTTAGTTCGAGATCAAAGGGTCAAGGTTAAATAGACCACATGGCGGCAAAAATTTGACAGGATCATTGTTTCAGTCCTCGAAACCTGAACGGACGCCAATTGCAAGAAGCCACGTATCCAATACTCGAGTAGTGGGCAAGCAAAATTTTATATGGCAGAAGTCTAAAAGCTCCTACTATGTACGTCAGAAAGTGACGACATCAAACACGAGCAGAAGCTTGGGAGAAAATGTTGTACCCTAAACTTAGCACGAGTTCACTTGCCCAACTCGGGTACAACTGGCAGTTGAATACGTGGAAAGATAACCAAGTAAAATATAGTTATTAACCATGTGAACAGCTCGAGACTCATAATTTCAGACCCAATATTAGGCGTCCTGGATTTACTGCGAGCTCGGAATCAGATAATTGTCAAGCACAAGCTCGAGTGAGACATTCAGCTCACGAGGATCTAGATATAACGCATGCTAAAGGATCCCAAGAGACTCGGGAATTCTTTATATGCTCATTAATGACCAGGCTGTGTCATATATATATATATATATCATTTATTACCCGAGATAGCAGGAGCGTGTTTATTCTGTTACCAAATCATATCCCAATGTAAATGGGAATAATCTGTATTGATTATATACCATATAATTACGCGGTTTATTTACATGGTTACCCAAACCTATCCATTGAATTCCCCTATAAATACTGGGAACATTGGATAGGGAAGGGGACCATATTTTGATTTACCGAAACTATGCCAAAATAGAGAGAGTAACAGTAATAATATTGACTTGTGGACTAGGTGGATTTTAACCATCGAACCACGTAAAAGTTCTGTGCTTTTGAGTGAGTTCTTGTTATTTTCTTTGCGGTTTACTATCAAGCACTAATCTACCCATTTTATTTCTTAATATACTGTTGGCGAAAAACCGCGTCAACAGGTACCGAAAGGACCCACATGAGAATGAGGTAAATGCTATAGAAAAGGAAGAAGAGATCCTAGCATTACTACAATGTTTATGTGCCTTGTTGGGAAATGGTTATTTTCGTGTAATAAAGCTTGTACTCTTGAAAGCTATCAATAAAATTAAAGTATTATTCTATGATAATTTTTTATTTTGATATGAGACATTTGTGTGAGATATTAACAAAGTTTTGAAATGAACTTGTTAAAATAATAGGTAAGAGTGTACACTTATTATTCCATAATGTGATTATTTGTTTGAGAAATTCTCACATTACATTTGTGTTCACATTTTTATTTTGTGAAATATATAAAAGAAAGAAACTAAGTGAAAGTTGCTTTCAAAGAAGTGTGTCTTGCTTTAGCAAGTAAATAAATCAAGATAAACATTGAGGTTTTATTATCTTGATCTATTGAGAGTTTATCATGTGGCTTAGAGGACTCATGACGAACTTTGAGAATTATAAGTCTAGATTTATCTTGGAGGATAAAGGACTTAATAAAAATGAAGAGATTTCTATTTTAAAGTGACATTTTAATATCACTATGTGAGAAATGTGGGGGTGGTGATCCAAAGTTAATCAATTTATTTTGTTGATAATAATTGATTAATTTGGTCATCCTATCAAATAGGTGATTTGGAATTCCACATTCTAAATCACATTGTCTATATGTGTATAGAATGGATAAATCTAAACATGTTTGGTGTCTAAAGTTATTGTTTGTAATATTTTGATTCAAGAAGGAATCAATTTAAAACTTAAACGAGAATTTTAGAAACAAAGAGGTTTCTAGAATTAATATTCAAGGAAAATTTTTATCTTGGATATTGAAGTATAAAATATTGGGGGTGTTGACTATGGTCAAACTCACTTATTAAAAGGTGTAACTATTTTAATCAAACTATAGCTAGCAACAAAGTTTGAATAAAATAGTGAGAGTGTTTAAGTATGCATACATGAGAAAAGAAATGACTCCAATAAAATCATTTCTACATCTCAGGGGATGGAACTTAGACTCCCTAAAGAGATTCACGGTTGATGGTAACCTATCTTAATACTAGTAACCAAACTAGTATTAGGTTCAATAGGTAATAACAAGTCAATCGAGTGAATAGTAGTAGTACTCAAATTTTGTCTCATCTGAGATATGAGTACTAGTGTGCTACCAAAATGAGGGTTAAAACCGAATTTTTTTTTAATAGAACTCAGTATTGAAAAGACAAGTATTTTAGGGTAACAAAATACTGTAAGAGTTCTACCTATATAGACTTAAGGGTGGTGCCGCCCCTCATGAGAATTAGGAGTCATTCTGAAGAAAAGTCTATGAGTGGAATGTGCACATGGGCATTAACGGTGCAAAAGCAAGACATTGAGGTCTCAATTTAACATAGCAAAAGTGTGTGTGTTATCACCGGTTTGTTATCAAGGGATAATGGTTCAATGCTTCGGCAACCAAAATTTCAACAAACTTTGTGATAATTACACTAAGGTAAAATTCAAGTCGAAAGACATTTTACTTTATGCACCAGTGCAAAGATTTCTATAGAGAGTGATTATTTAATCAAGTGGGGGAATATTGTATTTTAATATAATGTTTGATTGATTAAATAGGTGTTACAAAAAGTGATTATTTAATCTAGTGGGAGAATATTCTATTATTTCATATAATATAATGTTAAATTAAATAATGTGACAAAATGTGATTTGTCACACCTTGTAACATATTATTGAGAGTCACAAAATTGGACACATGTGTGTGCCCAAATGTGAAATATTTTGGAGTTACAAATTTGTAACTCCCAAATATTACCCAATAATGTGTAGATTGTATGTTACACATTTGAGATTGGATTTCACAAAGCCATTATGAAATATGGTTGTTGGAGACATGTTTTTAACTCCCATTCGGTGTTTGGAGGTTACAAAATCATGTGGGAAAGGATTTAGGATGTTTTGGAACGTTTTGGAAAAATGATATTTTGTGCTGAAACTAGCCTGTGGCCGCAGCCACTAACTTTCCCTGGTCGCGGCCTAGGGGACAGAGGCCAGTGGCTACAGTCACTGATAGTCCTGGGCGCAGCCAATGAGGCTGACAATAATTTTTTTTCTTCAGTTTTTTCCAAGTTGAACGGTTCTAACATCCCAAGTAACTCCCAAATCTCCATTTTAATTCCATAAACATTCAATTAAACATTAGTAACAGTCATGGGGTTGGTGGAATTTGAAATTCAAAGGGTATCTCAAACTCTATAAATAGGAGCCTAATGCTCACTAGTAAGATACACAATTTTCTATCCACAAAGCACTTGGCTGAAAAATATACCATAAAGACTTGATAATTCTAGAGAGTTATTTCCTTGAGAGATCCCTTAGTGCTTAGAGAATAGGGGGAAATAAATTTCTGGACAGAGGTTTTGAACCTTGTTCAAGTTGGTGATCCTCACTGCTCTACACTTTGGTTGTGTAAGAGTTTGTGTTTTTCATTCTTTTGTTCTTCTTGTTCTTATTTACTCGTATTATCATTATTTTGAGTTTGTGATCTTCTTCTTCTACATCCTTCTATTCACTTGTATTTTGAGCAATAAAGTTGTGACACTTGTTTTTTCTATCATCTTGTCTTTTGTATTATTTCGCTTAGAGATGTATTTTGGTTTTACCATTTCCATTGATTACAAAATAATATATTCTCTAACACGATTCTCCAACCCTACTTATCCCACGCAAGGAAGTATTCATTGGGCCTATCCTACATATTTATTTTACTCTACTTGTGTCGATATGCACACGTATAATATCTTTAGGAATTTTGGCCCCCTTCACAAATTTTTATAGAATTTTCAGCTTTAACCTATCACATTCACCATAAGAATTATTTTAGTTGCCAAATGGAACAATGTGGATGTGTATGTGTATCAAACACATATTTAAGAGCCACAATATAACTAAAATAAGGTAGGATTTTGGAAGGAAAGATAATCAAGGAATTAATAATTGTATTCTTCTTTTCAAATTCTATCAACTTATTTGAGCATATTCCTCAAGCCTGCCAATTGGTTAACCATAGACATATTTTAGTTAATAATCGTATAGTAGATATACCAAGTTAGCGCTGCAAACCCCGAGATATTATTACAGTGAGAGATGAACAAAAAAGATCTAAGTCTCTGGTTCAAAATTATCTTGATTCATCTGTCCATGAGGAATTGCCAAAGCATTTGACTCTTCACCCATAAAAAAAAAACACAATTTTGATGTAAAGTCCAGATAAAATTAGATCCAAACACAAGCTTACACCTTAGAATTTAAAGAGAAAATTATATATATTATTTTTTTCTTCTTCAGAGATTAGTTGTGGCTAGATTTTCACTAAGAGCATCTCCAACCAAACTAGTTAAATCCTCTTTTTTAGCTAAAATGGCTAAAGAATAACTTATTTTTTATTTTTTATCACTCCAAGGGATTAGCTATATTTTAGCCATTTTAACTTTTACATTTTTGGCTCTCCAAATATAGAGAGCTTCCATGGCTAGCTAAACTATATTTTATTATTATTTTATCATCATTATTACTATTTGATTATTATTTTAATAAAAGGTGTATTTACAGAACCAAAGTGTGTTCCATAAAAATATTAAATTATTTAATAGCTACCTATAATAAAGAGTGTGATTGGAGGTGTTAAGTTAAAAGTCGCTCCTAAAGTAGTTTTTTAGCAATTTTAAAATTGAGAGCATAGTTGAAGTTGCTCTAAGAACTAGAACACTAAGGGCCTAATTGGTTTGTGATTAAGAAATTGTATTTCTAAAACAGTGAATCTGAAATAAAAATTTGAATTTGATATGTGGAAACTTTTTTCCAAAAATATGATTAGTTGTATTGTTATTTATTATTTTTTTAGTTTTATAAAGTTAAATTTGTGATTGGTTGGAAATCTTAAAATGAAAAAGTAGGAGAATTGATATCGCCCAATAAATTCCTAAGCGGTCGCAGTAGTAATCGGGCTATGTCGTATCCACAGAGAGGTCAAGTACAAAATTAAAAGAAAGATTAGTAAATTAAAAATCATAAACTTTGGAAAAATGTGAACTTGAAAAAGAATATAAACATTAAATGAATAAAATCGAGAGATTAGAATCAGAAAGAAAGTATGGAAGACATAAATTTCATTCATGCAAACATATATATATTTTAATAAAATTGATTCATTATACTCAACTATAATTCTACACCATTAATTATAGTTGGAAAATATATATATATTAAAGCTCACCTTAAAATATGTTCTTTAATTAAATTATACTAACTTCTAATTTTAAAACCTATCATATTATATACTTTAGAGCGACAAAATACCATTGGCAGAATGCAGTAAAAAGCATATAATATAACAAATATTCTAAATTAAATTAAAAACCTAAATTACATAAGAAGAGCATGACTAGACTTATGTAAAAGATAATAATAAATTTAGAACAAAAATTAGAAGAAAATAAATTTAATTGTAACAAATATATAGAAATGAAGAACAAAATAAAGAATCAATATATTAAAAATATAATGTAACACATGAACTCCACTCTAGCCTTTCCACAAGAAAATTTAGCCTAAAATAGGCATTGTTCTCACTCAAGAAAATGTAAAAGAAAAATAGGAAAAGTAAGTGTTTTTCTCTCCAATACTCTCTACACTCTCTTTACACAATCTGATATCTTTTTACACCATTTAGTACTCTATTTATAGTGTAAATAGAACTCAAAATCGTGTAAAACTGTGTATAAAATAGTGGGGAAATGGCTGAAAAATAGGTGCAAAGTGGGTAAAAATGGGGTTGAGCCGTGGGAGACAAAGGCTGATCATGGCAGGCGGCTGGTCGGGCTCGTGGGGAACAGAAGGCGACGTGGCAGGCTGCGGTTGGCTCAGGTGGCTGGCGGCTGCAGACTGATGGGACGTGCGTCAGACCGTGCCAGGCACGTGGGGGACATGGGGTGCAGATGTCAGATCGTGTCAGGCGCTGTCAGTCTGATGGGACCCCTCGGCGTCAAATCGTGGCAGGGACTGATTGGACAACGCATCAGCATCAGGTGGCTTGGCGGCTTGACGGCTTGGCGGCTGGCGACTGGCGGCTTGACGGCTGGCTTCTTTTTGGGCCTAATTTTGGGCCCTTTTATCTTCAAAAATGCCATTTTCTTCCTAATTTCTTCAATTTTAATTATTTCTTTTTCCTTTCTTTTTCTTTGTGTCAAAAATATATTTTATTTCCTGAAAATTAAATACAAATTAAATTAAAATTAATATTTTCAAATATAAAATATATGACAATAAATCCATTAAAATATTAATTAAAACTTAATTAATTTTATACTTTAAGATTAATAAAATGATATTTTTGAGCACTAATCAAGAATTCTTGAAAAGTTTTTGGAAACAATGATCTGAGTACTTAGAAAACATGAAATATATGTTTTCATTTTGGATAAATACCACTTTGGTCCCTGTGTTGTGCAAAAGTTATCAACCAGATCCTTTGTCTTGTTAAATGACAATTTGGACTCTGAGTTTTGCAAAATAGAAACAAAATAATATCTTGAGCCTGATTTTAGTGAAAATAAGTTTAAATATAATTTTTCCACTTTTCTTCTCGGTCACCTTCTCTGCTTCTCTGAACCCATATCCTTAAGGACCCGACAATTGATCTTATATATGAAATTACTTTGACCAAAATCAGGCACAAGGTAACTTTTGCACAACATAGGGTCCAAAATGATATTTACCCTTTCATTTTTTAGCTTAAAATTCAAATACATATTTGGATTTAGATTTTGAAAGCACACAATCAATCAAAATTTTAATATAAACTCCCACAATCTATGATTTTAAGAATGATAAAATTGTTTTCAAATCACAAACCAATCATATTCTTAGATTTTTATTGTTTGTCAATGGCCTACAAGCCCACAATTAGGAAATATAAAGAAAATGTATAATAAAAGAAGTCATACAGAGAAAATATATAATAATAAACTTAATTTTTTGTGTGGGACTATTGGCACCTTTATTTGTTTTCTTCCCATTCTTTTTAATTAATAAATTATTACAAAATATATTATTTTAATACATTAACATAAATATCTTTATTAAATATTAAGAAAAAAATTAATGTTTTAACTTACTTCCAAAATATATAGAATAGGAGCTGCCAATGTACCTCTGGTGTTTTCAACATTTGAATAATTATAATTCCAAATTTTTATATTATGATGTATATTGTAGTTAGAGTAGGCATCCCACCAGTTTTTGGGAAACATCGAATAATTTATGGTGTCGAAAATAATATTCAAACAATCTGTTGCACTTGTGTTTGTTTTTTTATACATATTCGGTACCGTAAATTATTCATAATTATTAAAGACTAATGGAATACTTGTGCTATAATTACATTATGCTGAAAATACGAGGAACACCGGAAGTCCCCTTTCACGGAGACTACTGAAGAATTACCCTATAATATATCAATTATATTCTAAGTAGTTTATCATTTTTAAGTTTTCCCAATAAACTTCAACAAGTAGAAGCTTTGAAGCCCCTAATTCACAAGTATAGAAATTCGGCATTTTAATTTTACTATTGATTTTATTTTTATTCAGACAAATTATTTTTAACATTAACATATTTATATTTATTCTTATGTTGAGTTAAAAGAAATTATAAATTATTCAAAAAAATTAGTTGAGAGTGCGAAAGATATTTTTATTGAAAAAAAAGAAGGTATTTGAGACATAAATACTTGTTGTTTTTGTATTATTACAATTATATACTAATCGTTTCTTTTATATTAAAACCATCTAACATTGCCAAAACAATGCATATGTTGCCATCATCCATCTGACTAAATTGCCACGTGTCACACTATTTGATCCCCTTAATTAATTGGAAAGGGTGAGAATAAAAAAGGAGAGACATCAATTTTCACACCATTTGTCATATGGTATTATATTTATACATGTATATCATCGAGACAAAAGCGGAAACTTGTATTGAAACTAATAGTGCATTTTTGGTAGAAAATTCTAAAATCCAAAACTTCATTAAATTTAAAATATAATTGGATTACACAGTGGGAAGCCATTCAAGAGGGTGTACAATAGGGAAATTCATAAAAATAGCTCAGATTTAAAAAAAAAATACTAAAAATACAAAATCTGAAAAAAAAATTATAAAATATGAAAGGGCATAATCATAAATACGGAGTTTAATTTTTTGTAAACAAAATTTACAAATTTGTAATAATATAGTTTTTTTGTAACCAAAGTTAACAAATTTATAACTATGTGTTACAATTTTGTAAACTACATTTACAGACTAAATAGAAAAAAGTAATGATATGTGCACAAAAATTATGCACCAAGCGGGACACACTGTTTTAAAAAACAGTGTCACGTTAGTTGGTGTAATATTTTGGTACATAATTTTGGTGCACATATCATTATTCAATAGAAAAGAGTAATTGTAACATGCACTAACAGAACTCTTACAAACTATTATCTGTATTTTTGTAATTTTTGTAAAATTCCGTATTTTTTAATTTTTTTTAAATTTATAGTGTTATGTGTAATTTTTTCTTTACAATACTAGAGTAATTACAAAACAAAGTTCATTTTGCGACATTATGCGCAAAGAAATTAATGCTATGTTAGACATTGTTTTTTGTTTATTATTTTTAAAGTTGTGCTTTCAAAAATAAAAAATAAAAAATAGAAAATAAGTTTTGTTATTTAAAAAAAATAAAAGGTGTTTGGTTAATGTTTTTTAAATAAGTCTTAGTTTTCTAAAAGAATATTGAAAGAAAAATTAATAAATAAATAGAAATATAAAAGAATAAGCAGAAAAAAAGTGAAATTGATGAGAGAGAAAACTATATGAGAAGAAGTGATATGTGAGAGAAAAAAATTACAATTTCTTAGTGTTATCAAAATTTTCTTTCTTTGTAACTTTATATTTAGAAACTTTATTCAAAACAACACCATACAACCTATAAGATTCCTAGATACAAAAGAAAAAGAACAACTAATGAAATTAGAGGCTAATTTTTTAGCTTTCACCACGCACGCACCCCCTCCAATACCACTGAAAAGAGTTTTGCTACTTGAATGACAAATCTAAAGTAATTGTCGTTAATTGGAGAAAATCAATCACAGTTAATAAAAAGGACAATCAAAGAAACATAAATTTCTTAATCTAAGTAAGATATTACAAAAATCTGAAATAGTTCAAGAAATTCAGAAGTACACACATACAATCTTTCAAAGTAACACTACATGTACAGATTTTTTAATGAATCAATAACCTGTAAACAATGGAAAAAGAACAAATCTAAACTAGTAAGCTTCAACAGATAACGTGATTTCCATATAAACCCAAAATAAAGTCAGAAAATACAAACAACCATGTAAACATAGACATAGAGTTCACACAAAAGATAAGAGAAAGAAAAGAACATAAACAGAAGAGTCAAAAAGGTTCATCCACAAGCAGTCACAAAAGACTACAAAATATCAGCCAGAAGCCTAGACTAAGTCTCCCCCTCGGTGATTATAATGATAGCACTAGTTATTTGAAAAGGAGTAGTAGATGGATCAGCATGAATAATAGATGCAGGAAGCTCCCCCTGAGTTGATGGAGAAGGATCAGTGGAGGCAAGATCCCTCTGAGCAAGAGAGACACTGTCATGAAGCTCCCCCTGAGATGATATCAATGGATTGCTTGGAGCAGGAAGTGAAGTTGAAGAAGTGGAGGGACCAGAAGAGTAAGACTGATCATCAGAATCTGTAGACACACATAATTAAGCCAACTGAGCTAAAAGTCTGCACTCAAATTGCAAAGATCTCTGCTTATCCTTTTTGTATGCAGCCACAAAGGAATTAAAGTCGGACCGAAACTGATGCAAGTAATCAAACAACAAGAACCGCCAACCAGATGTGGGGAAACCAGGTAAGACATTCTCAGAATCTAGTTCAACAGGAAGAAGAATTGGAGGAGCAGTAAGACCACGAAAAGTTTTGTCAATATCAGAACCAAACAAAAAAAAACTTCTTGAGCAGTGAATTGAGGTAAGTGGACACTGCCAACTGATGAAGTAGACATGGAAATGGAAAAAATTCGCGAGTACCACTAACCAAAGCCTCATTATCGATCCTATCAAAAACCAAAGTAGATAGAACAATGGAAACCCCAGTTCCAACAACATACATAAACTTAGCCGTATATGTCCCTTCTGTTGACTTGTAAGAATTGGACAACCAATTTGTTAAAGACACCTTGTGAATGACTTTATATAACTTGGACAATGTTGCGATAGAAATAGCACCCTTAGGTTCAGGCCACTTAAAATTAGGAAAATCAGATAGCTCAGCAACAACAATATTTAAGTTAGGGGAATAGTTTGGACCAAACAAAGGATTTTGAACCACAAGAATTTTCAAGGCTTTGGCAATAACAGATGGTGAGCAACGAAACCATTTCCCCGACAAAAATATTTGAACTGATTAGGATTACTAGACTCTAGCAGATGTTTATCAATGTTAGAGTACAGTTCCCTAACTAAATTCTTAGATGGCATGAGCATATTAGACACAATATTAATCCAAACTCTAGACTCCATTAACTTTTGAAACTCGTGAAAATAAGTTAAAACAACATTAAACTCCACATACAAAGATCAAAAAGACATACAATCTGTAACGCCCTACTTCCTTAGAGCCGTTACTAAGTGAGTTTTAAGACAAAACAGTGTGCAATGAACTCGCTAACCGAGGTTTTGAAACAAAAGTGTGACTAATTAAAAGTTAAGGCTGTAATCTTTGAAAATGCGTCGTTTCATTAAAACTTCTAGTATTAAACATTCGGGATCCCAAAATAAGGTTCGAAAACTATTTACATCTTGAAATAAGCTTACAGTTGATCAGTTATAAAAATCATAGATTATTACAGCCATTTTCGAATAAACCCCCAACCAAAGCAGTCGGGCAGGCCAAACATGTACGCGTCGCTTCACGCTCTCCGTACTCATGGTTGGTTGACTCAGTCTTTGCCCTTACCTGCAACACGGAGCACCCGTGAGCCGAAGCCCAGCAAGAAAACTCATGCAGTTCATAACATATGCAAAATATATAGTTAATCATATCAGATAGCCCACAGATAAACAAGTCAACCATTAGACTAAGCAAACACGGCCATGCCGCCCCAGAACCCTTACCACAGCCTGGGGTCTCGGTCCTCACCGTAAGGATTTCACATGTATCCTCTGGGTCCTACCCTGACTATAAGCATCCCATGTGCTAAGTGTTACTTCCGACCCCGCTGCCGTTCTCAGCCTTGCCGCCCTCGGCCATAGCCGTTCATTTCACTATAAACATATATAGCATAAATCAAACAACATTCAAACAAATATCAATTCATTTAAATCTGCACCCTAACATGTAATGCAATATAGGGTCGTGCCCGGAAATCATCTCATCATGCAATATAGGGCCGTGCCTCGCAATCACACTATGGGCCCATGCCCTATCCTACGGGTGTTATAGTTTTCTTACCCTTCCATTCAATAGCTTAGATCACCTGACTCCTTGAGCACGATCCCACTCGAGCCTTAGCGCACACCTAGGCACAAACATAGGTCAAAGTCAACACCGAACCCCAAGTCCGAATACCTAGCCTCGGGACCAATCCTGAGCCCCCGGGAAGTCCTAAATCCCCAAAACAAAGTGGCGGAATCGAGCCCCGAACCCTAGGTCAAAATCCCTCATCAAAAACCCAAAAATCCACCTCTGTGAACAGTGCAGCGCTACAGCGCTCAAAAGAGGGCGCTGTAGTGCTACAAGCATAACACACCCCCCAGAACAGGGGCTAGCGCTACAGCGCCCACTGACTAGCGCTGGAGCGCTAGTTGCAGCCCAGCAGAACCCGAAAATCGCATCTTGCGATTTCCTTCAACCAATTCAACCCCAAACTTGTCCAAACCTTTTCCAAACCCAAAATCAAGCTTATAAACACCTCACACTCATCCCAAGCTTCCCAAGAACTCAAAACCCAAGTACAATCAACCCAAATCTCAAAATTCACCATGAACAACCCTAAACCCAGAAATTCAATCAACAACAAAGTTAAAGGCTTAGAATTCTTACCATTGATGCAAATTTCGACCTTGATTCAACCCTAGACCTCCTTAGCTTGTTCATCCTCAAAGCTTGCCCAGAAATTCCCTAAAATTCCCATCAACTCAGCTCAAAACACAGCTCAAACCATCAAAACCCTTAAATAGAGCAAACTCCAATGCATTTTCAAAGATGAACAAAAGTCTAAGAATTTAGAGCTTTGGTAAACAAATTTGCATATTGTGCATCAGAAGAGACATAGCATGATGGTTTTTTATTCAACCAATTCTCTAATAAAGTGGTACCTTATATCAATGTATTTAGTCCTTGAATGTAGCATAGGATTTTTTTGAAATATTAATAGAACTAGTATTGTCATAATACATGACTAAAGATTGTTGAGGAAAACCATAATCAGTGAGCATCTTATTCATCCAAATTAGTTGAGTACAACAACTCCCAGCCGCAATATATCCAGCTTCAGCAGTGGAAAGAGAAATAGAACTTTGTTTCTTTCTATGCCAAGACACTAGATTATTAGCTAGATAAAAGCAACCTCCGGATGTACTCTTTCTATAACGTCCCGAAAAATCTATTAAGGCTTAGGGCTTTGATTAGCGGGCCAAGAGGATAGTAGAGTAATTATGTGCTAATTAATTGAATAAATATGTGAGTATGCAGATTATATGAGTTATATCATGTTAAGGCTGCTTATGCATATTTAGGTGTATTAAATGGGCTTATAGGCCCGATTCTGTTAAAAAAGGCATTTTCGTAATTTTGGTTGTTGAGGGTATATTTGTATTATATATGCTTTATGAGTATGACCACATTATTATGTTGATATATTTGAGATGTTCGACAGGAAAAGACCCTTTTGAGCAATTTAGCAGAAAAGTTACAACATGGTTTAATACCCGGCTCGGGGTGAGCCTAGGGGTATTTTGTTAATTTAGTACATTGTTGGGGTTTATCGGGTAATGGGAATTTATTTGGTGATTATTTGGGTATGTCAGGGTGAATTGGGAATTTATGATGTTGTTTGAGGTTTAGTGGTGAAATGATGGCAAAGGACAATTTTGCCCTTGAGGGCACTAGAGAACCAAGGTAAAGGATAAGGGTATTCTAGTCTTTTCCCTAGCCTTGGATTACCTTAGTCACTAGAGTTCTATAGAAACCTTAGGAAAATCATAAACAACACTCAGTTTCCTCTCCCTTCCTCTCTCACGTTAGTTCGCTCTCTCTCTCTCTCTCTCTTAGTTGGTTTAGGGGTTCTTTGAATTTGAGGGAAATTTGCTAGAATTTGAAGATTTGAGAAGAATGAATTGGATTAGGAGCAGCTTAAGGATCAGATTTCTCGGTAGAGTTAAGGTTTTATGCTCTGATTTGGGTGAATTTTTCAGTTTGTTTTTTTGTCTTTTTGAGCTTAGAAGCTCAAGATAGATTTTGGGTATTAAGGGAATTTTGGTTAAGTTTTTAGTGTTTCTATGTTGTTTGAACTGGGTTACCATTATTTTGAGGCTTAGTTTTGGCCTTGGGGCTCCATTTGGATGAGTTTTAATGGATTTGCTTAAGAGGAAATAGCTGGGAAATGTTGGAAAATTGAGTTCGCGGGGTGGCACTGCGGCTCGCATGAACTTAGGGGCTAGGGCAGTTCTCTGAATCGCCTTAGCATCGCGGCACTTGGTGGGCTGCACCGCGGCAGGTTTCCAGGGAAATTCAGGGCTTTCTATTTTTGGGCACGTTGCGGCTCTTCAGGGGTGCGTCGCACTGCTAATTGGGACCCTTAGCCAAATGAAGTTTTGAGTTGCGGGAACTCAAACCTAAGGGCTTGGGAAGGATTCTACTACTCTGTTTAGTAGAAATTTGAGGTCTCGGGGGGGGGGGGGGGGCTTGGAACTGGGTTTGGATACCTTTATTCGCTCGATATTGATGGATATCCTTTATTATGATTGTGACTAGGGTATCGCTAGGGCTCGGAAGGGGATCATGCTCAAGGGCCATTTCTAATTATCCAATGCTTGGACCTAAGGTAAGAAAACTGGTATATGCACATAGAGCTACTGATTGGTATGCTTATTAGCCATGAATTACCTGTGGATGTATGGTATGAATGATAATTGGCCATCGCATTGAGCGTGGAGCTAATCAGCATAGCGTACGAAACGTTGGTTGTAAAGGCAAGTCAAATTGGGCTTGCGGCCCATACTTGCCCGGCATAAACCATGAGCTGAGTGCCTGCGTACGCACCTTGCTCAGTTGAGCCGCTCGGCCCGGCTGTTTTTCCTGGGCCGCTTAATTAATTATATGACTAAGATGAGTATTCTTTTGTAAACTGTAGAATGTGTTTACAAGTTATATGATTGGAATGATTGCATCTGTTATTTGTGAAACGTGTGATTACTATTTTGAATATTTGTATTATTGTTATACTTTGTGTGATTTTATTACTGAGCCTTGGCTCATGGGTGCTCTATGGTGCAGGTAAGGACAAGAGTAAGCTGGACCAACCATGAGTTGGAGAGCTTTAGGGGCGATGTGTACATATGCAGCCTGCTCGACCGCCACGACCGAGATTGCTTAGGGGGAACTAGGGTTTTACCCTATTTTGCCGCTTAGGATGGCTAGTTTGTATTTTATTTATCTCTTATTAGTCTCTAAGCACTTTCTTTAGATCCCACATATAAACTAAACACTTTTAATGAAAAATGATCACTTTGTTGACCAAAACTTTTAATACCTAACCTTGGTTTAGTTTTTAATTACACATTTAAGTCCAAATGAGTCGCTTAGCGAGTTAAACACCATTTTAAACACACGGTGTAACAGTCTTGGCTAACCAGGGCGTTACAACTTGGTATTAGAGCGGTCTAGGTTTAAGGGTTCCTGAAGACTGGCTGGGCATGTACACTCGCCGCTAGAGATATGCTCGACTGACGGTTTGACATCCAATGATGTGATTATGTGCTTAAGTGCTTAATTGAACATATATGCCTTATCTACATGCTAGAATAGAGAGCATGACATGCAACGCCCTAATTTCCCTAATATGGCTTAGTGCCTTGATTAGGGGGCCGAGAGGCAATATTTGAGTTAATTATGTGCTTATGTGTTATGAGCATGTTATTATGTGAATTGTATTATGATATGATTATGCTTGCATGTTTAAGTGTATTAAATATGCATGTGGGCCCATTTCTTATGAGAATGGCATTTAGTAATTTTGACCCACTGAGGGTATAATTGTAAATATGTGTTATTTATAATTGTGACCGCATTATTATGTGGATATATTTGAGTTTCCTAGCACAAGGCGATCCTAGGGAGCATGTTAGCAAAAAATTTACAACGAGGTAAAATTCCCATGCTCGGGGTGAGCATAGAAGTATTTTGGTAATTTGGTAAATTACTGGAAATTTATGAGTAATGGGAATTAATTGATGAATATTTGGTTTGATATATTTATTTTTGATTATGTGAGGTAATTTTGGGATTAACAGGAATCCTGAGGTAAAAGACTAAAATGCACTTGGGTATGCTTTGGGACTAAGTTAAGGGCTAGGGATAGATTGGTCTCTTGGCCACCTAGCTAGTGTGAAGGGGGCTAAGGCTTATGAGTTTTTGCTCATTCACGTTTTCAGCTCAACTCTTCCTCTCTTGGTGTTCACTAAGAAGCATTGTAACAACCCAAAATTGCTAATAGGGTTTAGTACCTTGATTAGTATGCCAAGAGGGCATAATTGGATACATATGTGTGTTTAATTGGTTAAATGCGTGACTATGTGGCATGCATGATTAATGTGATTATGTGAATATATTATATACATGTTTATGAGTATTAGATATGCATGTGGACCATTTACTGTTTATAATGGCATATTTGTTATTTTGACTCGTTAAGGGCATAAATGTGATTATATGTGATAAATGGTTGAGACCACATTATTATGTGGATATATATGCAGTTTATGGCTCGAGACGATCCTGGTGAGTAGATTAGCGAAATAGTCACAACGGGTTTTAATACCTGACTTGGGGGAGCCTAGGGGGTAATTTGGGAATTTATAGAATATTTTGGGATTTATTGAATAATGAATAAGTATTTGGTAATTAATTGAACTTGAAGGGATTAATTGGTTAATAATAGGAACACTTGAGGAATTAGTAGAAACTGGGGAAAATGACTGTTTTACCCTTAGAAACCATTATAGGGTTGAATAAGGTTAAGGGGAAAAATGGTCTTTTTGGGTTAAGGATATAAACAGAAAAGTCTTGGGAGTGTATCAAAATACACTAGAAATCCCTTAACTCTCAAAAACATTCTTCTTTCACCTCTCTAAAACTAAGGGGAAACCTTTCAATTTTCAAGGAGGGACTCAAGGGAGCAAACTGAGATTTAAGCTGGTTTGGGGCTGGGATAAACTGAGGAATTAAGGCTAGAAGTGGCCAGAGAATAGCTGGAGAAATTCATGCCATCAACTGAGGTAAGTTTTAAGTTCAATTGTTGAATTATGTTGAAACTATGTTAAAAGTTAGAGTTTGCATGAGTTTTGGTTTGCTAGCTAATTTTAGGTGTTTGATGGTGTAAGAAAAATTGTTATAGGTTAGTTGTGATGGTTGGGACATAACGATATATTTTCTGGGCTCAATTCTGAGATTTTCTAAGGATTTGGAGTGTGAATTTGAGGTTAGGCTCGAGGGGAAACGCTGGAAAAGAGTGGTTTTTCTAGGTTTAGGGGCTCGGATTGCGGCCCCGTTCTTCAGGCGCTGCGGCCCGAATGCTTAATGGAACGACCCAAAATTAATAAGGCTTAAGGGCCTTGATTGGTGTGCCGGGAGGGCACAATTGGAAGTTATGTGAATTAATGGTGCAAATGCATGATTATGTGATAACCATGCTTATATGATTATTTGGATAAATGTGATGCACGACTATGTGTATTAGTATGCATGTAGGCCCTGATTAGGTTATAAGGGCATATTCTTAATTTTGGCCCGTTGAGGGCATAAATGTAAATATTTGTGATAAATTTTTGAGACCACATTATTATGTGGATATATTTGTAGCTTGTGACTCGAGGCGATCCTAGCAAGCAGTTTAGCAGGAAAGTCACAGCGGGGATTTATACCCGGCTCGGGGTGAGCCTGGGGATATATCTGAGAATTTGGAGAATATATTGGAGACTATTTGATATTGAGAAATATAATTGGTGATTATTTAGGTATCGGGAAGTAAGCAGTAAATATTAGAGACACTCGAGGAATTAGCGGGAATTGGGAGTAATGACCAAAATGCCTTTGGAATGATTTAAAGGCCTAGATTTAATGGGAGGGTATTGTGGTCATTTGGCTTAATAAGGGATAAGTATTACTCAGCCTTTAGGGACTTAGTGGAATGTGTAGGAATGAAGTGGAAGCTGAAAGAAGCAGAAGAATGAAAGAAAGAAAGAAAAAAAAACATAACACTTAACCTCTCCCCCTTACTCTTACTCGGTTCCCTCTTGCATCACCATATCTTGAGGAACTTTGGATCTTTAACTCAGGAAAGCTTAGGTTGAAACTTGGGGTTAGGATCTTTGGTGAAGCTAAAGGTTTAGCAGGAATTAGTCACACAATTGAGGTAAGTCTCAAGGTTTTCTTCAATTTCTGGTTTTGATATTGAAATGGTTTTCTAAGCTGAGTTTTGGTGGTAATTCTAGGCAGTTAAGCCTAAGGATTTGAGGATTTGAAGGCTGAGGAGGAGTGGAAGATAACCTAGGTCAAAATTGTTCTTTGAAGGTATGAAATTCTGGCTTTAAAATTCTGAAGTTCTGATGTTCTGTTGAGTTTTTTTTTAGTTTCAAGATCAATCATGGTGGTTCCTTTATTTTGGGGTGCATGTGGCTAAGTTTTGGGTTGTTGGGCCATTTGGGAAGAGGTGTAGTGATTGGTAGTCTTGGTTTGAAGTATAGATTAGGTTTGGAAGGGTTCCAAGGGGTTTTGGCTCGAGAAAATCGAAGAAGGAAAAAACAGGGTATTGCTGGTCTGTGACTAGAGCTATAGCACTAGCCTTTGGGCGCTACAGCGCTAGGCTTAGGTTTCCTGGTGCTTTTGGTTCTGTTTGTAGTGCTATCGTGCCCTCTTTGTAGTGCTGTAGCGCTAACCTTTTTCCAGAAGAGGGTTTTTGGGTTATTTCTTAGGGTTTTCGCCCGGGGGCTCGGGGTTTGATTCCACCACCCCGTTTGGTGGAATTAGGGCTTCCCGAAGGCTTGGGATGGGTCCCAAGGTTGGGTTTTGAAATTGAGGTTTGGTGATGATTCTAATTTGTGGCTGTGACTAGGTGAATGCTAGGGCTCGGAAGGGATCGTGCTTGAGGGTTGTTCTCAATGAATAAAGCTAGCGGAATCAAAGGTAAGAAAAATGCACCCGGTTATGTGTTTGTGATGGGACTAAGAGCTCCCTATATCTGTATAATATCATAGATGGTATTATTCCATGGGACATGTGATAAATGGCCTAAGGGTGTCATAAATAATACTTGCGCACAGGGCGCGGCTCGACCATCGGTAGCTGAGGATAGCTTAATATTCACTGAGCTCAGTTTAAGCGGGCCGGAGTCAGTGGGATAAACAGAGGGTGCGGCCTAAGGGCGTTAACCCTGGTTATCATATGTGGTTTGATTATTAATATGAAATGATGTACTTAGTATGTTGAATACCTGATTGATGTGAATATCTGGAATGCCGAGTATATGAGTTTATTGTATCAGTTATCTGGTTGTTTATTTGATGATTATGCTCTGTTATTATGTTTTCTTGCTGGGCCTTGGCTCACGGGTGCTACGTGGTGCAGGTAAAGGCAAGAGCAAAGTGGACCGGTCCTGATTTGGGACTGAATGTACATAGTCAGCTGATCGGCCACCACGGCCGAGGAGTGTTACAGGACGGAGAAAACCTAAATGTCTGTTTTGCCCTTAGAGTGGCTAGTAGCTGTACTTTTGTTCTAAATTTTGTAAACTAACTTTTTGAACGTTATTACTTTTGGGATCCCATGTACTAAAATGTTCAAATATATGAAAAGTAACTTTTGTGGCCAAACTCTTTTAACCCTAGCTCATTTATAGTTTCAGTAACACATTTTTAACTAAATGACTTGATTAGCAAGTCTTGCACTTTCATAAATACACAGTGTAACGGTCTTGGCTATCCAGGGCGTTACACTTAAGGAGGTTGAGATCAAGTCACGGCCCATGCCTTCCAGCAGGGAGGGCTTGGCCTTTGTCTCAAGGGTGGGTTGCATCCCTTAAGGGCAAGTCGCATGCCTAAATGGAAAATTAATGGAAAACAAGGTGTTAGGCTCGGGGAGGCTCAGGGATTCAAACCAAGGTGCTCGTGACAAATTCTACTACCCAGTTTAGTAGAATTCGAGGTTCCGGAGGCTAGTTTTTGTTCCCTAAACATTTATTTGGAATAGAGATTGATAGTTATCCACTGTTGTTGTGACTAGGATTATCGCTAAGGCTCAGGACTAAGGATCGTGCTTGGGACCGCTCTTTATTCATCGCTCGGGATTCGAGGTAAGAAAACTGCACCCTTGTGGTTGTGAACAGGACTGAGGTTCCCAATAATTGAATATGTGTACTGCGTGATTGTACGGTTGTTATGTAATATGAGAATGAACGACCTAAGGGTGTCGGGGCTGATGATAAGCGTACTGAACGTAGCTCGGCCTAAGCGAGTTGCGGTCAGCTAGATAAACAGAGGGCTCGGTCTAAGAGTACCAACCCTGAACATTTGTGTAACTAATATGTACTTGAGAATATATGTTTACCATTGTTTAGTTTAATGTTTTTATTCTGTTAAATAATTGGACTAGTTGGATTAAAGTTGATTGAATGCTACTACTACTTTATGTGTTTGCTGTTTATGGTTTTCTTGATGGGCATTGGCTCACGGGTGCTACGTGGTGCAGGTAAAGGCAAAGGGAAACTAGACCAACCATCTGTTGGAGAGCTCTGGGGGGCAGAGTGTATAGAGTCAGCTGCTCAACCGCCACGGCTGAGGGATAGTTACAGGGACAGAGCTCTATAAATTTGTATTTTTCCATTAGACTGGCTTTTGGTTGTATTAACTTTTTGGGGATTGTATTTACCACATATACCCTGTTTTTGGGACCCCATGTATCAAACATCTATTTTAATGAAAATGAATCATTTATGATCTAAATCTTTTAACCCTAGCCTGATAATTGACTTTAGGATCACATTTATGTTCAAACGACTTGATTAGCGAGTCTTGCACTATTTTAAAATACACAGTGTAACGGTCTTGGTTATCCAGGGCATTACAACTTGGTATCAGAGCAACCTAGATTTAAGGGTTCCCAAAGACTGGCTGGGTATGTACACTCGCCGCTAAAGACAAGCTCGACTCAGGGTTTGGTAACTATATATATGTGATTACATGCTTAAATGTTTAAATGAAATATAAATGCTTTGTTGCATGATTAATAGGGAGCATAAGATACTGATAGGGCCTGGCCCTTGACTACTATGTGAATATGTTAAGGCGTGCTTATTAGCGTTGCTACTGTATGTGAATAAATGTTTAAATGCTTGTTTGCATCCTGATTGCATATTGTTGGTTAAGTTTCGATGTTGGACCATGGAAGGAATGTTAACCTGTCATCATTGCCTGGATGTCGAGTCGTTGATTGCAGATAACCTTGGATAGCTATGCGTCCAAAGCGATCAATACAACTAGCCGACACAGGGGTCGAGGCTAGAGATGATGAGTAGGGTCAGGATCCTCCACCAGTCCCTGAGAACTGGTAGCAGATACTTGCTGATATGCAAGCTAGACTACACAGTCAAGAAGAGCAGATTCACCTTTTGAGACAATAGGCTCCACCAGGGAGTGTTGCACCTATTGTGCCACCTGCTGTGGCACTAGCTATACATCCACCTGAGGGTGGAAACATGTGGGAGCCACTTTATGAATAATTAAGAAGACAACATCCTCCAACCTTCGAGGGAGGACCGGATCCACTAAAGGTTGAACAGTGGATGATTTTGATCACTTACATCCTGGATTTTATGTGGGTGTAAGGTAATGACAGGGTGGCCTGTGCAACCTATATGCTTAGAGAGGATGCCCATATTTGGTGGGAGGTGGCATCACAGACTCGAGATGTTTCCACTTTGAGTTGGGATGGGTTCAGAGATTTGTTCAACCAGAAGTATTACAACGTTTCCATCAGGGCAGCAAAGGTGAACGAATTCATGGGATTGGTACAGGGCAGCATGACAGTTATAGAGTATGCCCTGAAGTTTTATAGGCTAGCGAAGTTTCCATCAAACTTAGTGCCTACAGATGCGACCAGACGAGGACAGGTTTGTCCGAGGGCTTAATGCTATGATAGCCCAGGATGTGAGGATTACATCGGCACCTGGGCAGACAACTTATGCCCATGTAGTGTCTCAGAATTTTACTTAGCTAGATAGTAGTAGTAATAGTAGTATAGTAATAGCTTTTAGTATTTTAGTTTTCGTGGTTATTGGTTCAAGCCAGGATTTAGTTGGAAACTCATAGAAACAATTATAGATTTTATAAGTTTAACCTATAGTTTAGAAATAGTAATTATAACATAAGGTTTGATTAATATAGCTGGTCCTAGAATATTATTTATTATAACCTAAGGTTTAGATAGAATTAATAAGAACGTGACACTTGTCGCAAGCATGTTTATTAAGGATTTAAGCATTTTGGATGAATAATTTAATAAAGGATAAATCTAAAAGCTCTAGAACCTTCCAGCAGCTGTTAGGATCACGTTTTACTCAGTCAAAGTTGTTTAAATAAATTCAAAATATGATGAAAGAGTGCAAAAACGTGTTTGATATATCAACGTGTGTCGATATATCACAACTATAAGGGCCAATATGTTGTCTATGGGGGATACGAAAAACACGTCGACTTTGCACGAACGAAAGCACGGGACATAGGTAGGGGCAATATATCACCTAGGGTAGGCGATATATCAGCTCCTAGAGCCATTGTTTAATCATTGTGGATTTAAATTAGAAACAACCCCCAACAACTTGGACTTGCTCTTGAACGTTTTTGACCAAGTTCTGGGCATCTGTTGAAACAAAAAATTCAAATCTTTTCAATTATTATTCATTTATTTATTCATTTTAAAAGGGATTAGTTTCACTCCTTCAACTCTATAAATAGGACCTAGTACTCATCCATTTCACTCATCATTCAAACATTCTTCAGAGCTTCCAAGCTGCTAAGATTACTCTACAGAGAAAACACTTGGGTTTTGGGTTAAAAGCTTTTCCAATCTAAGATTTTCTAAACACTTGGGAAGTAAGATAGAGTGACTTTTTGGCATCGAGGTGTAGATTGGAGTTCTAGATCCTCCAAGGTATTCTTATCCTCAGGTTTAATCCATCATAGTTCTTTTATTTTCTTCCATTTTTCTTTCAGATCCTAACTCATTATTATGGCTTTTGGTTAGGTGTTTAAGTTCCTTGAAACTTAAGGTTTTTTGGTAAGTTTCTATCTTCATGGTTTAGTTCTATTTTTCATCACTTTTTTTTAGAAACTCATGGTTTTTACTATTGGTTTTAGGAGTGTTCCAATCCCGTTCTTGTCTCCAATATCCCGGTTTTTTGTAAGGAAAATAGGTTAGATTATATGTGTTTATATGATGTGTTATGATATGTTTATATGCTATGATATGTGTTATGTATATATGCATAAATATGTTTTGTAGTCACTTGGGGCTTATAGTTGCTTAGATAGCAAACCCCAAGATTTTTTATCATTATCGTGGATTAGAATTATGATTTACCCTACCTCGATTAGTAGACAGAGGACCTAGATGGGTTATCATATACTATTTTGTGATCTAACCTACCTCGATTAGTAGACTGAGGACCTAGATGATTTTATCACATGCTACGGTAATGAGCTAATGTCCATTAATATTGTAGTCTTATATGATATACGTTTTCACGTCATATGTTTTATGATATAGCCTTATGATTTATGATATATGTTCTTAGTACATTTTCCTTGCTAGGCATTAGGCTCATTCCTTTTATTTTATATAGTGCAGAAAAATGAACTTGGAAGGCGGGACGGATTCGTGGCAGCTTGGCATGTGTATTAGGGATGGATTGATTGAATGGATTGCTAAAAGATTGATGATGATGTTGTTTTCAAGTCTTTTAATTTATGTTTTATGTATTTCCGCACTTATTATTTAAATGATTGATTAAAGTTTATGTTTTTATGTTTTATGTACTAAACAATGGGTACCCATACCTTATTTTGTATTTCGTACCGTATTTTGGATTTTTAATAAAGTTCTAATATTTTATGTATGTATTTATTCCAAATAGTAGTTATGTTTAGTAATTTTTAATGGTCCGAGGTCTAGAATTAGTCAAGGCATTACAGTTGGTATCAGAGCAACAATTCATATGCATGAAGTTCTCCTTGATACACACGCACAAGCTCTGGATCTAACTGCCAATGTAAGTGTTTATGCTAAGATTATTATGTTTATGTTAATAACTAATGTTTTAGCCATTATGTTTTCAGTTAAAATGGATGGAGCCTTAACCTATCATGATATTCGAGCCATTAAGGCATTGAAAAGGATTAGAGAGCCAAGGAATACAATAGGAGTGTTAGCAAGAATCACTCAAAGATTGATCCTATTTCACAAGGGGGTAGTTCACCTTCAAACTACTAAGCAAATTATGATGAGAGCTATGGAACAATATGTCCTAGTAATTAGGCTTTTTAAAGATTTTCCTTCTGTAATTTCAACATTAGAATAATTATGGGAGACTATAGATGATGAGGATGATTTACCGGTAGCCATGAGATATTATTTTCTTAAACTAAGGTTCACCTCTAAGTTTGAATTTCAATTCACATTTGAACAAAAGCATAATATCTTGATGAATATTCCCTGAGGTAGCTTTGAGGCACAAGATAATGATGATTATGAAGAAATAGATGATAATATGCTATATGAAGTGTCAGACGTAGAAGATCCTAATTTTTAGATTTACCCTAGTTATTTTTTTAGTTTAGTTTACTTATTTCTTTATTTATTTTTGCATTTATGATTGTACTTAGTGAAAATCTTTTTCCAAATGAATAAAGTTGTTATTTTTAAATGACATGTATAAGTTTGATTTTTTTTTTTACAATCATAATAAATAATAAATTCAATAAATAATGACTAAGTTCAGTGAGGGTGGATACAAATCAATGGTCCGGGTTCTGTATTGAGAGTTTAGGGGACCATAGTAGTGGGAATGATTTTACTGATCCCAGCCCTCCCTAAATATGGTTAACTTTTGAATAGCGACGAGTTTCGAGCATGAGAATTTATTCATATAGGATGGTTAGAAACAGACTTAGAAAATAATAAAGATGGCTAAATCTTCTAAGTATAGAAACACACCCTAATTTATAAAGATGACTTACATAATTTTTCATAAGAAATCATAAATGATAGGTCCAGTTATGTTTTCTTAGACTAAGTTTTGCCTTAGAGCCTATTAGGGTAAGTTCTAACATGTTTTTCTCGACTGTTAGAACTTTGCTGAAGATGTCGCTCAGAAGGTCTGCACGCACAACCGGAAATACCTCCAGCGCCGCCAATGAGACTAACGAATCCCCTCCTGTCCGAAGAAGGGGAATGTGTGCTACCAATGCTGTTGCAAATAGAATCGCACCACCTCCGGTGGACAACACCTGAGATTGTCTGACTACGTCAACAAGTGGAATAATTGTTGTAGCAACAATGACAACAAACTCAGCCAACAGCTCAAGCGCCCCAGGAAGTAGGTCCATATGGGGGATGGTCGATGGCGAACTATGCGCCTTATCCAGCTCAGTACATAGATCCAGTCTATGAGCATTTCCGTAAGCAGCACACTCCAAACTTTGAAGGGAAACCGACCCTTTCGAGGCAGAAGAATGGCTCAGGAATGTAGAATCGATACTTGCACACATGAACCTCGGCAATGCGGATCACATATCTTGCGTTTCGTCTCTTCTGAAGAAGGATGCCAGAATCTGGTAGGATTTAGTACAGCAAACTCACAACGTCACCACCATGACATGGACTAGATTTGTGGAGCTCTTTCACAAGAAGTACTACAACTCGACAGTCATCGCTACGAGGGTAGAAGAGTTCACCAGTTTGAAGCAGGGCAACTTAATGGTAGTCAAGTACGCTCGACGATTTGATCCACTAGCCAAGTTCATGCCAGAGTTGGTCCCAACTGATTTCTTGAGGGTCACCAAGTTCACCAGGGGACTCAGGCCAAAGATTGAGTTAGGAGTCAAGCTAGAAAATCCTGGAACCACTTCTTACGTCGATGCTTTAGAAACGACTATAGAAGTGGAAAGGCTTCAGGAAAATGTTAGTAAGGAGGAGGCCATCAAGTCTGAACCTAAGCAGCAGAATCAGATGCAGAATGGTTGGAACCACAACAACAACCACCAACACAACAATAATGGCTAGAAGAGGAAGCATCCTGATAGTAAGCAGACCGATGGTGACAAAATAGCATAGAATAGCAAGGGAAATAATAGGTCGGGTTCTGTAGAATACCTGCAATGCTCCAAATGCCAGAAAAGACATCCTAAGGAGTGTCGTGCAAACACCAAAGGTTGTTACAACTGTGGCCAGGAAGGTCATCGGAAGAAGCAATGTCCACAGCTCAAACAAGAAGAAAAAAGGGACAACAAGATGGTTCCAGCCAGAGTCTTTGCCTTGACCTAGCGAGAAGCCGATGCTAGTAACAAAGTAGTCACAGGTCAGCTTCCTATCCTCAATAGTATATGTTCAGTATTTTTTGATTCGGGAGCAACACACTCGTATATCTCGTTAGGAATGATAGAGAAATTAGACTAACCTTGTGAAAGATTTAGAACTAGGTTTGTAACAGCATTGCCTTCAGGCGAAGTAGTCCTATCATTACGAATAGTACAAGGTGTACCGATCAAAATCGAGGGCACATAACTAGAAGGATACCTGGTAGAGCTAAGAATCAAAGACTTCGACGTAATACTGGGCATGGATTAGCTAGCAAGGCATGGTGTAACCATCGATTTCGAAACTCCTGATGGTCAGAAACTATGTTTTATGGGAAAGGTTTCAGGACTATAGACACCATATATCTCATCTCTCAAAGCTCAAAGGATGATAGAGAAAGGATGTCACACATTCTTAGCAAGCATCACGGATGTGGCAAAGGAAACACCACTAAAGGTTTGATATGTTTGCATTATAAAGGAATTTCCATAAATATTTCCTGACGACTTACTAGGGTTGTCGCCGACTCGGGAAATTGACTTCACAATCGAACTAGTACCGGGAATCAAGCCTATCTCAAAGGCACCATACCAGATGGAACTAACCTAACTCAAGGAGTTAAAGACGTAGTTGCAAGAACTCTTAGACTTGGGTTTCATCAGACCAAGCCATTCTCCATAGGGAGCACTGGTTCTATTTTTGAATAAGAAGGATAGAAGCATGTGGATGTGTATAGATTACCGTGAGCTGAACAAGGTGATGATTAAGAACAAGTACCCGCTACCCCGAATCAAAGACTTATTTGATCAACTTCGAGGGGCGACCGTGTTTTCTATGATTGATCTACGGTTCGATTATCACCAGCTCAAGGTACGAGAAGAGGATATACCAAAGATAGCTTTTAGAACTCGATATGGACATTACGAGTTTCTAGTTATGTCTTTGGGTCTTACCAACGCTCCAACCGCATTTATGGACTTAATGAATCGAGTCTTCAAGGATTACTTAGAAAAATTCTTCATAGTGTTCATTGATGATATTTTGGTGTATTCCAAGGACGAAGTCGAGCACGAGGAACATTTAAGATTGACAATGTTGCAACTAAAGGAGCATCAACTTTACGCCAAGTTCAAGAAGTGCAAATTTTGGCTTTCACAAGTAGCATTCCTCAGCCATATACTATCCAAGGATGGAGTTACTGTAGACCCAGCTAAGGTAGAGGCTGTGAAGGATTGGCCAAGACCTAAGAATGCGTCAGAAGTTAGAAGTTTTCTCAGGCTAGCAGGCTATTATCGAAGATTTGTAGAAGGCTTTTCTAAGATAGCCACTCCACTTACCAACCTAACTCAGAAACAACAAAAGTTCAATTGGACGGATAAATGTGAAGAGAGCTTCCAGTTTCTCAAGGATAAGCTATGCTCAGCACCAGTACTTTGTGTACCGACACCCAACTACAAGTTTGTAGTATTGTGTGATGCGTCGAAGCAAGGTTTGGGTTGTGTGCTGATGCAAAATGACAAAGTGATAGCCTACGCCTCAAGAAAGCTGACGAAATACGAGCAACGCTATCCAACACATGATATGGAGTTGGCAGCGGTGGTCTTCGCATTGAAAATCTGGCGCACTATCTTTATGGAGAACGATGTGAGATTTATACGGACTACAAGAGCTTAAAGTATTTCTTCACACAGAAGGAGCTCAATATGAGGTAGCGCAGGTGGTTAGAACTAGTAAAGGATTATGATTGCGAAATCCTATACCACCCAGGAAATTTCAATGTAATTGCAGATATGCTAAGTCGGAAGAGTTGCGGAAATCTAGTAGCATTATTCGAAATAGAAAAGTCGCTACAGCAAGAGTTGATCAATGCCGGAATAGAGTCATTGGTCAACTGGCTAACTTGTCCATCCAGTCAAATCTATTAGAAGATATACGGATTGGGCAAGGGCATGATGACACATTAATAACACATATGGCTGCAGTCAAAGAAGGCAAGGCCACATATTTCTCTATATCAGGACAGGGGTTCTTGAGATATAAGGGTCAGGTATGCGTGTCGAATGACCATGGAATTAAGATGAAGATTTTAGAAGAGGCACACACTACCCCATACTTAGTTCACCCGGGGTCGACCAAGATGACTCACGACCTTAAGGCACTATATTGGCGGCCGGGAATGAAGAAAGACGTAGCAGAATATGTGTCCAAATGTCTTATATGCCAGCAAGTAAAAGCAAAACATCAGCGACCCGCAGGCTTATTGCAACCGCTTAGTATTCTAGAATGGAAGTGGGAGGACATAGCTATGGACTTCATGACAGGATTACCACGAACAAATAAGCAGAACGACTCGGCTTGGGTAGTGGTAGATAGACTAAACAAGTCAGCTCACTTCCTGCCTGTCAAGACTACGTACACTGCAGACCAGTACGCAGACATTTATGTTCGAGAAATTGTACGACTGCATGGAATCCCTAAGACCATAGTATCAGATAAAGGATCAGTGTTTACATCAAGATTTTGGGGAAGCTTGCAGCAAGCCATGGGTACCAAGTTAAGCCGTACAACATTTCATCCTCAGACTGATGGTTAGCCCGAGCGTACCATACAGATTTTATAAGATATGTTGTGTGCTTCTGTACTAGACTTCGAAGGAACGTGGAGTAAGTATTTTCCACTTATAGAGTTCTCCTACAATAATAGCTACCAGTCAACGATCGGTATGGCACCCTATGAGTTACTTTATGGAAGGAAGTGTCAATCGTCGTTACATTGGGATGAGGTAGGAAAAAGACAACTTCTTGGACATGAAGCTATTAGAGAGGCTCAGGATGTAGTGGTGCTAATAAGAAAGTGTATGCTCACTACTCAGAGCCGACAGAAAAGTTATGCGGATGCCAAGAGGCGAGATGTGGAATTCAAAGTCTGAGATCAAATCTTCTTAAAGATATCTCCTATGAAAGGAGTAAAGCGGTTTGGGAAGAAAGGCAAATTTAGTCCCCAGTTTATAGGTCCTTTTGAGATATTGGACAAGGTGGGAAAAGTTGCATATAGATTAGCCATACCGCCAGCTCTAGCAGATAGCCACAATGTGTTTCACATCTCGATGTTGCGTAGATATGTGTCAGACCCATCTCACATCCTCAAGTACGATACAATAGCACTCCAGAAAGACTTGAGTTACGAGGAACGACCGATTAGCATCCTAGAGAAGGGGATGAAGGAATAACGGTCTATGAGTATTCCAATAGTCAAGGTCCTATGGAGTAATAGTTCAAAAAGGGAGGCAACGTGGGAGTTGGAGGAAGACATCTTAGCACGGTATCCAGAATTGTTTCGTAAGTAAATTTCGGGGATGAAATTCTTTTAAGTATGGGAGAATTGTAGTGTCTCAGAATTTTACTTAGCTAGATAGTAGTAGTAATAGTAGTATAGTAATAGCTTGTAGAATTTTAGTTTTCGTGGTTATTGGTTCAAGTCGGGATTTAGTTGGAAACTCATAGAAACAGTTATAGATTAAGTTTAACTTATATTTTAGAAATATTAATTATAACATAAGGTTTGATTAATATAGCTGGTCCTAGAAATATTATTTATTATAACCTAAGGTTTAGATAGAATTAATAAGAACGTGACACTTGTCACGAGCATGTTTATTAAGGATTTAAGCATTTTGGATGAATAATTTAATAAAGGATAAATCTAGAAGCTCTAGAACCTTCTAGCAGCTGTTAGGATCACGATTTACTCAATCAAAGTTGTTTTAAAAAATTCAAAATATGCTGAAATAGTGCAAAAATGGGTTTGATATATCAATGTATGTCGATATATCGCAGCTATAGGGGCTGATATATCGCCAATGGGAGATACGGAAAACACGTCGACTTCGCACGAACGAAAGCACGGGACATAGGTAGGGGCGATATATCGCCTAGGGTAGGCGATATATCGGCTCCTTGAGCCATTTTTGAATCTTTGTTGATTTAAATTAGAAACAGCCTCGAACCACTTGGACTTGCTCTTGAATGTTTTTGAATGAGTTCTGGGCATCTGTTGAAACAAAAATTCAAATCTTTTCAATTATTATTCATTTTAAAAGGGGTTAGTTTCACTCCTTCAACTCTATAAATAGGACCTAGTACTCAGCCATTTCACTCATCATTCAAGCATTCTTCAGAGCCTCCAAGCTGCTAAGATTAATCTAGAGAGAAAACACTTGGGTTATGGGTTAAAATCTTTTCCAATTTAAGCTTTTCTAAACACTTGGGAAGTAAGATAGAGTGACTTTTTGGTATCGAGGTGTAGATCGAAGTTCTAGATCATCCAAGGTATTCTTATCCTCAGGTTTAATCCATCATAGTTCTTTTATTTTCTTCCATTTTTCTTTCAAATCCTAACTCATTATTATGGCTTTTGGTTAGGTGTTTAAGTTCCTTGAAACTTAAGGTTTTTTGGTAAGTTTCTATCTTAATGGTTTAGTTCTCTTTTTCATCACTTTTTTTTAGAAACTCATGGTTTTTACTGTTGGTTTTAGGAGTGTTCCAATCCCGTTCTTGTCTCCAATATCCCAGTTTTTTGTAAGGAAAATAGGTTAGCTTATATGTGTTTATATGATGTGTTATGATATGTTTATATGCTATGATATGTGCTATGTATATATGCATAAATATGTTTTGTAGTCACTTGGGGCTTATAGTTGCTTAGATAGCAAACCCCAAGATTTTTTATCATTATCATGGATTAGAGTTATGATTTACCCTACCTTGTTTAGTAGACAGAGGACCTAGATGGGTTATCATATACTATTTTGTGATCTAACCTACCTCGATTAGTAGACTGAGGACCTAGATGGTTTTATCCCATGCTACAATAATGAGTTAATGGCCTTTAATATTGTAGTCCTATATGATATACTTTTTTACGCCATATGTTTTATGATATAGTCTTATGATTTATGATATATGTTTTTAGTAGATTTTCCTTGCTGGGCATTAGGCTCATTCCTTTTATTTTAGATGGTGCAGGAAAATGAACTTGGAAGGCGGGTTGGATTCGTGGCAGCTTGGCATGTGTCTTAAGGATGGATTGATTGAATGGACTGCTAGAAGATCGAGGATGACGTTGTTTTTAAGTCTTTTAATTTATGTGTTATGTATTACCACACTTAGTATTTAAACAATTGATTAAAGTTTATGTTTTTATGTTTTATGTACTAAACAATGGGTACCCATACCTTAATTTGTATTTCGTACCGTATTTTGGATTTTTAATAAAGTTCCAATATTTATGTATGTATGTATTCCAAATAGTAGTTTTTAATGGTCCGAGGTCTAGAATTAGTCAGGGCATTACATCCTAGGCTGTTGAAAAGGCTCTTACTGCTGAGGAGGCATCTGGAGGGAGAACGCTGTGAGACTGGATGTTCGCAGGGCAGTGCCTCCATACACAAGATCTGGTAGGGGCAAAGGCCCCAATGATCTGAAGGGGAAGACCCCTGACACCTCGACCACAACTGGTCCTGATCGGAGGGGCCGAGGTATTCAGGGTGGCCGCCAGGGAGGTGGTGAGACATGGAGAAGTTATCCAGAGTGCACGAGATGCGAGAAGCGCCATCGTGGTTGGACATCTCAAGAAAGATTGCCCAACAACGAAGAAAGAGTAACCAGGGAAGGTGGACAGCTTGAATCAAGCTCGAGTGTTCACCTTGACGCAGGCAGAGGCCGAGGCTTGTCCCTCGTTAGGGACAAGTCAACTTTGTAGCGCTGGCTCTTCATATACTGTATTGATTGACTTTGGTGCTACACATTCGCTTGTTTCTAGTAAGGTAATTAATAAATTGTGTAGACATAGTGAGTATTATACTGCAGGGTATGGGACTATACTGCCTACAGGAGAATTGGTAGTTTCTAGGCGATGGATTAGAGCACTGCCAGTGATGATAGATAGTAGGGAACTATCAGTAGATTTGATCGAGCTGAGTATTGATTATTTTGATATGATTTTGGGGATGGATTGGTTGGTCAGATATGGGGCCACTATAGATTGCAGGAAGAAGATGGTGACCTTTGAGCCTATGGTCGAGGATCCCTTTGTTTTCGTGGGTGTTGTGCCTGAACCCCGCATACCCATGATATCAACATTGAGGGCTAAGGACCTATTATGAGGAAGTTGTATAGGTTTTCTAGCTAGTGTGGTGAATACCACCAGAGTTACACTGGTGGGGCCGGAAGAGACCAGATTGGTATGCGAGCTTTTGGATGTGTTTCTTGAGAATTTACCAAAACTGCCGCCGCACTGGGAGATTCAGTTCGACATCAAGTTGGCGCCGGGTACAGAACCAGTGTCGAGGACACCATATAGGATGGCTCCGACAGAACTGAAGGAGTTGAAGATATAGTTGCAAGAGCTTCTAGACTTGGGATTCACTATGTTGGGGTTTTATGCCCTAATTAAAACTCAATTTCTTTGTAATCTAATTTATTATCAATAAAATAATAGAAATCATTTTTTGACTTGGTCAATCACTTTGCTCACATGTTTTATTTTCATGATTATTTGTTTAATATAAACTTCTATTAAATCCCGAGCATATAGCTAATCGTATTTATAGTGATGTATTCACAGTTGAATATAAATATGATTATATGTTTAAATATAAGTTAGTCCTAAGATTAGTCAGTGCACAGGATTTACACTGACTTGCCAATCTATAATATTATCTACTTACACATCATAGTGTTATGTTCTTTCCAAAACATTAGCAAAGTAGATCAGATCAGATGTATTTGTTACATCTGACTGGACCGATATTGATAGTATATAGGATAAGTAAACATACTGTTATTATCTATTCTAGTCATATCATATAGTTGACCATAGGTCAATTCAATCTCAATTCTGAGTGGTTAGTATTCTAACTGATTGTATTATTTGAGTTCTTTGACTTGTTCGTTACCAGCTTTCCCTACGAACTAGCCCATACTTACATCTTGGGAACCCGGTAGTATAATTGAGTGGGAGTGTTAATCATAGATATGAACATCTATAGCTTCTGATGAAGAAGTCAAATGATGGTTTCCTTTTAGTTTGGTTCAAGGTGCTAAATGATAGAGATCTCAATCTAGTAATTAATATTAGTTTACTGAAATATCATTTACAATGAAGTAAGTGTTTTAAGGATAAAATACAATGAGGGGTAAAACAGTATTTTAGTCCCATCTAATTGTAGACCGTCTATAGGATTGAGTGACAATTATGGTTGTAATAATGGATAATTAATAACGTATCTATATTGCTTATAGAGCGTTCTATGAATTCAAGAGTGCAATTCCGAGTCTTTAGTGGAGTCACGAGGAACTAATAAGTTAGTAAATTTATTTGTTAGATTTATGATAACTTATTGGAGCTTGATTTCATAGGCCCATGGTCCCCACTGTACCTTAGATAAAATCATCTAGATAGTCTCAATTAATCTATTTAATTATCAATTAGAATTATCAAAGTTGACCAGGTCAATTTTGGATAGTTTCACAGAGTTATACAATTTAGAGAAGAAAAAAGACATTAGGGCAGATGTATTAATTAAGATAAATTGGTATCTAAATTAATAAATAATTTTAAATCAAGGTTCAAATTATAAATAAGTAATTTGATCAAGGATTTGAATAATTATTTAATTAATTAAATCAATAGAAAATAATACATATCTTTATTTTAAGTCCAACGGGCTTATAATCAAATGAAAATTTTCACGGGCCTAAAGCCCGTGATAATTTCGACCCAGGGCTGTTAATTGGCTATTATTTTATTGATTTTTTAATTAAATAAATGACCTAATTGAGTCTATAAAAGGAATGCTAAGAGAGAGTTGAAAAAAATAAGTTGAATCACAAGTTTCTAAGAAGATCAGAAGATCTATTAGGTTTTAGATTCTCTCTACTGCATAAGTCATTTTCTAAGCCTCAATTTTTCTCTTCTATTCTTCTTCTCTCTGTATCTATCTCATGTGTTGAGAATTTCCACCCTAGTCTAGGTGATTCCAATGATAATTTGGAACGTTGTGAAGAAAATTGAAGAACGGTTCAGTTTCTTGGTAATACTCTGCGACAGAAAGGATACAAGGGTTAGAGAAACTGAAGGAAGAACTCATTCATTCTGTCGCGTATAATGAAAGTATTCTTACCATTATTTCTCTTTGAATTCAATTTTAGAAACATGTTCTTGGTTGTCTCATATTAACTTGTTTAATATTAGATCTACATGAAAATAAATAAAGATCATATATAAGTTTTCCCAACACATTAGACCTAACTTCTCGCCATAGGGTGCTCTGGTTCTGTTTGTGAAGAAGAAGGATGGGACTCTGAGAATGTGTATAGACTACAGGGAGTTGAGCAAGTTGACCATCAAGAACAGATACCCCTTACCAAGGATCGATGGCATGTTCGATCAGTTGCGGGGAAAGACGATATTCATAAAGATTGATCTTCGATCTTGTTATCACCAACGGAGGACCGGGGATGAGGATATTCTGAAGATGGCCTTTCGAACAAGGTATGGGCATTATGAGTTTTTGGTCATGTCATTTGGTTTGACCAATTCCCCAACAACAGTTATGGATCTGATGAACAGGGTGTTCAAGGATTTCTTAGATCAGTTTGTGATTGTCTTTATCGACGACATCTTGGTTTATTCCAGTTCAGAGACAAAGCATGAACAACATCTCTGACAAGTATTACAGAGAATGAGAGAGCATCGGTTGTATGCTAAATTTAAGAAGTGCGAGTTCCGGTTACCGAAGTAACATTCCTTGTACATATTGTTGGTGGAGATGAGATTAAGGTAGATCCGGCCAAGGTTGAGGCAGTTAGGGATTGTTCGAGGCTAAGGAACGCCTTAGAGGTTAGGAGCTTCCTTGGATTAGGGGATATTACAGACGTTTCGTGGAAGGGTTTTTTAAGATTGTCGCACCGATGACAGAATTGACACGGATGAATCTGAAGTTCATCTAGTCAGACAAGTGTGAGAATAGTTTCCAGGAACTGAAGCGATGGATGATTACTGCTCATGTACTAAGTCTTCCTTCGGAGGGAGGAAAGCTTGTGGTGTACTGTGACGCATTGAGGTTGGGGTTGGGATGCATGTTGATGCAGAACGAGAAGGTTATCGCCTATGCATCATGGCAGTTGAAGGAATATGAGCAGTGGTATCCTACCCATGATTTGGAATTGGCAGCTGTGGTATTCGCACTGAAAGTTGGGCGACATTACTTGTATGGAGAGAAGTGCGAGATATACACTGATCATAAGAGTTTAAAGTATTTCTTCACCCAAAAGGACTTGAACATGAGACAGAGACATTGGCTAGAGTTGGTGAAGGACTATGATTGTGATATCCTTTACCACCCAAGGAAAGCCAATGTAGTGGCAGATGCATTGAGCCGATGGGGCCCAGGACAGTTATTTAGCTCTAAACAGATATCAAAGGAGTTGGCATAAGAGATGTCCAGAGCGAGGTTAGAGTTGGTTGTGGGTCGACTGGCCAATATTACTTTACAGTTGACCCTTTTAGAGAGGATAAGAGAGGGTCAGATGGATGATGCACAGTTGCAGGAGGTTAGAGGGAATGTCCTAGCTGGGGTAGCTTAGGATTATTCTATTTCAGAGACATGTTTACTACGATATAAGGGACAAATTTGTGTTCTGATAGATGTGGGTATTAGACGAGAGATACTTTATGAATCCCATACTACACCATACTCACTCCATCAAGGATCCATAAAGATGTATCAGGATCTACAGACCTTATATTGGTGGCCTGGGATGAAGAAGGACGTAGTGCAGTACGTGGCCAAGTGTTTAACCTATTTGTAGGTGAAGGTTGAGCATCAGCGACCAGCGGAGTTGCTATAGCCTTTGGGTATTTCCGAGTGGAAGTGGGAAGACATTACTTTGGATTTTGTGGGAGGTTTAACTAGGACAGTAGGACTACATGACTCGGTGTGGGTGATAGTAGACAGATACACCAAGTCAGCTCACTTTCTTCTAGTGAGGACGACCTATAATATGGATCAGTACGCGAAGTTGTATGTGAGGGAGATTGTACGTCTCCATGGGGTTCCCAAATCTATAGTATCGAATCAGGATCCCATATTTACCTCCAAGTTTTGGGGTGGTTTGCAGAAGGCTATGGGGACTCAATTGAAATTTGGTACAACCTTTCATCCTTAGACAGATGGACAGTTTGAGCAGACAATTCAGGTATTGGAAGACATGCTTAGAGCAATGTGTATTGGACTTCGAGGGGTCTTGGAGTAAGTACCTCCCGTTGATTAAGTTTTCATACAACAGCAGTTATCAATCAACGATTGGAATAGCTCCATATGAGATGTTGTATGGAAGGAGATGCAGATCGCCCATTCATTGGGATGAGATGGGTGAGAGGAAGTATTTGGTACCAGAGATGGTTCAGAAGACTAACGAAGCTATTGAGAAGATCCGAGATCGAATGCTTACTTCGCAGAGCAGATAGAATAGCTACGCTATCCCTAAGCGTAGGGACGTGGAGTTCCAGGTAGGGGACCACATGTTTCTGCGAGTTTCACCATTGCGAGGGGTGAGGAGGTTTGGGAAAAAGGGCAAGTTGAGCCCTAGAGTCATAGGACCTTTTGAGATCCTAGAGAGGATCGGGCAGGTATCCTATAGATTGGCTCTGCCACCATCATTATCAGGGGTTCACGATGTATTCCATATCTCTATGCTTCGGAAGTACGTCTCAAATACAACTCATGTGTTGAGATATGAGGATCAGGAGTTGCAGAAAAATTTGTTGTATGAAGAACGACCAGTCCAGGTCCTAGACAGGAAAGACGAGGCTCTACGGAACAAGACGATTCCTCTAGTCAAAGTATTATGGAGGAATAGCAAAGTCGAGGAAGTGACCTGGGAGCTTGAGTCAGCTATGAAGGATCAGTATCCCGAATTATTCAGGTAAATTATGAGGGTGAAATTCTCAGTATGAAGGGATAGCTGTAACGACCCAAAATTGCTAATAGGGTTTAGTGCCTTGATTAGTGTGTCGGGAAGGCATAATTGGATACATATGTGGGTTTAATTGGTTAAATGTTTGACTATGTGGCATGCATGATTAATGTGATTATGTTAATTTTGGCCCGTTAAGGGCATAAATGTGATTAAATGTGATAAATGGTTGAGACCACATTATTATGTGGATATATTTGCAGTTTATGGCTCGAGACGATCATGGTGAGCGGATTAGCGAAATAGTAACAATGGGGTTCAATACCCAGCTTGGGGGAGCCTAGGGGGTGTTTTGGGAATTTAGAGAATTTTTTGGGATTTATTGAATAATGAACAAGTATTTGGTAATTAATTTGACATGACGGGATTAATTGGTTAATAGTAGGAACACTTGAGCAATTAGCGAGAACTGGGGAAAATGACCGTTTTACCTTTAGAAACCATTAAAGGGCTAAATAAGCGTAAGGGAAAAATGGTCTTTTTGGGTTAAGGATATACACAGAAAAGTCTTGGAGTGTATCAGAATACACTAGAAGTCCCTTAACCCTCAAAATCGTTCTTCTTTCACCTCTCTAGAACTAAGGGGAAACCTTTGAATTTCCAAGGAGGGATTCAAGGGACCAAGCTGAGATTGAAGCTGAGTTTGGGGCTGGGGATAAACTGAGGAATTAAGGCTAGAAGTGGACAAAGAATAGCTTGAGAAATTCAAGCCATAAACTGAGGTAAGTTTTAAGTTCAATTGTTGAATTCTGTTGAAACTATGTTAAAAGTTAGAGTTTGCATGAGTTTTGGTTTGCTACCTGATTTTAGGTGTTTGATGGTGTAAGAAAAATTGTTATAGGTTAGTTGTAATGGTTGGGACATAAGGATAGGTTTTCTGGGCTCAATTCTTAGATTTGTTATGGATTTGGGTTTGAATTTGAGGTTAGGCTCATGGGGAAACGCTGGAAAAGGGTGGTTTTTCTTGGTTTAGGGGCTCGGGTCGCGGCCCTGTTCTTCAGGTGTTGCGGCTTGCATGCTTAAGGAGGTTGGGAACCTTTGTTTGCCAGGCGTGCCTCGACCTAGATTAGGATAGCCAACAAACATGCAAACTTCAGTTTGTGGTTCTAGATTTCATTCGTTTTGCCTCAGGACGTGAGCGGGGCACCCCCAGATTCTATAATGGCGTAAACTAGGTTCACGACCATTCCAGCATTCTAAAGGTGTTTTGGGGATTTATTTAGACGGCATGACATTGAGAATGTCGTTCGCAGTTTCAATTGCATGTCCCCAGAATGAAGTTGGTAGAGTTGAGTAACTAAGCATGCATCTAACCATTTCCAATAAAGTTTGCGTTCCGCTAAACCATTTTGTTGTGGAGTACCTGGGGCAGTAAGTTGTGATAAAATCCCAAGTTCAGTTAAATGATCTTGGAACTGCATATCCAAATATTCTCCACTCCTATCAAATCGCAAGATATTTAACGTTTTACCTAATTAGCTATGAACCATCGCTAAGAATTCCTGAAAATTTGAAAATGTTTCTGATTTCCTATGCATTAGATAAAGACATGAGTATCTAGAGTAATCGTCAATGGAAGTGAAGAAATACTCAAAACCACCCCAGGCTTGTACATTCAAAGGTCCACGAACATCTGAATGCACAAGTCCAAGTGGTTCTTTGGCCCTATCACCCTTTGCAGAGAATGGACGCTTGGTCAGATTGCCTTCTAGACAAGAGTCACAAACAAGTAATTCACCTAAGGTGAGTTCCCTCAAAGGTCCGTCCTTTGTAA
This sequence comes from Humulus lupulus, assembly GCF_963169125.1. Lineage (NCBI taxonomy): Eukaryota > Viridiplantae > Streptophyta > Magnoliopsida > Rosales > Cannabaceae > Humulus > Humulus lupulus. The sequence goes on from NC_084796.1 coordinate 159,562,787, forward strand.
GTCTTTGAATCCTATCATAGCCAATGTGACCTAGTCCCAAGTGCCATAAATACGTCATATTATCGTTATCGGTCTTTTGACGTTTATTGGTCCTAGGTTTAGCTACTTTGAATAAATCATTGTTAAGAGCGAGGGGTTTGTTAGGTCGCGAAATTTAAAGCCCGTTTTCCAAACATGCAATATACAATTGTGATCCATTGAAAGAAATAGATATATATATATAGAACTTATGAAAGTCATAACAAATCTTTCTAATTGCAGCATGAAAACTGAAAATAAATTTCTCCTAAAATCCGGAATAAAAAATACATCACTTAAAATTAAAATTTTATTTCCAAACTTCAGACAAGCTCTTCCTCTAGCTTGGACCGCAATGAACACTCCATTCCCAACTCCAAGCTTTAAGCCACCTTCGTCCACCTCCTCCCACGATTCAAGAAGTTGTAAAGAGTTACAAACATGGTTAGTAGATCCAGAATCAACAATCCAAACACAATTATCATTCTCTAAAACACTTGTTTCTAAGATAAATGAACTATAATCATTACATTTGTTTTTCGCTGCTAGAAACTTGGGGCAATCTTGTTTCCAATGCCCCTTATCTTTACAGTGAAAACACTTACCTTTACCTTTCTTGTTTTTCTTGTTCTTCCCCTTAGGCGTCTGTGCACTTGGTTGTGCACTCGTCTTTGGGACCTTTGCAGGCTTGGATTCGTTGCTTTGTCCACCTTTCCTCTTGTTTCCAACTTTTGAAGATGAAGCTTGGTTAGCTTCAGCCTTAGCTGGATCAGCAGCAACAACAATAGTCTTATTTTCTCCTCCTTTACTAGGCCCACCCATGATGGGCTCAAAAATCTAAAGCTCGTTCATGAGCTGCGACACGGTGTCATTTGAGCATTCACGGTTTCATCACGTATGTGCGGAGACAGTGCTATCCAACCATTTACGGTACCATCACAAGCATTGATGGTGCCATCACTAACGTGCGGACACGGTGCTCATTCTGGGGATTCCTCAATGATGACGAACTCGAAGTTGTCACCAATCAACTCTATGTTGATGCTTTGCTTCCATTTAAGGAAGTTTTCTCCAGTGAGTTTCTCCATCGAAAGTTGAGAAAGGATGGGAGTAGACATAGACACTACTTAACTTAAAACTACAAATTATCAATAAAATAGAAATCAATCACATTTGCTCAATAAAACTCCTATTCACACAAATTTCAAGAAATAGCACAACATATACCAAAAATATGTAAGATATGAGAAAAAATACCAAAAACAATCATATCTGTATTTCTTTAGGTTTTTAACTAATCTATGATATCCTTGTCCCAGTTGGAGAGAGTCAAAAATACCACTAGATAAATAGAGTTGTAAACTCATTTAATAATGGACACCACTATTAACAATCTACTATTCGATCACAATAAGAAAACAAAATCTCTCATTTTATGAGCTAAACCCAGAGTTTCGATAATCATAGATTTAGTCCTAGTAGTCACCGTAGGGGTGAGTCTAGTAGAATTTGGCCTATAATTATCTATCTTTCGAAATCTAACCTTGTCAAAATAACTAATGAACACCTTCCGTAGGGGGGCGAATCAAAGCGCATCGACGCCCCATTAAGCTATTGACTATGTTAAACCAACGGTGGAGATCGAATAAAAATTCTTAAAATAAACTCATTATAAAATTAAAAATAGTATTTTTATTATTTATTTTTAGAAAATTAAGGACTATGGTTTTCCAAAAAATTGAAAAGATTAAATTTTTAAAACCAAAGTCCTATAATTTCCTATTAATTCTAAAGTGCCACATTGAAACAGATTCAATTAATTTAAAATTAATTTGTTGCTAATCAATATTTACGTTTAACTAATATAATGAACCTACACAATTAAGTCAAACTCGGGTAAATAAGCCTTAACAATTGGGCTTGTATGGAGGAGGGCTGGGTCCAGTATGTCGTTTCCACTACAAAGGTGTAGACTTCTGGAATATTTACTTAGCTAACTAGATAGTAGTAGTAGTTAGTATTAGTTTGTAGTATGTTAGTTACCATGGATTTTGGTTCAAGCCGGGAATTAGTTGGACACTCATAGCGACAGTTATGGATTTTATAAGTTTAACCTATAGTTTAAGAATATTAATTATAACATAAGGTTTGATTAATATTGTTGGTCATAGAAATATATTTATTATAACCTATGGTTTAGATAGAACCATTAAGAGCATGACACTTGTCATATGCATGTTTATTAAGGATTTAAGTATTTTTTATGAATAGTTTAAATAAAAGAAAGATCTAGAAGCTCTAGAACCTTCCAAAAACTGTTAGAATCATATTATGACTCAGTCAAAGTTGTTTACTCAATTCAAAATATGCTGAAAAAAGTGCAATTACGTGTTTGATATATCAACGTATGTCGATATATCCCAGCTATAGGGGTCGATATATCGCCTACGGAATATACGAAAAACACGTCAACTTTGCACGAACGATTGAACGGGGCTCGGGAATATAGGGGGAGGCGATATATCGCCTATGGGGGGAGATATATCGGCTCCAAGCTTGATTTTTGAAAAGGTTGTGATTTTGAATTTAAAAATACCCATAACCACCTAGACCAGCCTTTGAACGATTTTGACCAAGTTCTGGACGTCTATTGAACGAAAATTTAAATCTTTTTCATTTTATATTCATTTATTTATTCAAATTAAAAGGGGTTAGTTTCACTACTTGAACTCTATAAATAGGACGTAGTACTCAGCCATTTTCTTCATTCTTCAAGCAGGCTTTAGAGCCTCCAAGTTGCTAGTGTTACTATTGAGAGATACACTTGGGTTTTTGGGTTAAAAGCTTTATCATTTTAAGCTTTTGTAAACACTTGGGAAGTGAGATATAGTGAGATTTCGGTATTGAGGGTTAGATCAATCCATAAGATCATTCAAGGTATTCTTATTCCTAAGTTCAGTTTTATGGTTTTCTTTAGTTTTCTTTTATTCATATCCTAACTTTTGTTTATGATTCTTGATTAGGTGGTTAAGTTTCTTGAAAACTTAAGGTTATTTTCGATAAGTTTCTACTTGGATAATTTAGTGTTCTTTTCATATCTTTCTTTAGAAACTCACCATTCTTACTGTTGGTTTATAGGAGTGTTCTAATCCCGTTCTTATTCCCAAATATCCTGGTTTTTGGTAGGGAAAATATGATAGATTATATGTGCTTTTATGTTTATGTTATTATATGTTTTACGCTATGATATGTATATTTATGTATGAATATGTCTTGTAGTCTTTGGGGCTTATAGTTGCTTAGCTTGCAAACCCCAATGTTTTTATGTCGCTTGGGGCTTATAGTTGCTTAGATAGCAAACCCCAAGATTATTTATCATTTTCATGGTTTAGAGTTATGATTTACCCTACCTCGACTAGTAGATGACCTAGATGGTTTTTCATATACTACCATGTGATCTAACCTACCTCGATTAGTAGACAGATGACCTAGATGGTTTATCACATGTCATGTTAATGAGTTAATGGCCATTAACATTGTAGTCCTATATGATATATGTTTTTATAGTCATATGTTTTATAGTATATGTTTATGATTTATGATGTATGTTTTTAGTAGATTTTCCTTGCTGGGCATTAGGCTCACTCCTTTATTTTTAGCTTGATGTAGGAAAATGATTGTGGAAGGCAGAAGGATTCTTGGCAGCTTGGCTTGTGTGTTAAGGATGAATGGATTCAATGGACTGCGTGTTGATCGAGGATGACGTTAATTTTTAGTCTTTTGAATTATGTTTCTTTTGTAATTCTGCACTTAGTTTTTGAATAATTGAATTAAAGTTTATGTTTTATGTTTTATGTTTTATAAATAATGGGATCCCATATCATATCTATCACATTTTATATTTTTATATTATCTTGTATTTGATACAATATTTTGGGTTTTCAATAAAGACATGTTATTTCTTATGTTTGTATCAAAATAGTAGCTATGTCTAGTAGTTTTAATGGTCCAAGGTCTTAGAAATAGTTGGGTCATTACAAAAGGTCCAATTTCTTCCATACAAGGTCCAAATGACAGGAATTTAAACATTCATTTTATTAATTATTATTAATTGATTAGGCCCACTATAGTCATGCAAAGCATATGGGCCTTCACAAGTGGAATCAACTACAAGAGAGGAATTTAAACTTTACATTTTCTAATGGGCCCAAATAAAACCTATCATTTTATGAATATTTTATTTGGCAAAAACCATATATCTAACAAAACATATGGACCAATATATGCATCTAAGCTCAATTGCAAAAATGCCACATATAGTGCAAACAGACATGTTATAATTGGATGGGTCTAATCATGTTACTATATGAGCAATTCAATGAATTTATGCAAAAATACTACAATTTATTTCATTTGCAAAAATACCACAATTAATTATCTAGAATTTAACAAAAAAATTCAAATTAATTAAATTCTTACAAAATTAAGTTAATTTAAATGAAATTTATCAACAATTAATAATAGTTCATTTAATTTAAATTTCATTTATCAGCAATCAACTTGGATTAGGTTAATTTTAAAAAAATATATTAAATTAATTTAAATAGGATTTATCAATAATTAACCAAAGTTAATTTAAATCCAATTTTATTAATTGGTAGAAAAAAATGATATTTTTCAAATTTTATCAAATTTTAAATTTTAAAATCAATATCTTAATTGTTTTTCAAAAAAATATCTTGTGTTGCTACAACTATTAGCTAATATTTTAACAATTTTAAAAAATCAAAATATTAATAGTTATATCAACCCTAAAATATCTTAAAACAGTTAATTAAATTCAAATATCCATAAAAATATCTAACTAACAATATTCAAATTTCAAATAATTTAAATATTAAAAACTATAGAATAAAAAGATATTTATATTTTCAAATAAAGATTTAATAAAAATATCAAGAATTTAAAAACAAATATCTTAAATATATTATATCTTAATTCTAATATTATAATATATTAAAAGATTTAAAATTAAGTTATTAGTCTATTTTTAAATTTGAATTTGAATATTTGTAGAAAATATCTAATTATTTAAATCCCAACTAACAAAAATATTTTATTTTAAAAAACATTTTTAAATACAAAAACAAATATGATATTTTTGGCTTTGATTATAAATAATTACTTTTCACAATTTTATTTTCTTAAAATATTTAAAAATATTATGGATGAACAGTACCCGTTTCGGGTACTGTTCACCGTGTGCACCTAGTGTGTGCGTGCGCGCGCGTGAGGGGGGAACAGTCGACGGTGTGTGCGCAACTGGGGGGTAAGCACGTAGGATGGGCATGCGCGGAGGAGCACGGTGTGCGGGCATGTGTGCGCTGGTGCGCGCACGCATGGGCAGCCAGGCCAAAAAAAAATCGAAAAAAATTATTCTACAATTTTTCAAACCAAAACCATTTTCTAATTAATTTTTAACATGTTTTACACAAAATAAAGCATACATAAAAATTAATGGCATATAAAATACAACAAATGTAATGCCCCAAATTTCCTAATAAGGGTTACGACCTTAATTAGGAGGCCGGGAGGGCCATAATTGAGTTATGATGCTATTTAATGATCATATGCATGTTTATGTGAATTATATTATTATATGATGGTAAATGCATGCATATGGGTGTATTTATGATTATAAGGGCATTTTGGTAATTTAGCCGCTGTGGGTGTAATTGTGTATTTTGGGTGCATGGTTGTGATTAATTAATATAGCCACATTATAAGGTGGATTGGTTCGAGCTATTCGACATGAGACAATCATGAAATGTAAGTGTTCGGTCTAGTCATAACGTGTTTAAGTTCGGGGCTCGGGGTGAGTCTCGGGGTCATTTTGATGATTAGAACATTACCGGGAATTAAAGAGTAATGGGATATGATTTATTGGCATTTGAGAATCTTGAGAATAGCGGGAATTTGAGGCTGTTAATTATAATTAACGAGATAGGTGGGAAAGGACGATTTTACCCTTGGGAGTCTTTAGAAGCCTTTATTTGACCTAGGGGAAAAATAGTCTTTTCACCCCTAAGATTTATATAAACTAAAGGCTATAGAAGAACAGAACAAAAACAGAGCCTCATCATCCTTATCTCTCTCCCTCACCCATGCACCATTTTCCCTCTTTCACTCTTTGGAATTTTGAAGCCAAATTGAAGGGGCAAGCTAGGATATCAAAGGTGGGAGCTTAGAAACTTAGTTCAACCATTGAAGAGGGTTTAATCTCGAGTTTGAGGTAAGTTTCAACCATGGAATCTCTGGTTTTACTCTGTTTTTGGTTTAAGTTTTCAGTTTGTGATTTCTTGGTGGATAGTTGGAATTAATGGAAGCTAGGTTGGTGTTTAACTTGGGTTTTGATGAGGGTGAGTTGTAGATGAAGTTTAGTGGTTGAATTGGGTGTTAGGTTGATGTTTGGGACTGGTTTGAAGGGTTGGTTTCATGGAAAAACGCAGGGGAAGAATATTGGTTCTTGTTGTTTTGTGTAAAGGGCCGCGGCACGGCTATGGTGAGCCGCGGCCTGCGTTGCTTTCTGGGGGAGATAAGCCTCTGTCTGAGGTGTGAGCCGCGGCGCGGCTAGGAAGGGTCGCGGCCCATAGAGGCATTTTTGGCCAGAAATGGGTTTTTGACTTGGGGATGCTAGCCTTAGGCCTCGGGGTCGATCCTACTACTCGGTTTAGTTTGGATTGATGTTCCGGAGGCTAGATATTGGTTTGGGAACCTATGTTAATCATTTTTATTAATGGTGTTCCATATTTGGTTATGACTAGGTGACCGCTAAAGGACTAAAAGTTGATTGTTCTCAAGGGTCGTTCTTTTAATCATTCTAGCTCGAATCTGAGGTAAGAAAACTGCACCCTGTGTATATGTGACATGCATGGCTACTATTGGTGCATGTTGGATTGTTAAATATAATGCATATGATGCATGAGGAACATGTGATTAGGACATGCTTTATATACTGAGTATGATATCGTTCGGAGCTTGAGCCTCTGTGTTCGTGCATGGTTCTAATTGTACTAGTACTTGTTAAGTAAGCATGTCGAATGCCTCGTTTATGGATATTGGATATGTGATGTATGTTTGGTGGCATGGCTTACTTGTGTATGGCACTGACTTATTAGTCAGAATCGGCAACGGTGTTAGATCCATCTATGAAGCTGTGATTTATTAGTCAAGTTCACAATGAGTTGAACACTGGTCGTGTTTTATTGACCTAAGAGTCAGAAATGGCATAGCGTTATGAACGCCGAGCCAAATGAAGATTAGATCTAATCGATATCAGCATTGAATGACTCACATGGGGTATTAATGCTGGATCGACCAGAAGGTCGATGAAAATTATAAGCGCTTGGCTAGTCTAAGACTAGTTATTTAGAGCCAGGGCATATGGCCCCGGTGACTGTTTGTCACATGGCTAGGGAACGCTGTTCCATAGTTATGACTCTAGAGTCAGGAGGAAGGTTATGTTGGTGACTAATCACCATGCACCTATCCTATTAAAGCTAGTGAGATGCTCACTTATTTGTTAAGCCCTGTTGATCCTATCGTCACATGGCTAAGGGTGTTGTCCCCATATTTGTGACTTTTGCGATAGTCACCTATTTGCTTGGACTGTTGGTCCTGAATAATAAATACAATCACTGTTGATATTATATCATGTTATATTGTGTTTTCTTGCTGGGCTTCGGCTCACGGGTGCTATGTGGTGCAGGTAAAGGCAAAAGAAAGCTGGACCATCCTTGAGTTGGAGAGCTTAGGTGATGGCGTGTACATATGCAGCTGCTCGTCTGCCACGGCCGAGGTTTAAAGATGAACTAGGGTTAAACCCTGTTTTGCCGCATAGAACGGCCTGTTGTAAATATTTTCTTGTAGCAGACTCTGAAATTATAATTTTGGGATCCCAACATATATATTAAACGTTCTAATGAAACGTTACATCTTAACCAAAATTTTTAATCCCTAAACCGCTAATCATACTTCGTTACACGATTTTGGCCAAATGACTCGATTAGCGAGTTTAGCACTGTTTACAAGGCACACCGTAACGGTCCCTGGAGTTGGGGCATTACAACAAAATAACCTAAAATTTCCAATAATCACATAAAATTCAATATGCTTCATAAAAACATGAAAATCATCCAATTATTCAAACACATCAAATAGTCCAATTTTTAACATGTTCATGCATTAAAATAAAGATTACCAAAGACTCGGAGGCCAGTTGTTGGGAAAACTTATAGAGGATCTTTATTTATTTTAATGTAGATCTAATATTAAACAAATTAATATGAGATAGCCTAGAACATGTTTCTAAAATTGAATTCAAAGAGAAACAATGATAAGAATACTTACAGTATATGCAGTGGAATGAATGAGTCATTCCTTCAGTTTCTCTAACCATAGTATCCTTTATCTCGCAGAGTATTATCAAGAAACTGAACCGATCTTCTATTATCTTCACAGTCTTCCAAAGTATCCTTAGAATCACCTAGACTAGAGTGGGCAATTCTCAACACATGAGATAGATACAGAGAGAAGAAGAGAAAAGAATAATAAGAGGCTTAGAAAAGAACTTGAGTTTAGAGAGAATTTAAAACTATCAGAAAACCAGTGATTAAACTTATGTTTTGACTTCTCTCTAAGCACTCCTTTTATAGACTCAATTAGGTCATTTATTTAATTAAAAAATTAATAAAATAATAGCCAATTAACAGCCCTTGGTCTAAATTATCATGGGCTTTAGGCCCGTGAAATTTCCCATTTGATTATAAGCCCATTGGACTTAAAATCAAGGTCTGTATTATATTATATTGATTTAATTAATTAAACAATTATTTAAATCCTTTATCAAATTAATTATTTATAATTTGAACATTAATTTAAACTTATTTATTAATTTAGATACCAATTTATCTTAATTAATAAATCTACCATAATTTCTCTCTTCTTCTCTAAATTACATAATTTTGTGAAACTATCCAAAATTGACCTGGTCAACTTTGATAATTCTAATTGATAATTAAATCAATTAATTGAGACTATCTGGATGATTTTATCCAAGGTACAATGGGGACCATGGGCCTATGAAATCAAGCTCTAATAAGTTATCATAAATCTAACAAATAAATTTGCTAACTTATTAATTCCTCGTAACTCCACTAAATACTCAGAATTACACTCTTTAATTCATAGATCGCTCTATAACAAATATAGATACTCTATTAATTATCCATTGTTACAACCATAATTGTCACTCAATCCTCTATAGACGGTCTACAATGAGATGGGACCAAAATACCGTTTTACCCCTCATTGTATTTTATCCTTAAAATACTTAGTTCCTTGTAAATGATATTTTACTAAACTAATTTAATTACTGAAATGAGATCTCTATCATTTAGCACATTGAACCAAACTAAAAGGAAACCATCATTTTACTTCTTCATCAGAAGCTATAGATGTTCATATCTATGAGTAACACTCCCACTCAATTATACTACAGAGTTCCCAAGATGTAAGTATGGGCTAGTCTATAGGGTAAGTTGGAAACGAACAAGTCAAAGAACTCAAATAATACAATCAGTTAGAATACTAACCACTCAGAATTGAGATTGAATTGACCTATGGTCAACTATATGTTATGACTATAATAGATAATAACGGTATGTTTACTTATCTTATCAACTGTTAATATCGGTCCTATCCGATGTAACAAATACATCCGATCTTATCTACTTTTCTAATGTTCTAGAAAGAACATAACACCACAATGTGTAAGTAGATCATATAGTAGATTGGCAAGTCAGTGTAAATCCTGTGCACTGACTAATCTAAAGACTAACTTATTTTGAACAGATAATCATATTTATATTCCACTGTGATTACCTCACTATAAATACGATTAGCTATATGCTCAGGATTTAATAGAAGTTTATATTAAACAATTAATCATGAAAATAAAACATGTGAGCAAAGTGATTGGCCAAGTCAAAAAATGATTTCTATTCTTTTATTGATAATAAAATGAGATTACAAAGAATTTGGGTTTTAATTAAGGCATAAAACCCCAACATCTACATCCTCAAATCACTTAACATATTTTCTGTATGTACTCATCCCTTGGTTTGAAAAGTTTCCCCCCTTTTTTTCGTTATCCAATGAGATTTTTGTTCTCAACAATGTTCGTCTGCAACGTTCATTGTTTGTTACCGTTACACTATTTCTAAACATTCATAGGAAATAGGTTTCAATTTAGGTTCAATGGGTGAACCCTAACATGTTTTAGAAATAAGACATTCATAAAACTAGGCAAATTTCTGGGTTAATTTGGGGTAGCCCTAATGGAAAATTACTTTAAAGAATACCCATTCGGGGTAAAGAAACTAAAGGGTTTTTAGGTTTAATACCAGGTAGCTTAGGATTTACGCTTCCTTGAGTGGTTTCACACTAAACCGCTTTCCAAAGGCAAGTAGCGAGTCTGACATTTCTGGCACATGGATCCCGAAGTACTGGGGATTGTTAAGAAACAGAGGTGTGTAGCCTAGGATATCCCGTGGCACACGCGATGAGGCTAAGGCTAACTTTAGCTCGTATAACGAAATAATCCATTTCATCCCTCGTACCTTTACGACATAGTTATAGACCATCCTAGGTCGCTTTGTCGTTAGGCGATCTGATGGCACCCCCTAAGAAGAAATTCGCGAGCTCATCCACTCAACGCAAAGATAAAGGGAAGCAGGTCGCCCCTGACTCTCCTATTCTGCATTTCAGTCCAGTAATGGAGAGAGAAATTCCTATCGACCCCAACGCATTCTTTGAGGTCGAGCACATAATCTCAAAAATCACGACTCAAGGGAAAGTGAATAAAATCATGTTGAGTCACTACATTGAGATGGGAGATGATGGTCTCCTCGCCTGACCTACACTTGAAGGGGAAAAGAGTTGTGCCCCTTTCCAAGATGACTTTGCGGCCTGGAGCGATGAGCATCTGAAGGCTGGTGCCTTCATTCCCTTAGACCAATATTTCGTGGACTTCTTAAACTACGTGAAATTGGCTCCCTTCCAGCTACCCCCAAATTCATACAGACTTTTGGCGGGACTGAAATAGCTGTTCTTGAGGCATTAGTGGAAGGTCCCCTCTCCAGCGGATATTTTGTACTTTTTCTGTCTCAAAGCAAGCCTCGACCAGAGAGGACGAGGTGATGGGTTTTATTACCTCACGCAGTTTCCAAACTCTACCTCCGTCATTGAGCTTCGCAGCCATCAAAAATACTATAAAGATTTATTCTTTATGTCGAATGGCTTCAAGAATTGCGAACACTGATACTTCAACCGACATCGTAAGTCTTCTACCTTTGTAAATTTAGCTCGTGAATTTTTATTCCTTTTACTGAAAAAAAAAATTTGCACATGTCTTGATTGAGTTTGTTTCTCGTGCAGCCATATTCGCCAGGACGAAAAAATCTGTGACTCTCAGGGGCCAGTGTGAGAAATTGTCCCACCTACCCCCCGGGGACAAGGATTATCACCAGGTCATGAATGATGTCACAATGTTGGCCTGTAAACTAATCGGCGAGGGTCAAACACTGGCTCTGAGGACCCGAGATCCTCTTTCGGTGATCCTCAAGCTTCCCTCCTCTCAAAAGGCTTTGCCAACCGCTGAGGACACCGACAACCGTGTGGAAAAGTGTAACGCCCTGGATAGCCAAGACCGGTACACTGTGTGTTTATAAAGGTGTGAGACTTGCTAATCAAGTCGTTTAATCAAAACGTGTCATTAGTTAAAGTGTTCTAGGGCTAAAAGACATTTTGGCCTCAAAAGACACATTTAATAGACTATAAACAACTTCACATAAGGGATCCCCAAGAGTACAATGTTTAAAAGTTGGTTTACAAAATTCAACAGTTAAGAGTAAACATTAGCCATACTAAGGCAAAATACAAGGTTCTGGTTCTCTCGTTCCTGTAATCTCCTCAACCGTGGCGATTGAGCGGCCTGACATGTACATTCACCCTACAGAGCTCTCCAATCAAGGTTGATCAATCTTGCCCTTGCCTTTACCTGCACCACGCAGCACCCGTGAGCCAAGGCCCAGCAAGAAAACAACATATACAATATTTTCAAACAGACATTCTAGTAAGCATGTTCAGATATTCAACCCATAGCATATAAGCATACTTCAAGGTACAATAACTTTATCTATACTTAGATTATTCAACACTCTCATTAATCACATTCATAGCTAAATATAATAATCAACAATCACAAATACTAGGGTCGACACCTTAGGTCACACCTTCTGTTTACCCCACTGACTCCGGCCCGCTTAAACCGAGCTCAGTGCATAATAAGCTGTCCTCAGATACCAGTGTCCGAGCCGTGCCAATTGCACAAGTTAACTGTGGCACCCTTAGGCCTTTGGTTTATAATTTACATGGTGTAATACCATTCTTTCAGTCATATATATCAGGGAGCCCTTAGTCTCGTTCAAATATTTATCCGGGTGTAGTTTTCTTACCTTTAGCTTCTAGATGAATTAGTTACGGGCGATACTCCTTGAGCGCGATCCGATCCCCGAGCCCTAGCTTAGCACCTTTTCACAATCATGATGAAGGATACCATTAACAATCTTAAATGAGTTTCTAAACCAAGTTCTAGTCCTCAGAACATTGAACTTCACCAAATATGGTAAAAGACTCAACCCCGAGCACCCTAGGCTAAGTTCCCAAGCCCAAAATCTCAAAATCCCAAAATCCCTTAAGGGCCCCGGCATGGCCCCAGACAGAACCCTCCATGGGCACAAAAATAGGTAAGGGCCGCGGCATTCCTTAGGCCATGCCGCGGCCCGCCCTCCTTCCTCAGCATAACTCAACTTCCAAGGGTCGCGGCTCACCAAGAACTATGCCGCGGCCCGACCCCTTCGAACCTAGAAAAACCACCATTTTTAACTCCCAAACCTCATGCAAACTCACTCAAAACCACTCCAAATCCACAACTCAATTATCCAAAGACTTCCCACAAGATCCCAACAACTCAACCCAGCTGAATCCTAGGCTAAAAATCCATCGAAGACCCATTTCAATTACTGAAACTTCCTAACTTAAAAACACAAAACCCAGCCATGGAAACTCTGAAACTCAACCATCAAACTTTGAATTGAACCTTACCTCAGTTGTAGAATCGTTTCTCCAAGGACCGTCTGGCCTATCTTCAGAGTTTCAAGCCCCAAACTCCACCTTAAATATCAAAATCACAACTATCAAAAACTCAGCCATTTTTCTTAAAGTTCCTAACCACAGAACGAAAATCAATGCTTACCTTGGCTCTAACTCAGACCTTGATTAGTTCTTGAGCTTAACCTCTAATTCAGCCCTTTAATTCCCCAAAGATTCAGCTTGATTCCAGTAATTCCTCCTCCAATTTTAGTGTTGTTCTTCCTTAGGAGAGAGAAAGAGCAGAGAAAGGGTCGGTTTAATTTCTGTGTCTAGTATTTTCTAAAGTCTTCCAAGTATATCCTTAGGTTATTAGACTAATCCCAAAGCTCGGGGTGCCGGAAACGTCCCCGAGGGCAAAACGGTAAAATCCCCCAATAATCCCGCCTAGACATCCTAACCTCAAATATGTCTCCAATTATTTATTTTCATCACCCGATAGTCTAAATCACTACCCAATACCTAAAATGTTCCTTGACTTGTCCAAAGTCAATTATAATGCCCTGTTGCGACTTTTCCCGCTATCTAGCCCTAAGATCGCCTTGAGTCGCCGGCTGCAGATTTATCCACATAATAATGTGGTTCTCACATATATCTCATACATATATATCATATCATCATATAATATCATTAATTATCATATGCACACTATTAATCATATAATTACGCATTTAAATCAATAACATTCATTCCAATCCCAATTATGCCCTCCCAGCATACTAATCAAGGCCCTTAAGCCTTATTAGTGATTTTGGGTCGTTACAAAAAGACGGGCTCCCGAAGCTGATCAAAGACCTAATCCTAACCGAGCTGATTCTGGAGCAGCAACCGACCCCTCTGGCCAAGGTAACCCATACCTTTTTAGGGAGTTAGATCGGGCTGCTGCTAGCTTTAGGTTAATACGTTTTAACCCCAATCAGCTAGTTAGTCGCCACCCCACTGATCCAGACCTAAATGTAACTCTCCTCCAATTCGTGGATCGCTTGGTGGTACGCTATGACCATAGCTATCCCAAAGGCACCATTGTAGTTGACAACACGCTGAACTTTAGATCTTCTATCTTCTAAGAGTATGGAACCAACCTTAGGACTTGGCCTTCTCTGCACCAGCGAGCATTTGCTCCTGGGTTTAGGCAGTATGTAGACAAATCCAGCCCCGAGGAGGGACCTGAACCCCCTAGGATCATAGAGATTGTATCCTTAGATTCCCCCTCCCCTCTGTTAATCCCAGAGCCAGAAATCATGCTTAAACCAGTTCATACTCCCGAGCTGGTGATAATAGATTCCTCCCCCAGCCTGAAGGGTAGGATCTTTATCTTCCCTCTTTCTTTATATATCTCTGAAACATTACTTTTGTGAATTAACTCCCTTTGTTCTTTTCAGGCCCCAAACTAAGGATTGCCTTTCAGGTTAAAAAGTCCGGAGCAGGCCCCGTTGTGAAAAGGCCCAGGGTGACGAAGAAGGCCACCCCTAAAATGGGGGATACCACAAAATCCCCCTCTAAGGGTAAAGACACGAGCTCCACTCGGGAGGCAGCTCCGGTGACTACTGTCATCGTTGGGAAAGTTCCTCCTCCTTCCCCTCGACACATGCCTCCACCTCCCCAAGTAATTCAAGTTGAGGCCCCCATTGTCTGAATACTAGTTGAGCCACAAGACCTGGAAAAGATCCTCGAGGCCTTTCGGGGTATAGTGTATGAGACAGCGACTCATATGGTGGGCCGTGCATATAAAGCCAGTGCGAGGGATCTGAGAGCTATAGAGGAGTGTAGCCCGAAGGATGTCCTCGGATCTGCCATGGGGATGAACCTCACCGTGAGTCCTTAGCCCACACCTGATTCTTTTTCATTTACTATGTTCTTCCTCTTTTTTTTATTTGAACTTGTTTTGTTATTCTGCAGTCCATCCTGGCCCAATATCGAAGCATAGCTCATGCTAAGGCTAGAAACAAAGAGATCCGAGCCAAGCTGACCACTGCCAAGGCCGCCCTAAATGTTGCTCAGGAAAATGAGCATGCTGCTAAGGCCGCTCTTATCTCTTCCCAAGAAATCTAGCAGGCCACAAAGACCGCATTATCTGCCTCCCAAGCTCAGGCCATAGAGGCGAACCACCGTACTGAACAGCTTTAGGCCGAGAATGGTGAGCTCAAAGCGAAACTACTCGATGTCAAAGTTAAAGCCAAGGAGGAAGCGGCAGTGTCATCATTAACCATGGAGGAGATGATTTACCATTGTTGGGCTTTCAACTAGGATGAGAACTTCTCCTTCATGGAGTCTGGGCTGTGGGATCCATAGCTTGCTAAATTCAAGGTTCAGTTTTTGCAAGAACCCTCGAAGACTGGTGAGGCTTTCGGAGCAGCGGAGGGAGATGGTGAGGAAGTTACTTTGGGGGGGCGAGTTGACAGAGCCCAATGATCTCGTTTATGATTTTCTTTGTAATTGTCTAACATTCTTTTGGTACTAAACAATTGCCTCCAGGCTTAGCTCAAGGTTATTTCTCCTCGATTTGACAATATATTTGTTTGCTTTATTTCAATATATATCTAACTTATGGTCTATTTGTCTCTCCTTTATTATTTTCTCATATTATATGAATCCTTAGACTCTTGTACATTCAAAATTTTAGGGATCGATTTTTAGATCGAGATAGATTTTACCAAACTTGGTTATGTCCAAGTTTTTGCTCGCTTATTTGCGTCGTAGACGTTAAGAATCAGGCCTCGAACTTGGTTATATACAGGGTTTTTAATGATTTAAACTTAGTCCGTACTAGGTTTATTGAAAATTCAAGCTTTAAAATGTCGTTAAATAATCAATTTTTCCAAACTTCTAAGTTTCGGACCTGGTTATATCCAAGGTTTTAGATGATTTAAACTTAGTTCGTGCTAGGTTTACTGAAAACTCGAGCTTTAAAAAGTCGTTGAATAATCAATTTTTCCATGCTTCTAAGTTTCAAGCTTGGTTATATCTAGGGTTTTAGATGATTTAAACTTAGTTCGTGCTAGGTTTATTAAAAACTCGAGCTTTAAAAAGCCATTGAATAATCAATTTTTCCAAGCTTCTAAGTTTTGGACCTTATCCGAGTAGGCTTAATTTCTTAGTTTTAAAAGAATTTTCACTAAAAATCTTGCCGACCTCGGTTATGTGCCCCCCAAGTAACTAGAATGTATAAAATTTCCTGGTTTCTTTTACACATATGAGAACATGAACTCGGAATAATAAAACTAAGAAATGGTTTTTAATAATCCATCTATTGTTTAATTGAAATGGCTTTTATAAATAAGCCTTACATTGACAGAAGTACTATTTATAATACTTTTTCAAGTGAAGGGCATTCCAAGTCTGTGGGACTACTTCCCCATTCAGTCGATCTATCTTAAAAGTTCCCTCATGCAAGACTTTTACGATCTGATATGGTCCTTCCCAGTTTGGGCCCAATACACCATCCCTTGAGTCTTTATTTTCCAAAAATACCCTTCGGAGAACTAGGTCGCCTAATCCAAGTCTGCGCCCATTTACTTTAGAATTGAAATAGCGAGTGATCTTTTCATAATGGGAGAGCTGTAACTGTGATTTCTCTCATTTTTCTTCGATCAGATCGAGAGATGCAATAAGTAGCCCATCATTTTGTTCTTGATCAAATGTCCTTTGCCTTTGAGTAGTTACCATGGCTTCTATTGGAAGCATGGCCTTGCTTCCAAAAGTTAAGGAAAAAGGAGTATGCTCCATGGAGGTCCTGTGAGAAGTTCGGTAGGCCCAAAGTACTTGCGGGAGCTGTTCGGGCCATAGTCCTTTGGCTTCGTCCAAACTCTTCTTCAAGCTTGCCTTAAAGGTTTTGTTTATAGCCTCGACCTGCCCGTTGGCTTGTGGGTATGCTACCGACGAGAAACTCTTCATGATGCCATATTTTTCACAGAAGTTAGTGAAGAGATCAATGTCAAATTGCGTCCCATTGTCTGACACGATCTTCTTAGGAATTCCAAATTGACATATAATACTCTTCACCACGAAGTCCAGGATTCTTTTTGAGGTGATGGTTGCCAAAGGCTCGGCTTCTACCCACTTCGTGAAGTAATCGATCGCCACCACTGCATATCGAACTCCTCCCTTTCCCATAAGTAGGGAACCTATTAGGTCGATTCCTCATGCTGCAAATGGCCACGGGGATGAAATCATCGTTAGCTCAACTGGAGCAGCTCGGGAAACTATGGTGAAACACTGGCATTTGTCGCATTTTTTAACATATGAGATCGAATCTTTCGTTAAAGTGGGCCAAAAGTAGCCCTGCCTCAGTATCTTCAGTGCCAAGTTTTGTCCCCCAACGTGATCTCCACAAAAACCTTCATGTATTTCTTGTAAAATGGTTTTGGCTTCCTCGGGCAGAACACACTGCAGGAGGGGCAATGAATGACCTCGCCGATAAAGGGTTCCATCTACCATCACGTACCATGGAGCTTGATAGAGTATCTTCCTCGCATCTTTTCTGTCATCAGGTAATTTTCCAGTCATGAGATATTCCACTATAGGAGTCATCCAGGTCGGTCTTATGTCAATCATTCTGACCTCCGTTGTTTCTACCTCTTTGGTGATAGCAAGTCGAGCCAGAGCGTCGGCATTAGAATTCTGCTCGTGAGGTATCTATTCGATAGAGTTGTATTCAAATTCAAATTGTTCCCCTTTTACCTTAGCCAAGTAGGCTGCCATCTTGATGCCCCGAGCTTGATACTCTCCCAATACCTGATTGACCCTGAGTTGGGAATCGCTACAGCATTGGATGGCTTTTTCCTTGAGCTCTCTCGCCACCCTCAGCCCTGCTAGTAAGGCCTCATATTCTGCTTCGTTGTTGGATGCCTCAAATCTGAATCTTAGAGTTGTATGAAATCGATGATGCCCTTCTGTTGAGATTAAGATTACTCCAGCTCCTGATCCATTCTCGTTCGATGATCCATCAAGAAATATTTTCCATACTTCCTGCACTGGCTCCCTTATGAGCTCGTCCTGAAAACTGGTGCAGTCAGCCATAAAATCAGCAAGGGCTTGACTCTTAATTGAGGTCCGAGGTAAGTACAAAATCTCAAACTAGCTAAGTATGATGGCCCATTTTAAGAGACGTCCCAACGTCTCAGGTTTTTGTAGAAACTCCCTTAAAGGTTGGTCGGTTAAGACGTTGATTGAATGGGACTGGAAATATGGCCAAATCTTTCTAGAGGCCAATATTAGGTAGAACATAAGTTTCTCTATCAATGGATACCCTGACTCAGCTCTGAGAAGCCTCTTACTCACATAATATACTTGTTTCTGAGCTTGATCTTCTTCTCAAACCAACACAGGACTGACTGCATTCTCTGTTACAGCCAGATAAAGGAATAGAGACTCTCTAGATATTGGTTTAGATAATACCGAGGGCTCAGCCAGATGTGTTTTTAGATCGTGGAATGCCTGTTCACAATCCTTGGTCCACTCAAATTTTATTGTTTCCTCTGAGCAAGTTGTAGAATGGGAGACACTTGTCAATGGATTTCAAAATGAATCGATTCAAAGCTGCCACCCTTCCAATTAGGCTTTGAACTTGTTTACGAGACCTGGGCGAAGGCACTTCTAATAACGATTTGATTTTTTCAGGATTCGCCTCTATTCCCCTCGTGTTGACTATGAAGCCAAGGAACTTTCCAGATGCCACCCCGAAGGTGCATTTCTAAGGATTTAGCTTCATCTCATATTTCCTTAATAATCCAAAACACTCTTCCAAATCGGATACATGGTTATTGGCAGTCTTTGACTTGACAAGCATGTCATCGACATACACCTCCATATTTCTCCTGATTTGGTTAGCAAACATTTTGTTGACCAAGCATTGGTACGTAGCCCCAGTATTTTTCAACCCGAATGGCATAACTTTGTAGTAATATATGTTATGTTCGGTCATGAAACTAGTATGCTCCTGGTTCGCAGGGTTCATTGTGATCTGGTTATATCCAGAATACGTGTCCATGAAAGACATGAGCTCATGAGCTGCCGTGGCATCAACCAACTGATCAATTCTTGGTAGTGGGAAAACAGTCATTGGGACAAGCTCTGTTCAAATCGAAGAAGTCGATACAGGTTCTCCATTTCCCGTTCGATTTTGGGACTAGCACGGGATTAGCAACCCAGATCGGGTATTTTGCCTCTCGGATGAACCCATATTTAGTAATCGAGCTACTTCTTCATCAAGTGCTTCAACTCGGGTAGTTCCCAAACGTCTCATTTTCTGAGATTTTGCAGGCATGCTCTTATCCAAATTTAAAGTGTGCATTATTATACTTGGACTGATTCACACCATATCCTCATGCAACCAAGCGAAGACATCCAAGTTCTTCTATAAAAAATTGACCAGCTCCATCTTCCTTTCATTGTTAAGATTCTTTCCAATTTTTACAACTTTTGAAGCTTCTTTAGGGTCGATATTCACTTCCTCGAGCTCTTCTATGGCTTTGAGCTCTGACTTGTCTTTGCCTACTCGCGGTTCAATGTCATCATGTTGGGCGATCTCTCTATCCTCTTCCCACAGAGGTTCTTCCGTCCCATAAGTCACTTCTACTTCCTGGGACTCCTCACCTCCATCATTTATGACCATCGCTTGCTACCCGGGTTGTGACTTTCCCTTCATAGAAATTCTATTTCATTCCCTGGCAGTGAGTTGATCGCCTCTGATGGTGCATATTCTCACAACTGAGGGGAATTTCAATGCTAGGTGGCGGATAGAGGCTATGGCTTCAAATGCCATTAGCGTAGGTCGGCCCAAAACCGCATTGTATGCAGCTGGACAATCGATTACCACGAACTCAAGTAACTTGGAAACAGTTCGCGACTCTTCTCCCAATGTCACCACCAATCTGATCGTCCCGATGGCTACTGACCCTTCTCCCGAAAACTCGTATAGAGTCATCGAGGTCGCCTTCAGATCGGTTACAGATAACCCCATTTTTTCCAGGGTGGACCTGAAAAGTATATTTATAGAGCTTCCGTTATCCACTAGTGTCCTTCGTACCCTTCGGTTGGCGAGCTGAACGATTACCACCAGCGGGTCGTTATGCGGGAATTGGACGTGGCTAGCATCCTCTTCCATGAAAATGATTGGTTGCTTTTCCAATCATTGATGTTTCGATAACCGTTGCTCCGAGATAAACTCCACCCTGTTATGAGACTTCAGTTCGTTAATATACCTCTTTTGGGCCCCGCCGCTCGTGCCTGCCAAATGAGGTCCTCCCGCAATAGTGGTTATATCCCCCCTACTATCGGAGGAGGGTCGACCTGATTTGCTCGAGCTCCAGGTTGGCTTGTTGTAGCTTCCGGAACTGGTAGCGGGTTCTGCCCAGCAGGCTGACTCGGATTCACCCGATTTCAAGCGTATTGGGCCAAAGGTCCTGCCCTGATGAGAGTTTCAATCTCATCCTTCAGCTACCGGCAATCATCAGTGTTATGACCGATGTCGTTGTGGAACCGGCAGAATTTTGAGGGATCTCTCTTCGCCCCCTGGTTCTTCAATGGTTCTTGCTTCTTCCATGGAAGGCGACTAGAATTGGCCAGAAAAATGTGCTCACGTGTGTTCGTTAGGTCAGTATACATGGTGTAGATAGGTTTGAACTTCTCTGCGAGCTTGTTTTTCTTCATCCTGCTCTGGTCAGCTTCACCATTCCCTTTCCTTTTGTTATTCCCCCCTTGGTTATTTTAGGTAACGGTTTGGGCCGTAGTTACGACATCTGTTACCACTCCAACGGGTTGGATAGGGGTCTGGCTGGTTCCTGCAACAAAAGCTCACGCCTCCTCAAGATTTATCCACTTTTGAGCCTGAGCTAAGAATTCATCTATGCTTTTAACTCCTTTTCTTTGGAGTTCCTGCCATAGGTCGCCCCCGACGAGGATTCATGTCCTCATTGCCATGAGTTTGGAGCTGTCATCAGCATCCCTAGCTCGTGCAACAACATTGGCAAATATGCTCAGATATGCCTTCAACATCTCGCCAGGTTGCTGCTTTACATTGGCCAATGAATTAGCCTCAACCCAAGCTGCCTGTGAAGCTCGGAATACTTTTTTGAAATCAGAAGAAAAATTCTTCCACAAGCTTATGGAATGCCTCTTGTATTGTTTAAACCACTGCTGGCTGGCCCGACCAGAGTTGCAGGGAACAAAATACACCTTAGATCGAGCCTAACATTATGGGCCATCATCATGGTGTTAAACATTCCGAGGTGATTTGATAGGTCTCCATCTCCATCAAATTTTGACAGGTGTGGCATTCTAAAGCCTACCGGATATATGGTCGTCACAATATTTGGAGCGAAAGGCTTGAGCTCCTCATCTAAGTTGCAATCATCATTTTCTTTTCCGGACAAAAGCCTCTTCATTCTCTTCAATCAAAGCTAGTCTTTCGAGGGTTTGGTCTCTAGTCCCTAGGTTAGCTGGGGCTGTTCAACAGCTCCCATCCTATCATATGCGTGTGATGGGTTATTGCCCCTCCAAGCCCGAGCTTGGTTTTGTGGGGCATTCCCATTATCGCGTACTATGGACGGACCTCCCTCTTTTCAAATATAGCTATATCTTCATCCCGAGCTGGATACCTTCTCTGCGAGTTCAGAAGATCGCGCAAATCGGGTTACGGGTCATACCGAGGGCTCTGCGCTAAACTCAAATGATTCCTTAGGTCGCTCTCAGACCTGCCACTACGATGGTTTTCAGTCCAGTAACTCCCGTTTGCGAAGCTTACAGCTCGTGGCTGGGGTCGAGAACCTGGATTCTCAACACGTGTTCGTGGGACATAAATATTGGCGGATGGGGGAGGATTTCTCCTATTGTCCCCATGAGCTGGAATATCCCGTTGAGTACAAGGTGGTGTTGGATGTCTTATAGGTGACGAGGGATGCCTCATTGGTGAGGATATCCTCGTTCCATCAGGACAGACTAAATTAGCCTGCCTCTGTTCTACTCCAATGTCTCTAGGTCTCTATGCCTGGTGATCCAATTGCGGCGTAGGAGGATTTGTTGGAGCATTTTGTCTTCGTGAGCCTGTCCCAGCCCTTCCTCATGGATTTTCATGGCCATTCCTGGGGACCTGTGAAAAAGGCACTGAACTTGGGGTTGCAGTCCTAACTGACCGACTGACATGCTGACGACCCCTGTGATGGTCCCTGGGTCGAGCATTCTTGTGATCTCACCCCGCAGGTATAGAACTTGGAGTGGCAGTTCTAACTAATTAACTCAGTTTGGATCGATTATTCTTGTGGGACTTATGAGACCCATTTTTCCTCTTTCTGACATTAATGTCGGTTGCAAAAGGGGGTAACCGAGCCAAAACCTCCTCAATCTGCCTATTTTCCCTATCGATATGGCTCCTCAGTTGCATGTTCTCCGTATCAATGTGTAACGCCCTAGATAGCCAAGACCGTTACACTGTGTGTTTATAAAGTGCCAGACTTGCTAATTACGTCGTTTAATTGAAAGCGTGTCAACGAAACTGTAAAGGAACTAGGGTTTAAAATGTTTTGGTCTCAAAAGTCACATTTTCACTAGGAAACATTATCCTTTACACGGGATCCCAAAAAGATACAAGTTTAAAGATCTTTTACAAAAGTTATAAGGTTCTGATACGATAACAAGCCATACTAAGGCAAAACAAACAGTTAGGCAATCCCTGTCCTGATCCACTCCTCAACCATGGCGATCGAACAGCTAGCTATGTACATTCCACCTTGGAGCTCTCCATCTCAGGCTTGGTCCAGTCTGCCTTTACCTGCACCACGTAGCACCCGTGAGCCAAGGCCCAGCAAGAAAACACAACAACAGAGCATAAGCAATCAACAGACAAATCCGTATCTCACATTGCATCACAAGTTTTCAAACATATAATCATTCAGTATGACCAAGTATTCAGCACACTAGGCATATCAATTCATATCACATATCACTGCACAAATGATAACCAAGGCTAGAGCTCTCAGGCTTCTCCCTCCGTTATCCCACTGACTCCGGCCCGCCTAAGCCGAGCTCAGTGAATATTAAGCTTTCCTCGGCTACCAGTGGCCAAGCCGCGCCTTATGCGCAAATATTATGTACGGCACTCTTAGGCCGTTTTTACATGTCCCATGGCGTAATACCATCATTGACACGATACAATTCTTGGGAGCACTTAGTCCCATCACAAACATATAATCAGGTGCAGTTTTCTTACCTTTCAATTCACTAGCTTTGATCCCTCGACTCCTTGAGCACGAACCCCCTCAAGCCCTAGCGCTCACCTAAACACAACCATGGCCAAAGCCATCATCAATCCACAAGTCTGAAACCTAGCCTCGGGGCTAATCCCGAGCCCCCGGAAAGTCCTAGTTCCACCAAACAAGGTGGTGGAATCAAACCCCAAGCCCTTGATCAAAAACCCTTGCAAATAACCCTAAAATCCCCTTCAGAAGATAGGGTAGCGCTACAACGCTCATGGGAGGGCGCTACAGCGCTACAAATAGAAGCAAAACCCCATCAGCAAACTTGGCCTAGCGCTACAATGCCCAAAGGCTAGCGCTAGTCACAGACTGGCCAACACCTGTTTTTCCCTCCTGCGATTTCCTCGAACCAACCTCTTCCAAATCTTTCCCAACCTCAAAAACAACCTTATGACCATACTCCACTCATCCCAAGCACCCCAAATGCCTAGAACTCAAGCACATGCATCCCAAAACTCAAAATTCACCATAGCCACTCCTAAACACTAAAACTCAGCAGAAACCAGCTGAACAACAAAGTTAGAGTTAAGGGTTTATACCTTTGGTGGAATTTTGACCACAAGTTGCCTCAAGACTTCCTTGGCTTGCTCCTCCTCAGCCTTAGGCCTAAATTCCCTAAAGTTTCCATCCAATTCAACTTAAACACCATAACTCAAAAACCAGAAACAGAAACTGAAGAACTCTAAAGTCTTACCTCAAGTGTTGATGAACTCTTGCTAAACCTCTGCCAATTTCTCAATCCTAGGTTAGGATCCTTGATGCTTAGTTTATCCCAGCTCACCTCTGAGCTTTACTCCAGAAATCCTCAAGAAACAGATGAAGGAAATATAAACTGACCTAGAGAACTTTCTCTGCTTTTCTCTCTTTCTTTTCCCTTCCTTTTCCTTCTTTTTCAGACTTCTACCCTTCTCTACAATTCCCACTAACATAAAACCTCAGCATATCTATTCCTTACATGCCAAATGACCATAATGCCCTCCCCTTTATTTCTAATCCTTTAGTCCACTTAAGGGCATTTTAGTCATTTTACCCAATTCCCGCTAACTCCTCGAGTGTCTCTAATATTTCCCGCTTAATTCCCGATACCTAACTAATCACCACTAATATTCCTCAATGTCAGAATAGACTCCAGTATATTCACTAAATTCCCGTTTATACCCCTGAGCTCTCCCCGAGCCGGGTATAAATCCCCGCCATGACTTTTTCGCTACTTTGCTCACTAGGATCGTCTCAAGTCACAGATCATAGATATATCCACATAATAATGTGGTCTCGACAATTATCACATATATCAATACAGTTATGCCCATAATGGCCAAAATTACGATTATGCCCCTCTAACCTAATCAGGGCCTACATGCATACTAATACACATAGCCATGCATCTCAAATATTCAAATAGTCATATAACATGCTTTGAATCATAATCATGCATCTTAATCATTAAAGTCACACATAATTCCATTATGCCCCCCAGGCACACTAATCAAGGCCCTTAAGCCTTATTAGTGAATTTGGGTCGTTACACAATGGCAGTTAGATAGCCTGGGTTTTGGTTCGACGGTAGTGACACCAGACTCCCAGTGTCGCCTTGACCCGCCGGTTGTTTTCCTGGACGTTGCTGAATCTCAGGGCCACGTTCGTTCGGAACAGCAGTATGATGGGCCTCCTGCCCACCAGGCTGTTCTGTCTCATTATCGTGCATTGAGCGAGTGAGCACCATGATGGAAATCGACTGGGATTTTTGTGAAGCACTAATTTTCTCTCAATGAAAGCACCAAATTGTTGACGCGGTTTTTCGCCAACAGTGTATTAAGAAATAATAAGGGCTAAATAGTGATTAATGACAAACTGTAATGAAGAAATAACAAAAACCCACTCAATAACACAAATCTTTTACGTGGTTCAGTGGTTAAATCTCCACCTAGTCCACGAGTCAATATTATTATTGTTTCTCTCTCTATTTTGACAGAGTTTTGGTATTACAGAATAATCCGCCCTTTTTTGTCTAACATTCCCAGTATTTATAGGTTCCATGAACAGGTTTTGGCTGCGTGAGTCAATCACGTAATTACATAATGTTTATATTTAATACAGATCATATCCCATTTATGTTGGGATATGATTTGATAACAAAATAAATATGTTCCTGCTATATCGGATAATAAATATGACAGCCTGGTCATGAATAAGTGTGTAAACAAATCCCGAGTCTTTGGGAATCCTTTAGTATGCATTATATCTTAATCACCACGAGCTGCATATCTCTCATGAGCTTGTGCTTTGACAGCTATCTGACTCTGAGCTAGCGCTTTGATAGCTATCTTATTCTTAGTTCGTGGTAAAGTCAGGACGCCTAACACTAGGTCTAATCATTATGAATCTCAAGCTGTCCACATGGATAATAAGCAAATATTCTACTTGGTTATTTTTCCACGTATTTACCTGCCAGATGTACCCGAGTTGAGTGAATGAACTCATGCTAAAATTAGGATACAACAGGTACCATATTGACTTTCTCTTCTGATTTAGCTATAACCTTCAACCCCTTCTTTCTGTCAACTAACTTTTGAAGATACGATTGCAGCTTGAAACATTTTGGCCGAATGTGTCCACGTTTATTGCAAAAATGACTCAGATGAACTTTTTACATTATTGGATCTACACCAAGATTTATCTTCTTGAGACTGGGAATTTACAAACAGATTAGCACCTGGTCGAAAAACTTTGGAAGTTGAGGGACCATCAATAATTGTCTCTTTTCCATTTCTGTTTAATAGCCTTACCTTGCTTCGGAAACCTTCCACTCCAGACTCCTCCTGAGGTTGGTTTAGTTTCAAAACTTCAAATCGTAAAGCCTCCAGCTGAACATTCTTACCATCAATTTCACTTATTAACTTTTTTACTTTGACTTCAAGATTCTTGTTGACAAGTATCAATTCTTGATTCCTTTCCTCAACCTCCTTTACCTTCTTTACCATATTCACCCATTGCTCATACATCTGCTCATAAACAGTTTGTTGATCTAGACTTTCTATCTCAGATTCACTAAACTCATCGTTCTCACTTTCATTCTTCTGATTAGATGTAGCCATGAATGCCACCACACATTTCTCTTGATCTGAGTAATCACTGCATGTTTCTTCTTTATCCTCGTCATTGTCGTTCCAAGTGCCAACCATTGCTTTCTTATTTTTCAGAGTATTAGCACACTCAACTTGAATGTGACCAAACCCCTCACACTCTCGACACTGTATGCCTCTATTTTTCTTTCCTTGAGGGGCCATTGATTTTTTATTAAAAGGCACGTTTTTCTTGAAGACATTCTCTTTCTCAACTTGGTTATCTCTTCTCATGTTCTTTTTCAAGAATTTTCCATAATTTTTAGTGAGAAAGGCCACCTTGTCTTCTGTCAAACACTCTGATACATCATTCCTATCTAATTCTTCTTTGTGAACAAATGCATGACTGCTATTTCCCTTTTCCTTTTCCTTCTCTTTCTTATCTTTGCCCCCACCTTTTTAAAGTCATCTCATAGTTTTGCAAAGAACCAATCAGCTCATCCAGATCTAACTCCTTCACATCATGAACTTCCTCAATAGATATAACTTTAGCTTTGAATGTTTTGGGTAAGACTCCAAGAACCTTCCTTACCAATTTCACATTTGAGTATGTTTTTCCTAGTGCATAGGACTCATTTGAGATATCACACAACTTGGCGTGAAAATCTGCCACAGTCTCCCCATCCTCCATATTCAAGTTCTCGAATTGAGTAGCTAGAGCCCTTAATCTTGCTTTCTTGACAGCTTGAGTTCCTTCATTCTTTGTCCTCAATTTATCCCAAGCATCTTTAGCAATTTCACAGTTGGCTATGACATTCATCTGATTTGTAGAGACCGCATTAAAGATTCTTTTCAATCTCAGTTTCAGACCATTCGCTCACTGGCTTAACTCTTTCAACTTGATTTTCAGTAACACTTGGTGCCTTCCACCCATTCTCCACTGCCATGCATACTCTTTCATCTACAGCTCTTAGAAATGCCATCATCTTGGTCTTCCAGTAAGGGTAGTAAGTCCCTTCCAACATTGGAGGTCTTGATGTAGAACCCCCTTCCCTGAACATATCCATTGGGTCTGCAAAAAAAACGACAACACCCAGATACAACAAGAAAAATGTATGATGGATCACGAACAATCACAGAGAACTCAGATCTAAAAATAACAAAGTCACTAAAGCAAATAAAATCAATCAAAGCACCGAACAGATAGAGATCAAACTTAAAGAACCATGCTCTGATACCAATTTGAAAATGGTTTTGCTACTTTAATGACAAATCTAAAGTATTTGTTGTTAATTGGAGAAAATCAATCACATTTAATAAAAAGAACAATCAAAGAAACATAAATTTCTTAATCTAAGTAAGATATTACATATTTGAAATAGTTCATGAAATTGAGAAGTACACACATACAATCTTTCAAAGTATCACTATACAGATTGTTTAATGAATCAATAACCAGTAAACAATGGAAAAAGAACAACTCTAAACTAGCAAGCTTCAACAGATCACACTCTTTGAACTCCCTTCAAAGACCTGATTGAAATCCCTTCAGTTTCTGTCTGAACCAAGCTTTTTCTTCCTCTCTGATCTACGACACCCAGCCAGATTTCTTCAGCTTCTTCTACCTGAAACAATAAAGCTTGAACCAAGAACACAGAAATCTAGGGTTTGTCTTATCAGAGTTAGTTAGCACGAAATAACTGATTATTCTATTTATAGTCAAATCCAAGCCACACGTGAGAACTGACTGACTAAACAGAAAACTGTTACAAAAAATTTTAACCGACTAACCAACCTATTCGGAACCAGAGAAATAACATGGTGATAAAACAGAAGACAACTTGAATAAAACAACAGAATAATTTTACCAAATACATGAGAGCCCAATACAGACATTAACAACCATAAATATGAACTCTTTTGTAGAAACCATCCCCAAACCAAACAAAGTTTGGCCCTTCTTCCATTATTGTGGCAAATCAATATTTTGGTGATAAGGTGCTCCCCATTAATATATCCAATAGCATTTGTATATATAATTTTGTAACAGTTTGAAATTTGTTTATTATTCAATCTGAGACTATCAATCACATCACAATGAAGAGGAGATTTAGGAGGAAAACTCCAAAATTCATCATGTACAAATAATTAAATAATAATGAGATGAAATAACGAAATTAATTACAACAAAAAATGAATAAATAGAAAAAGACTACAAATGAAGAAGATTGGAGAGTTGGTTCCAGCCCAAAAGCCAAGGCCAAGGCCTACAAATGAAGAAAAATACTACAAATGAAGAAGATTGGAGAGTTGGTTCCAGCCCACAAGCCAAGGCCTCTTATCACCTGGAAGAGCAAAATTAAGTTGAAACATCTCCCTAGAGAGGTTGCCTCCTTCACAAAACCCAACAAGCTTTGCAACTATTTCTGCACTCTCTTGAATGTGCTTAGCATCATGAGGATCTGTCCAAAGTTTATTAACAAACTGAATTTTCCTCTGCTTTCCTTCAAGAGGTACATCCCATTTCATGTACAACATATCTCTCTCCTCTGCGGTCAAACGTGAAGTCAACCTTTTTGCAAGGAACTCTCTTTCACGTCTTATTGCTCTAATGCTGCACACACACAGAAACACGATCCAAAAAAAAAACCCAACTCTTTTCAATAATCTTGATTTGAAAAACAGTAACTCTAACTCTGATTATTATTATTATTATTATTATTATGAATGATGAAAGAAGGGATGAATAGAACCTTGATGAAAGAGAGACCGTGGCTTCATCTCCCCCAGAACCAGGAGCAGGGCTTGCATTCCCAAGCTGTGTCAGGTGATGTTGTAGCCATGTTAAGCGTCTAAGCTCCACTTCCATGTATATTTGATCAGCTGGGTCTCCCTTGAATAGCAAATAAAATTGTGTTCTATGAATGATGGAGACAAAACACAAGTCCCAGAGTTCAATAATCTGTTGCCTTTGCTCCTTGAATGTAATTTGCCAGGAAACCTGAGGCATCTCTGGCTCACATTTGTTCTCATCATTCTCTATGTTGTACCCTGCTGCTTCATTTGCTTCCAGCTCCAAAACCTATAGATATTTCAAGATGAAATAGAGTAAGTTAATAGAAAATGGAGGGACCTCAGAATTTGATGAAAAACAATTTGACCATTTTTCCAAATGTACCTGGCAAACAAGTAGCTGCTTTTGGTATTGCAACTTGGCCACTCTTTCTTTCAGTTCAGTTACGTAAGCTCTTATACTTCTTACATTCTCTTCTGCCGCATTTTGGAACATCTTCTGCATTTTCTTCATGTTAACAGAACTAGAACGTCGGTACCCAACTGGAGTGTTTTCTTTTGATGAAACATCTCCACCTTCTTCACTCTTTGTGGGAGTCTCCTTCTCGGACTCCGGAAGAGTATCAATGGACAGATTATCATCATTTTCGGGATATCTGTTTTCAATCTCAGGCTCAGAAACTTGCTGAGTGGTTGATAGAGGCGAGCAGGGGGATCTTATGAAGGTTTGACGGTTAGCAGCATTACTAGAAGCCAAAGGAAGTAACCTTTTCTTTTTAAACTCCTTGTTAGTCTTTGGGGACGGGTCAAAGTTTGGCTGCTGAAAATTATTAGGAAGAGACATCACCAATTTGTCAATAGACTTCTGAACATTTTCAAGCTGCTCCTCAAGATCTGCAATAGTGCTGCCCTGTGAATGAAGTCTAGTGATTTCATCCTTGAGATTAGCACTCACACTTTTGTTAGTAGCAATCACATTTCCAACCTCGACTTCTTTTGGGGCTGATCGAACAGAACGCATTTCCCGAATTTCGGCTTGCAGCTTAGCAATCGTTTCTGCTGCATCTTGATTTCCAAGCCTGTGACAAGCAACCTCCTTCTGTAGTACTTCCAAAGCTCGATTTGCCTCTTCTCCAAGTGCCTCTTGAAGGTGTTCAAGTTTGCGAATCTCATGCATTAGTGTGAAAGGAGCAGCGGATGATTGCCTCATAGATTGCCTTAACATTGTACTTCTTACTTTATCCACACGGCCTAGATCCTTGGAATCAGATTTTCTGGAGAATGCCTCGGAATAGGAAAGACACTTCTTCACGGAGGTGCGGGGTGATTCAATTGGAGTTGAACCCTGAAGTAAGAATGTTAACATGAGTGGCCTAGTTGATATAAGCTACATGTGAGTGTGAGAGAGAGGGGGTATAAGCTACCTGCTGGTCGTCATCTAGTTTTTTGCGCAACTCATCTACTTGTGATTGAGCAAGATCTCTTTGACGTCGCAGTTCTTCAATTTCCATTTCCATCTATGAATAAAAATAAGCAATCACATGATTATCATTATAGTTATCCAGAGACAACACCACCTTTATTTCTTTTGTATGCAAATAAATGAAACTGGTCAAAAAACAAAATCAAGATAGAGATAATATCTAGATTTGTACCTGTTGGATTTTCATATCTTTCTCTCTTGCTGGATCAGGTGTTCTTAACTCTGCTTCCAGTCTTGCAACTTCCTTTTGTAGATGTTTTACTAGTTGTTTGTCTGAGACAACCTAAAAAAACAACACATAAAAAATATAAAATTGATTTGTATAAAAAGAGGTTGCAACGTTTCCTAAATATAAAGAGGAAAAACTAATCGAACCATGTTCACTTGAGCGTTATTCGTTACTTCCTTTGCCCGGGAGGCAAATAAGAGAGTGTTTCGAGATTGTTCGACATGGGTCAGTGCAGGACTCAATGTGCAAATAATGGCAGTGCGTGCATTTCCACCAAGTGAATGCTGCAGTATGCGAGTAAGCTTTGAGTCTCTATAGGGTATGTGACCACTTCTTTTTCCCACACTGCACAGCAAAAAAAATTCACGAATGTGATGAGAAGAATTTAGTTATTTAACACTTGGGTTACTCGGAGTAAACAACATTATGTTATTAATCTAAAACAATATTATGTTATAAAAAAATTGCATAGGTTACTCGGAACCATGTACACCAATGTTATTAATATAAAAAAAAATTGCATAAGATCAGGGACTTAATACTAAATCCAGACAGACTCACTATAATGTATAGTTAGTTTATGTTTCAGATATGGTATAATTCTCTCAGTACTTATTATCATTCTTCTATGAGCTTGTATCAAGGAAAGAAGGTACGTCCCAAGTGAAAGATTCTGACCTCAGCTTTCTGATTACAGTTGTGAGAGTCATCAGGCTGAGGTTAATATGGCAACCTTCCCTGAGCCTAGCACCATCTGCATGTGTCTGTGAAGCCCTTTCACTTCCAGCTAAATCTACAAAGTTCTGCAAATTATCCAGATACATAGTAATTGTTAATTACTAACATATTTAAAATAATAAAAAAAGATGTAGCATCGGTTTTAAGCTTACCAGGCTTGCAACGAAAGACCTTACACAACCTGAATTTTCACGGACTGTGCTTTCTATTGTCTGTGTAAAGAACAATAAATAAATCAAATAAGCAACTTGCTAGTTTCTCAGAGAAAAAATTCAAAAACATTGCATCAAGAGAAATCGTTTTATGCCCAATTTACCAGCCTAATTATCTGGTGTGAGCGTGAGCTGGTATCATTTAGAGCAGTTTCTCCAACTTGTCTTTGAGCTACAAAAGATGCAAATTATATTGTAAGTAAAACTTTCAGAAATGAAAGAAGTAAATCAAGATGGCAATTCTTATTTGTACTTACCCTCACAAATATTGATCAAATGTCTCAAATGCTGATCATCTTTTGCAGTTTCCTCTACCAATTTCTCAACCACAGTTCCTTTCTGCATCCAGTAGAAAACAATAATGAGAGTTCCAGTAAATGATTTGTTTCGCACACTTATTTACTAAAGAATAAGAATTACCTCTGGATCATCCAGAAGCTTCAGATTTCGACCAGAATCTGAATTCAACAGATCTCTGACATTTTCATTATATATTTCAAGCCCAGATATTTTAATGTTAAAATCCCTTTCTGGAGTCTGCAAATGAAGACGGAGAACAAGATTAGCTTTTGAATCATGATTTCTGTTAAAAATGTTACGAAAGCTGGTAAAAAGGTAAGATCAAGATTTTATAATCCAATTCACAAGAAGCCATGGGAAATTACTATCAAAATGAAAACAGAAGTGTTATTTTACATTTAGTATATGGTTGTAGATGTCATTAACAGCCTTCTCAGTCACTCCTCTCATTGTGTATGTCTTCCCACTGCTAGTTTGTCCATAAGCAAATATAGTAGCTGCAACATTAGATACAAAGTAAAATTTAGAGCCAGAGATACTTTAAAACAAAAAACAAAGATAAATGAATGGGTTACTAGGCTCTGTACTACCATTGATGCCCATTAATGCAGACAATGCAACATTTTTCACTCCATCATATACCGTTTCGGTTAAACTAGAGGGACCAAAAACTTTATCTGCAATAAGAAGAAAAAATAAAATATGGTAAATAATTATATTAATTGGAAAAAAAACTTCAATCAATTATAAAAGTAACAAATAACAATTTAATTTTGTACCAAATGTAAATGTGGCAGGTTGAGATGAACGCTCCTGATATGTTGGCTTATAAACAATGGTGTTATCATCAATACATTCCCATGCTACTTGATCTTTGGCTAATTGTTCCCTCTTACTTAAGGGCCTCAACCGCACGGTAACCACAATCTTCTCTTCCTTGGCCCTTGGCCCACCTGGGGTTGAAACTGGGGTCCTATCAATTTTGGAAGAGGGTGTTCCAGGGGTCCTGACTGTCATCTTTATGGTTGAATATTTAACAGACAAGAAAAAATCAATATGAAACACCCCTCTTAGGAGAGAAGGCTAAGAGAAACTATATCTTTCTCGAGTCAACGTAACAAAAATATCTTCAGCTGCAAGAACAAAACATTATATCAATAAATCAAGGATCAGTAATTGAAAAAGCAGTTGCTATTTTATAATCTACTTAAATCTATAAATGATTTTTATTCAAACTTAATATCTTTGATCAAAAATGGTAAAGCCTAAATCTAAGCAATAAATGACACTTTTTTGTTCTTATCTTTTTTCGCTGGGTATTTATACATTTCCTATAGAAGCACATAGTTCTACATCTTCATTTCTATCTAAAATCTACAGAATCTCCAAAATTACTAATTTTTAGCCGACGAAAAAACATTATGGAAAATGGAAACCGACCAACAATTACTAATTTAAAAAGCCCAAAATTAGAAACTTTTAAAAATACCAAAAAAAAAAATAATAATAATAAAGATCAGACGTGATACTTACAGAAATGAAAAGCCGAAATTCGACAAAGAAACTTGTCGGAGTTTCGGCTTAAGACGGAGATCAAAATCAAACTGCTCAGCGAACAAAACTTATCTATCGGAACTAGATATAGAGCTAATAGAGAGAGAGAGAGAGGATGGAGCGTTATGAGAATCTGGAGCAGAGAAGAGATGGGATTGAAGTTTCTAGGGCTTTAAAAGATAGAAATGGAAAAGGCAGCAGTAGTAGTAATAGTAGTGGAAACTGGTGTGAGAATCGTGCGTTATGTTTTTTTGGGTCCTCTCACCTTCATATTTTGAAATTCGGGGTCCCAACGGCTAGTTTCTTTTCAAGGCTTTTTCTCCTTTTTTTTTTAAAAAAAAATAAAAATAAAAATAAAATAAACAGGTTATTTATGATTGGTAGTAAGCCGATTTGTCTTTTTTGTTTTTTTTTTTTTTTCTTTTCTTCGTTATAGACAGCTTCTTGTGTTAATTGCCGACTAAAGCGGGACCTTATTTCAAGATATAACGGTTTTATTTTCTATTAATCCATTAATTCTTATTGTCAAAAGAGGACAAAAAGAAAAAATATATATATATTTATATAAAACTTATCACAATTGCCCACCTTACTATAAGGGACACATCATATTCATGTATAAATATATGCACTTTAGACATGGAGTTAATGGAGTAAATTTAACTCGAGATTTACGTGACTAGACATTGAATGAGTTAATAAAAGTAGCCTATGATCATAAAATAATAAATCTACTTTTACAAATAAAACTAATGAAGTAATACGAGTCAAATTTATGTTTTCAAGAACTCTTCTTTAGAACAGAGGTGTATTATTACTAAATAATGTTATTAATAATATTTATTATGCTTTTGTCAAAAAAAAAATATTTAATATGCGAATCTAAATATTTATATTTTAAAAATTTATAAAGCAAATATTAAAAGTGGAGATAAATACCAGATAAAAGTGCGTAAAAAAAGAAAAAAAAATGTATTTAGTATTATTTGATTTATATATTTATAGAAAAAATTTATTTACAAGTATTGTATTGGTAATGTACACTAAAAAAATACAATCCAAAAGAGCTGAACGAGTGTAAACCAGATTGTAGAATATTTGTACCCTAACGTTATGACCATCTCACAAAATTAGATAATAATTATTAGTTTTTTATTTGCAGAGTTTTCTTTTAGCGATCATACATGTTGAACTTTCTGTTAAGGATAATATTTTGATACAAAATATTGCATTCTCGTAAATTTTTCAGATTGAGGATTTTTTGTTTTAAGAATAATTATGATTTTTGCATCTTGAACTATTATCAATACTTATTGTATCTCGTTTTTCCGTTGTAACCAAGTATTGATATGATACTTTAAGCATTGTCATTTCTATGTGTATAAATAAAAATAAAAAATATTTCAAAAAATAATTAAAAAATCTATTTTTCTTTTTCTTTTGTCATTTTTTTCTTTCTTCTCCTCCATTTAAAAATCATAATTTTTTCTTAATATTTAAAATTATATAAGAAAAAAAAGTAAAAAAATATATATTTTAATATGAAAATATATTTAATAATATTTTAGTCAAATACATTTTTTATTTTTTATTTTTTAAATTATAATTTTTTAGTAAAATAGATTTTTTATTAAATATCTTTTCTTGTTAAAATATTTTTTTCCTTTTTTTCTATTTTTACTTATTTAATTTTAAATATTAAGAACAAATTATAATTTTTAAATGGAGAAGAAGAAAGAGTAAAGACAAAAAAGTAAAAAAAAAAATAGATTTTATAATTTTTAAGTTAATTTTTATTTTTTTAATCTTTTGAAATAATTTTTATATTTTTCATTTTTTAATTATACACGTGGCAGTGACGTGTTATTGTTACGCCACTGCCTTAAATTAAATGTCAAATCATCACTTGATTAGTCATGTAGGATGAAAACTAACAAAAAGGGCACAAAAGATAACAGTAATAGTTGAAGAGAATTTAAACACAAAAAGTTCAGGGACACAATAAAGTAGTGGTAATAGTTCTGGGATAAAAATCATATTTATTCTTATTTTAACTTATAAACATACAATATTAGTTTTTTAAATTAAAATTAAAAAAAACAATATTAGCTAGGTTGAAAGATAGTAATTAAATTTTTATCAGATTTTAGCATGTATATTCATAAATAAGCTAATGTACACAAGTTCAAATGATATTGCAAATATTTTTTCAAATTCAGTAGGCAAACGTATTGTGTTACAAATTTAGGGATACATGACTAATTTTCATTATTTTGTAAATTCAAGAAAAAGTTGGAAATTGGAAGATCACTTTGCTAATTCACAAGTAAAAATATAAATCGTATTTTTACTATCACACGCTGGCTGTCTTTACTACTACGGTATAGTATTATTATTGGTCCGTTTATTGACAATTTTAAACTTTTGAAAAGAAAAGAAGAGAATAAATTTGTTTGCATATAATATTTGTTTGTATTTTCTCATTTACTATTGCAAGTAGAGTAATAATTCACTTCTAGAAAACCACTAATCATTCATTCCTTGCTTTTTCTTTTGTCAAACCAGCTCTTCCTAATAATTACAAGGTTCCTTCTAAAAATATTTCATTTTGTTTGTTTATTTTATTTTATTTATTGCTGGCTAAACACCAAATTGAACATTGGTAAAAGCAAAAGCTTTTGAAAAAGACCGACAGGCATATATATCATACATGAAAACACCTTGTTTGGGTGGTAGTTTCAAAGAAAAACTACAAAACTAGTTTTATGAATGAGCATTGGCACCATTGCCTGCAAAAGTCACTGATGCCTTCAAAAATAAAATACCAGTGCCATCAAGTATCATATTTCTATGGTTCAAGACCAAACATTCATTGAATAGACAATATTCTTCTATTTATATGAAATGCATAACCACAAGTAATACATTATTCTATTTATTGATTTTTACCATCACCAAAAGAAAAGGATACATGTTAGTCTACCATGGGGACCCTTTTACAAAACTATACATCCTCTTGTCATACACAGTTCTCGCATGCAAAACAACATGCTTCTTTGCAAACTTCAATATACTTTTTCTTTTTTCCTAACATAATACCAACACCCATACCATACACACACCTCCAGCAATGACCATCAATATCCATCTTCTCACTTCTCTTTGCCAATTATTCTGCCTCCAATTGTTCTCACTAGTTTCTATCCTTGTACCTCTTCATACATGTCTTTCCATTTTCATCTATCAAAGGTTTTACGATTGACTTCTGTTTTCTTAAAAGAACACCCACCAAAGATTGAGCCTGTCACCAGAATTGTCATATATTTCCATACTGGTTGCACGTCAAGCGTGCAATCTGTTAGGTGATATAATTCAAGGAGTGGAAATTGAGATGACTACCAATGCAAAACATAATCCGGCTTCACCTGCAGTACATACCATGGGAAGCAAAGAACTGGAAATCTGGGTGAGTAACCTGAAGCCGTCTAAGCCAGTTGTGTGCAGCTTGCATGAGGGAGTTTGCTAAATGGCATTCACTTTCCCCATTTTGTATCCACATGAATCCTTTCAATTTATAAGAAGCCATTCCAAAAACAGATAAAGAAAATTTCGGAACACCATCTATCTCTTTGGGAATAACCATGGTAGGAACTTGGTTATTTACACTACCTGTAAAGAACAAGTAGAAAATCAAATTTTGTGCAAATGAACAAAATAAATATTGGTCGTGGACAGAATACTACTAGCTCACCAAACAGCAGAGATAATAATTACATATCCAAAGACATTGCTTCTAATGAATCATAGCTGTGCCTCCCATATCAAATAATGTTTTGCATGTTATGTTGTTTTGTGAAATTAGTAAGTTCCCAAAAAAAATGTAAGGATGATGTGTCCTTCCAAGAAACAAGGTGATATATAGATGAAGAAAACTGCCTTAAACTAGAAAGCCAAGGTGAACTTGAAATCACCAGAAAGAATCAGTTGGGAGAGATCCTTTGATGCGTGTATCAGGTTTAGAGCAAATGAAAGGCCATGCAATATTGAACCTAACTTGGAGAAGATAAAAGGGATAGAAGAGAGGGAAGATCATTGCACTCCATACACACACATACATGATGAAATCAAGACAAGTAATGGTAAATAAATAAATAAAATAAAACATAACAAAAAGGAAGGAAAGTAATCAAGACAAGTTATGGTAAGGTAAGATTCTTAAAGAAGAAAGATTGTAAATTAATTAATTTAACACCTGATGAAATCTCTAAATGTATCCACATGTAAGTAAATTAATTCCTAAACAATGTATAAACTCTAAGGAAGAAGACTTCATAATCTTGATCAAACTCTTATAAGTTTGACAATTGCAATGCCCTAAAGCCTATAAGAAATAGAAAATCACCAGCTTCCCATTACCACCTAAGAAATATATTGAGCTTTCTTTCATTTTATTCCCTTAAGTAAAATTTCGTGAAAACAATCACAACTGTATGCCCTATTAAATGATTATTAGAGAGAAGAATAACACAGGAGGCCAGCATCAACCTTCTAAATAATCATTGCTGTAACTAAATGAGCATGTAAGACAAAGGAACTTAACATTCACATTGATATATTTCATTTTATAAGATTTTCACACTATATGCTAACAACTAATGCTAATTTTTGTCAAACAGAGTCCAAAATCGTATCCAACTGAAATTTATACCCTGTCTCATGCTGAATTCTACAATTTTTTTTTAAGCGGAAGGAAACTCTGAACATATTACTGGGTAGGTCAAACATGTCAATGAAGCCATTTATATTGTACTTCATAATTAAATGTCATATAAGCTGAGATTCAGCTCAAAATATAAAGAAAGCTATCAGCTTTAGGACAGCAGTTTAAAACCATAACGTGAGCAAGCCCAAGCTCAAGTCAAGGCTCAGACATGACACCAGAGATCACAATACAGTAAGTATTATTTCCTTTAGAAAATACAGGTAAGAAAATAGTTAATTACAATCTTGACAGAATTAGGTTACCTGTCATTGGGGTTGAAAGGGAATGATATGTCAAAAAGCAAGCATCCAAATCTTTTAATGTTGGACCCGTGGGTATCCGATATATAGGATACCTACAATGTTTTACCAGAGAGAATAAATTCTGGGTTTATGCAAAGCAACAAAACACCATAGATCAAAGTTTTCTTACCATGCTACTGATAACCAACTGGCTGGAAGCAAATCACAGCTTCGCAATGTCTTCAATCCAGGATATCGAGAAGCCAGAACCGATATCTGTCATCACATTCAAAAGATAAAATGAGGAAGCTGAAGAGGTTGGAACACAAAAGTTATTATCATATATTGACAGAGAAATTAACTAGCCTTGTCAGCCAGAGGTTCACGGCTAAATGGGGTGTCTCGCTCAAGATACTCAAAGAGTAGTACACCATGAGAATTCTGAGCTTCCCCATCATCACTTGAAAAACCTTCTTGTAATGCTGCACTGTGTTCATCATGCATGGATAACCTGCCCATTCTAGAAAAAGCCTGACTAGTCAGATTGTGAAGACTTCTCTGCTCCCCAGAATACTTCATGCCCTTTTCAGTTTCATAATCACTGCTTCCTTCACTACAAGAATCTCGATAGTAGTCACCATCACTGTCCTCACTAACTTGCCTGGCCACATTCAAATATTAGAGATGATTAAGTCTTCTTCTCCAAGCAATGGAAAAAAAATGGCTAAAAGAAAATTACAAGTTGCAGCATACATATTTCTCGAAATGATGAGTTACAAGTTGCAGCACACAAGAAAGTGCAAGACTGAATAGATGAGTTTCGTCTAAAGATTAATGAAAATACACAAGGACACCAACAATTAGACCACAATTACGACTGTAAAATTAGACATATTTGATGTATCGCACTCCCACATTAGTTCATACCTTGATTTTCATTTAATTTGTCCAGCATTCGAGTCCAGTCTTGTATAAATATATATATATTTATTTATATATCCAACATTCGAGTCCAGTATTATATATACATATAAAAGGTTTTATGTATCAACACTGGTCAAATATGAAGAGGAAATTAAGTTTACATATAGACATTCCTACATTAATTCATACCTTGCTTTTGAATTTAATTTGTCAGAAGATTCCCCGTATAATTGAATTCCAGATAAATATGGAACGTAGTACTGAATGACAGAATCACTTCCGTCAAGAACCAAAGGCACTCCCGCTCCATATGCACTCCACTCCTTGAACGATTCCCAAAGATCATTCAATGGAAAATAATACTGAAACTCAACATCACAGGTCCTCCAACCCCTCATTGTCGTCTAAACCAAAACATAGTACATAAATTAATTTTACAAATTAATAAAAGCAAGATTATCAAACATGGAAAAAAGAGTAAGTATCATTATTATCGGTTATTGAGATTTTCAATATTCTCTATCAACAGTTAAAGAAGGAAATTTATATATACTACTTTACAACAAAAAAAAATACACGACCCAGAATTTATCAGCCAAATACAATTAGAAAGAGAAGATCAACCTTAGAGAAATATTGTGCCGGAATGAAAGGCGTAGTGGAATCCAAGAACCTCTCAAGATTACTAGAAGGCGATATAGATGGCTCAGAACGCTCATTCAAATTTTGATTATCAGAAACCGTAACTGTGTTCTTCGTTGATGAACCTGGACTCTCACTTTTATGGTTTTTGGTTTTGCGAGCTTGCTTTTGCTGATAGTGATTTTTTCTTGCTTTTAAGGGAATGTAAAACCGATCCTCCCTATGAACTGTTCCAAGCTGTAATCCAGTCCCCAACATTTTCTCTGCCCAAAAGAGCTAAATCGTCCGTTTGGTAACTAAGAAAACGTCAGAAAATAGGATAGAAAATTCCTACACCTTCTCTTTACTGGCACTTCAGTACTCCCAAGAAAGAAATAAATAAAGAGACAAACCCAACTCACCAAGATTAAGAAGATGTAGTTACATATAGCTATACAAAAAAAATGTTGGGTTTTCTTGCGTCTCGGTAACCGAACACGGAAAGGAAAAAACAACCCAATTCCTTTCTTCCCAACCCCAAACGGAATCAAATATGTAATTCAACAGATCCGATCAGAGAAACCCAGAAATCATGACTATGAATGAAATATCAGAAAAAGCACAGAGTGAAAAGAAGAAGAAAAAATGAACGATACCCAAATGGGTTTTTGTGAGAACCAAGAAAGGAGACGTGAAGTAAAGCACGGAGAGAAGCTTGAAGCAGAGGGGGCAGAGTGATACAAGGTAAATACTCATTTTTTTTAATGATTATTTTACATTTTTACTGTCTTTTTATTTATTTTATATTTGATAGCTTTAAAAAAAAATATACGATTTTAATGTTTCAAATTTATAAAAATAAGTTAAGTTTTACATTCATCATCAACCACAAAACAAAACAATAAAAAAAAAAAGAAGACATCACAACTTTAAAACAACACACTGCATCTTATTGCATCTAAAAATACCAGCACAAAAATAAAATCAAAAAACTCATTTTTATATTTTTAAAAAGTAACATATTGCAATACAATATCAAAAAAGTAACTTAAATGCAGCATGACAATAACATCACAATAATACAATATTGAAAAAAAATTAGATTTAGATAACAATTCATTGCATTAACTCAAAATAAACTAAAAAACAACCTCAAAACAACTTATCAAAAATAAACTTAAAATATATCTCAAAACAACTAAACATATACCTAAAATAAACGAAAAAAAAAACATTGAAAAACTTATCACAGCATTTTAAAATGTGTCAAGAAAAATTAAAAATTTACTCAATTAGAAATCAGTTAGACATAAATACAACAATATAACAATTATACATAAACTTAAACAACTAAAAAAATACACATGAAAACAACTATACGGAAATCTATATATTATTTATGTAGAAATATTTGGGTGGTATTTGATTATAGTATCATTCATACGTGGGTCAAGAGGGGAGAGACTAAGAAGACCATTAAGGATGAAACCAAATACCTACTCGATTATATTTACACACAAAGATGTAGATATATATATACACCCATATGCTAAGACATATAATATATATACGCATATATGCATACACATATGATGTATATACACACTCATATGCATACACATATAATATATATACCCATGCATATGAGTTCTTGAATGAATAATTTAAGCTGAGGAAGATGCAAAAGTCTGAAGGTCACAATGACAAGGTATGGAGTTCTATGTATTCGATTCTTGGCATGAATGACACACATATATATATATAAGTCTCTTCAAACAAATCAAGCCTCCACAACTAAACTTGGAGATCGATTGACTTCTTCACTGACCTTCATGACATGTTCGATGACATTTGTGTCTTTTTGTCAACGACTTATGTGTCTTTCTTCACTGAACTCAGAAGCTCCTTCAAACTCTACAAAAAATGGCATGGTGGGCAATGACATCGTAAAATTATAACTCAAGACGTAAAAAAAGAAAAAAATCTCCGTTAATCCGTATAAATGGAAAAAAAATCAATTAGTTGTTGACTCAGCAAACACGTGTCAGCTTCTTATTGATACATGTCTGTTAATTTCAATAATAAGTTGACATGTGTACGTTGAGCCAAACAATTAAAAGAAAAAATAGAAAAGTAGTAGTTTTAGTAACATTGGCTATATATAACTACAATAAAATACAAACATTTAGAATTTA
Source organism: Humulus lupulus (assembly GCF_963169125.1). Classification (NCBI taxonomy): domain Eukaryota; kingdom Viridiplantae; phylum Streptophyta; class Magnoliopsida; order Rosales; family Cannabaceae; genus Humulus; species Humulus lupulus. The sequence goes on from NC_084796.1 coordinate 159,605,439, forward strand.
TGTCGTCAATTATCCTAAAATCAACTTAGAGGGCATCAATTAGTATTTAAATTATGTTTTAATAAATACCCATAACTTACTTATGGATATATCTCTCCTAAAACTAAGGTATGATTCTTTTAGTGTTAAGGATTGTTGACTAGCTTTTTTTCGCTAACAACTAATTATAATAAATACCTAATTAATATTATTAAAAATATTTTTTTTCAAAAATATATATTTTATGGAGTACATAGAGAAGAATTATTAGGAATATAAGCATATTACTACAAGTTTGTTTACTCCATCAATGGCAGTTCTTCCACGTGTTCCACCTACTTGTGCCTTGCACGTGTTAATAAATCCACAAGCACAACCAACCCACCAATCACAAACTTACTTACTAATTACCCACTCTTGTCCCCACAACTTTTGTTTATTTCAATAAAACCCTCTTCTACAATACTTTATATCAACATCATCCAAAATAAATAATATATAGGGAAAATTACTCGATACATCGTATTAATTGATTTTTTTTCATTTATACGGACTAACAGAGATTTTTTCTTTTTTACGTCTTGAGTTATATTTTTATGATGCCATTGCCCACCATGCCATTTTTTGCAGAGTTTGAAGGAGCTTTTGAGTTCAGTGAAGAAAGACACAGAAGTCGCCGACAGAAAGACACAAATGTCATCGAACATGTTGTGGAAGTCAGTGAAGAAGTCAATCGATGTCCAAGTTCAGTTATCGAGGCTTGGTTTGTTCGAAGAGACTTATATGTGTGTGTGTGTGTGTGTCATTCATGCCAAGAACCGAATACATAGAACTCCATACCTTGTCATTGTGACCTTCAGACTTCTGCTGTAACGACCTAAATTTACTAATAAGGCTTAAGGGCCTTAATTAGTGTGTCGGGAGGGCATAACTGGATTATATGTGATTTAATGAATAAAAGCATGTTATATGATTATTTGGATATTTGCGATGCATGACTATGTGTATTAGTATGCATATAGGCGCTGATTAGGTTAAAAGGGAATAATTATAATTTTGGCCCGCTGAGGGCATAACTGTATATATATGTGATAAATTGTTGAGATCACATCATTATGTGGATATATTTGGAATCTGTGACTCGAGGCGATCCTAGTGAGCGGTTCAGCAAAAAAGTCACGGCAGGAATTTATACCCGGCTCGGGGCGAGCCTGGGGGTAATTCTGGGGATTTAGAGAATATATTGGAGTCTATTTTGATATTGAGGAATATAATTGGTGATTCCTTCATCCGGGTACCACGAAGATGTACCAGGATCTACAGACGTTATAATGGTGGCCTAGGATGAAGAAGGATGTGGTGGAGTACATAGCCAGATGTTTAACCTGTCAGCAGGTGAAAGCTGAGCATCAGCAACCGGCAAGGTTGCTTCAACATTTGGGTATTCCCGAGTGGAAATGGGAGGATATTACAATGGATTTTGTGGGAGGTTTACCCAAAACAATAGGGCTTCATGACTTGGTGTGGGTGATAGTGGACATATACACCAAGTCAGCCCATTTTCTTTTAGTGAGGTCGACATATACTGTGGATCAGTATGCAGAGTTGTATGTGTGGGAGATCGTACGTCTTCATGGGGTTCCTAAGTCTATAGTGTCAGACCGGGATCCTATCTTTATCTCCAAGTTTTGGGGTAGTTTGCTGAAGGCTATGGGAACTTAGTTGAAGTTCAGCACAGCCTTTCATCCTCAGACTGATGGACAGTCTGAGAGGACGATTCAGGTGTTGGAGGATATGCTCAGAGCGTGTGTGATCAACTTTGAGGGATCGTGAAGTAAGTATCTCCCGTTGATTGAATTTTCATATAACAATAGTTACCAATCAACGATTGGAGTGGCTCCCTATGAGATATTATATGGAAGGAAGTGTAGATCACCCATTCATTGGGATAAGATGGGTGAGAGGAAGTATTTGGGGCCAGATATGGTTCAGAGGACAAATGAAGCTATAGAGAAGATCCGAGCTAGAATGCTCGCCTCACAGAGCAGACAGAAAAGCTACACTGATCCCAAGCGTAGGGACGTGGAGTTCCAGGTTGGGAACCATGTGTTTCTCCGGGTTTCACCATTGCAAGGGATGAGGAGGTTCAGAAAGAAGGGCAAGCTAAGCCCTAGATTCATCGGACCTTTTGAGATCCTAGAAAGGATCGGTCAAGTTGCTTATCGGTTAGCCTTGCCACCATCACTGTCAGGAGTCCATGACGTATTCAATGTTTCTATGCTCCGTAAGTACGTCTCAGATGCGACACATGTGTTGAGGTATGAAGACTTGGAGTTGCAGACAGATCTAGCCTATGAGGAGCAACCGGTCCAGATTTTGGATCAGAAGGACAAATTACAACGGAATAAGATGATTCCTCTTGTTAAAGTGTTGTGCAGGAATAGTAGGGTCAAGGAGGCGACCTGGGAGCTTGAGACAGCGATGCGGGATCAGTATCCCGAATTATTCAGGTAAATTTCAAGGACGAAATTCTCATTAGGAGGGGATAGTTGTGACGACCCAAATTTACTAATAAGGCTTAAGGGCCTTGATTAGTGTGTCGGGAGGGCATAACTGGATTATATGTGATTTAATGAATAAAAGCATGTTATATGATTATTTGGATATTTGTGATGCATGACTATGTGTATTAGTATGCATGTAGGCCCTGATTAGGTTAGAAGGGCATATTCGTAATTTTTGGCCCATTGAGGGCATAACCGTATATATATGTGATAAATTGTTGAGACCACATTATTATGTGGATATATTTGGAATCTGTGACTCGAGGCGATCCTAGTGAGCGGTTCAGCAAAAAAGTCACGACGAGGATTTATACCCGGCTTGGGGCGAGCCTGGGGGTAATTCTGGGGATTTATAAAATATATTGGAGTCTATTTTGATATTAAGGAATATAATTGGTGATTAGTTAGGTGTCAGGAAGTAAGCTAGTAAATATTAGAGACATTCGAAGAATTAGCGGGAATTGGGTGTAATGACTAAAATGCCCTTAGGAAGTTTAAAGGCCTAGTTTTAAATGGGAGGGCAAATTGGTCATTTGAGTTAAGTAGGGATAAGTATTATTAAGCTTTATACCTTAGTGGAATGTGTAGAAGGCAGTAGAGGTCTGAAGGAAAGAGAAAGAAAAGAAAGAAAAGAAGGAAAAGGAAAGAAAGGAAAAGCAGGGCAATTCTCGTGAACGATTTGGGTTTTCTTCATCAATTTCTTCTAGAAATTTGGAGTTAAAATTCAGAGGAGCTTTGGGATAAGGCTATGTACTTGGGATCTTAATCAGGCTGGGGAATTAGCTGAGGTTGTTCATCATTTGAGGTTAATATTCAATTCCTGGTTTGGTATTGAATTGGTTTTTCTAAGCAGAGTTTCTGTGGGAATTCTAGGGAATTAAACCTAAGGCTTTGAGGAGGTGAAGGCTAAGCAAGTGTGGAAGAAAACCTAGGCTGAGCTCATCCATCAAAGGTAAGAAACTCTAGCTTTAGGCTTTGTGATTTCTGTTGTTTTGCTGAGTTTTTGAGCTCTAGGTTCAGCCATAGTGGATGTTGTGTTTTGGGGTGCATGTGATTGAATTACTTGTGGTTAGGTTGTTTGGGATGAGTTGATGATGTTGGGAGGCTTGTTTTGAAGTTTGGTTGAGGTTTGGTTGAGTTTTAGAAAGGTTTGGCTCGAGGAAATTCGAAGAGGAGAAAACTGGGTAGTGCCTGGCTGTGACTAGCGCTGTAGCGCTAGGCTTGGGCGTCTGGGAGCCAGATGGCTCTACTTGTAGCGTTGTAGCGCCCATTTTAGGGCGCTGTAGCGCTACCCTGTTCCCAGAAAGGGGTTTTTGGGTTATTTCTTAGGGTTTTTGCCCAGGGGCTCGGGGTTTGATTCCACCACCCCGTTTGGTGGAATTAGGGCTTCCCGAGGGCTCAGGATTGGTCCCGAGGCTAGGTTTTGGAATTGAGGTTTGGATTTGGTTCTAACTTGTGACCGTGACTAGGTGTACGCTAGGGCTCAGACGGGATCATGCTTGAGGACCGAATTGAACAAAGCTATCAAAATCCAAAGGTAAGAAAACTGCACCCAGTTATGTGTTTGTAATGGGACTAAGAGCTCCTTATATCTGTATGATGTCATAGATGGTATTATGCCATGGGACATGTGATAAACGACCTAAGGGTGCCGTAAATACTACTTGCGCACAGGGCGCGGCTCGGCCACTGGTAGCTGAGGATAGATTAATATTCACTGAACTCGGTTTAAGCGGGCCGGAGTCAGTGGGATAAATAGAGGGTGCGGCCTAAGGGCGTTAACCCTGGTTATCATATGTGAATTGATTATTGATATGAAATGATGTACATGGTATGCTGAATACTTGAATAACGTGAATGTTTGAATTGTTGAGTATATGACTATACTGCATAGGTTACCTGGTGGTTTGCTTGATGATTGTGCTATGTTGTTGTATTTTCTTGCTGGGCCTCACAGGTGCTACGTGGTGCAGGTAAAGGTAAAGGCAAGGTGGACCAGTCCTAAGATGGAGAGCTTTGGGGCTGAATGTACATAGCTAGCTGATCGACCGCCACGACCGAGGAGTGGTACAGGACGAGAGAAGCCTAATTGTTTGTTTTGCCTTAGAGTGGCTAATAACTGTATTTTAATCCCGAAATTTTGTAAACTGACTTAAAACTTTAGTACTTCTGGGATCCCATGTAAAAGAAAATGTTTGATTATAAGAAATGTAACTTTTGAGACCAAAATCTTTTAACCCTAGTTCAACTGTAGTTTCAGTAACATGATTCTAATTAAATGACTTGATTAGCAAGTCTCGCACCTTTATAAACACATAGTGCAACGGTCTTGGCTATCCAGGGCGTTACAACTTGGTATCAGAGCGTCCTAGGTTTAAGGGTTCCTGAAGACTGGCTGGACATGTACATTCGCCGCGAAAGACAAGCTCGACTCAGGGTTTGGTAATTGTGTATACATGAATATATGCCTAAATGAATAGAATGGAATATGACTATTGATATCTGCTTGGTTAATAGGGAGCATGAGATACTGATAGGGCCTGACCCTTGACTATTGCATGATGATATTGAGGCGTGCTTATCAGCACTGCTATGCATGTGAATGGAAATATTTGGATAATTGGATGAACTGTTATATTTTGATTGTTTGTGAATGTTTGGGGTTCTAATGGTGGATCATGGAAGGATTATTACCCTGTCATCATAGTCTGAGTGCCGAGTCATTGATTGCAGATTGACTTGGATAAGTATGCGTCCAAGAAAATCTACACGACTAGCTGGCACTGAGACTAGAGATGATGACCAGAGTCAGACCCCTCGGCCAGTCCCTGAGAACTGGCAGCAGCTTATGGTAGACATGCAAGCACGACTACAGAGCCAGGATGAATAGATTTGAATTTTGTGATAGCATGCTCCATCAGGGAGTGCTGCCCCTATTGTACCACCTGCAGTGGTACTAGATGTACAGCCAGTAGAGGTTGGGAACAGATGGGAGCCGTTGTACGAGCGGTTCAAGAAACAGCAGCCCCCGATCTTTGAGGGAGGACCTGATCCACTGAAGGCTGAACAGTGGATGGCCATGATTACTAACATCCTGGATTTCATGAGGGTAGAGGGACATGACAGAGTGGCCTGTGCCACATATATGCTAAGAGAGGATGCCCGAATTTGGTGGGAAGTGGCATCACAGACTAGAGATGTTATTGCTTTGACTTGGGAAGGATTCAAGGACCTATTCAGTCAGAAGTACTACAACATTGCCATCAGGACAGCGAAGGTAAATGAGTTCGTGGGGCTGGTTCAGGGCAGCATGACAGTTACAGAATATGCCCTAAATTTTGACAGACTTGCGAAGTTCGCACCCGACCTTGTGCCTACTGATGCAGCTAGGCAGGACATATTTATTAGAGGGCTTAATGCTATGATAGCCCGAGATGTGAGGATTACAACAGTTCCTGGAGGGATAACTTATGCCCAGGCTGTAGAGAAGGCTCTTACCGCTGATGAGGCGAAAAATAAGATATGTAGGGAGAGTGCAGCAAAACGGGAGGGTCGCAGGGCGGTGCCTCCATATTTTGGTTCCGGTAGGGGCGGAGGCCCCAGTGATTTAAAGAGGAAGACCCCTGATGCTTCGACCGCTCCAGGTCCTGATAGGAGAGGTCAGGGTACTCAGGGTGGCCATCAAGGAGGCGGCGATTCATGGAGGACCTATCCTGAGTGCACGAGGTGCAAAAGACGCCATCTGGGCGAGTGTCAAGCTAAGGCCTGTTGCGTGTGCAGGGTGGTGGGAAACCTCAAGAAAGATTGCCCGACAGTGAAGAAGGGAGATGCGGGAAAGGTGGACAGCTTGACTCCAGCTCGAGTGTTCACCTTGACGCAGGCAGAGGCCGAGGCTAGTCCCTCGGTAGTGACAGGTTAGCTTTCTAGTGCTGGCTCCCCTTTTATTGTATTGATTGACTCTGGTGTTATACATTCGTTTGTTTCTAGTAAGGTGATTGATAGACTGTGTAGACCTAGTGAGTATTGTACTTCAGGGTTTGGGATTATTTTGCCTACAGGGGAATTGGTAGTTTCTAGGAGGTGGATTAGAGCACTACCAGTGATAGTTGATGGTAGAGAGTTGTCAGTAGACTTGATTGAGTTGAGTATGGAGGACTTTGATATGATTTTAGGTATGGATTGGCTGGTTAGATATGGAGATACTATTGACTGCAGGAAGAAGATGGTGACCTTTGAGCTGGAGGGCGAGGATCCCTTCGTCTTTGTGGAAGCGGTGCATGGACCCCGCATACCTAGAATTTCAGCGTTGAGAGCTAAGGACCTATTACAGGGAGGATGTATAGGTTTCCTAGCTAGTGTGGTGGATACCACCAAGGTTTCTCCAACAGGACCGGAAGAGACCAGATTGGTTTGCGAGTTCTTGGATGTGTTTCCTGAGGACTTACCTGGGTTGCCGCCGCGTAGAGAGATTCAGTTTGTCATTGAGTTGGTGCCAGGGACAGAGCCAATGTCGAGGGCACCGTATAGGATGACACCGGCAAAATTGAAGGAATTGAAGATACAGTTGCATGAGCTTCTGGATTTGGGGTTCATCAAGCCCAGTTACCCGCCATGGGGTGCTCCAGTTCTGTTTGTGAAGAAGAAGGATGGGACGTTGAGAATGTGTTTAGACTACAGGGAATTGAACAAGTTGACTATCAAGAATAAGTACCCCTACCAAGGATTGACGACTTGTTCGATCAGCTGCAGGGTAAGACGGTGCTCTCAAAGATTGATCTTCGATCTGGTTATCACCAGCTGAGGATCAAGGATGAGGATATATCAAAGACAGCCTTCCGAACGAGGTATGGGCACTATGAGTTATTGGTCATGTCATTCGGTTTGACCAATGCCCCAACAACCTTTATGGACTTAATGAACAGGGTGCTCTAGGACTTTCTAGATCAGTTTGTTATTGTCTTCATCGAAGACATCTTAGTGTACTCCAGTTCAGAGGCAGAGCATGAGATTCATCTTCGACAGGTTCTGCAGAGATTGAGAGAGCATCAGTTGTACGCCAAGTTTAAGAAATATGAATTTTGGTTACCAGAAGTGACATTCCTTGGACATATTGTTGGTGCAAATAGGATTAAGGTGGATCCATCTAAGGTGGAGGCAGTTAGGGATTGGCCGAGGCCAAGCAATGCCTCGGAAGTGCGGAGTTTTCTTGGTCTAGCGGGTTACTACAGACGGTTTGTGGAAGGCTTCTCGAAGATAGCGGCATCGATGACAGAATTGACACGGAAGAATTTGAAGTTTATTTGGTCAGACAAATGTGAGAACAGTTTCCAAGAGTTGAAGCGACGACTTATTTCCGCACTTGTGTTGAGTCTTCCTTCGGGGGAAGGGAAGTTTGTTGTTTACTGCGATGCGTCAAGGTTGGGTTTAGGCTGTGTGTTGATGCAGAATGAGAAGGTCATAGCTTATGCGTCACGACAGCTGAAGGAGTATGAGCAGCGGTATCCTACCCATGATTTGGAGTTAGCATCGGTGGTATTCGCACTGAAGGTTTGGCGGTATTACCTATATGGGGAGAAGTTCGAGATATACACTGATCATAAGAGTCTGAAGTATTTCTTTACGAAGAAGGACCTGAACATGAGGCAGAGACGTTGGCTAGAGTTGGTGAAAGACTATGATTGTGATGTTCTTTACCATCCGGGGAAAGCCAATGTAGTGGCGGATGCATTGAGCCAGAAAGGCCCAGGTCAGTTATATAGTTCCACCCAGATCTCGAGAAAGTTAGCTGATGAGATGGTTAGAGCGGGGATAGAATCGGTGGTGGGCCAGTTGGCCAATATTACTCTGCAGTCGACCCTGCTAGAGCGGATTAAAGAGGGGCAATTGGTAGACGCTCAGTTACAAGAGATTAGAGAGAATGTCTTAGCGGGAGTAGCTAAGGACTATTCTATTTTTGAGGTTGGTTTGCTTCGGTATTAGGGACGGATTTGTGTTCCAGATGATGAGGGGATCAGACGAGAGATATTGGATGAGTCACATACGATGCCGTACTCACTTCATCTGGGTACCACGAAGATGTACCAAGATCTATAGACGCTATATTGGTGGCCTAGGATGAAGAAGGATGTGGTGGAGTACATAGCCAGATGTTTAACCTGTCAGCAGGTGAAAGCTGAGCATCAGCAACCGATAGGGTTGCTTCAGCCTTTGGGTATTCCCGAGTGGAAATGGGAGGATATTACAATGGATTTTGTGGGAGGTTTACCCAGAATAGTAGAGCTTCATGACTTGGTGTGGGTGATAGTGGACAAATACACCAAGTCAGCCCATTTTCTTCCAATGAGGTCGACATCTACTGTGGATCAGTATACAGAGATGTATGTGAGGGAGATCATACGTCTTCATGGGGTTCCTAAGTCTATAGTGTCAGACCGGGATCCTATCTTTATCTCCAAGTTTTGGGGTAGTTTGCTGAAGGCTATGGGAACTCAGTTGAAGTTCAGCACAGCCATTCATCCTCAGACTGATGGACAGTCTGAGAGGACGATTCAGGTGTTGGAGGATATGCTTAGAGCCTGTGTGATCGACTTTGAGGGATCATGGAGTAAGTATCTCCCGTTGATTGAATTTTCATATAACAATAGTTACTAATCAACGATTGGAGTGGCTCCCTATGAGATGTTATATGGAAGGAAGTGTAGATCACCCATTCATTGGGATGATATGGGTGAGAGGAAGTATTTGGGGCCAGATATGGTTCAGAGGACAAATGAAGCTATAGAGAAGATCCGAGCTAGAATGTTTGCCTCACAAAGCAGACAGAAAAGCTACGCTGATCCCAAGCGTATGGATGTGGAGTTCCAGGTTGGGGACTACGTGTTTCTCTGGGTTTTACCATTGCGATGGATGAGGAGGTTTGGAAAGAAGGGCAAGCTAAGCCCTAGATTCATCGGAGCCTGATGGCTCTACTTGTAGCGCTACAGCGCCCATTTTAGGGCGCTGTAGCGCTACCTTGATCCCAGAAAGGGGTTTTTGGGGTTATTTCTTAGGGTTTTTGCCTGGGGGCTCGGGGTTTGATTCCACCACCCCGTTTAGTGGAATTAGGGCTTCCCGAGGGCTCAGGATTGGTCCCGAGGCTAGGTTTTGGAATTGAGGTTTGGATTTGGTTCTAACTTGTGACAGTGACTAAGTGTACGCTAGGGCTCAGACGGGATCATGCTTGAGGACCGAATTGAACAAAGCTATCAAAATCCAAAGGTAAGAAAACTGCACCTAGTTATGTGTTTGTAATGGGACTAAGAGCTCCTTATATCTATATGATGCCATAGATGGTATTATGCCATGGGACATGTGACAAATGGCCTAAGGGTGCCGTAAATACTACTTGCGCACAGGGCGCGGCTCGGCCACTGGTAGCTGAGGATAACTTAATATTCACTGAACTCGGTTTAAGCGGGCCGGAGTCAGTGGGATAAATAGAGGGTGCAGCCTAAGGGCGTTAAGGGCCTTGATTAGTGTGCCGGGAGGGCATAATTGGAGCATATGTGATTTAATGATTAAAAGTATGTTATATGACAATTTGAATATCTGAGATGCATGACTATGTGTGTTAGTATGCATGTAGGCCCTGATTAGGTTAGAATGGAATAATTATAATTTTGGCCCGCTGAGGGCATAACTGTATGCATATGTGATAAATTGTCGAGACCACATTATTATGTGGATATATCTGTGATCTATGATTCGAGACGATCCTAGTGAGCGGGTTAGCGAAAAAGTCACGGCGGGGATTTATACCCAGCTCGGGGTGAATCTAGGGGTATAAATGGGAATTTAGAGAATATATTGGGGTCAATTTTGACATTGAGGAATATAATTGGTGAATAATTAGGTATCGGGAAGTAAGCGGAAAATAATAGAGACACTCGAGGAATTAGCGGGAATTGGGTGAAATGACCAAAATGCCCCTAGGTGGATTAAAAGATTTAGAATTAAAGGGGAGGGTATTATGGTCATTTGGCTTATAAGGGGTAAGTATTATCAGGCTTTATACTTAGTGGAATTTGTAGAAGGGGCTGGAATGCTGAAGGAAAGAAAAGAAAGAAAAAGAAGGGAAAGAAAAACAGGGCATTTCCAAGGTCGGTTTGGGATTTCTTCACCATGTCTTGGGTTCCTTTGGAGCAAAAACTTAGAAGGAGTTTGGGCAAGAGCTAGAGGCTAGGCTCCCTGTACTAGCTTGAGGAATTGGTAGAGCAATCCATCCAATTGAGGTAAGACTTTGAGGTTTTCTTTGGTTTCTGGTTTTGATGTTGAACTAAGAAGTCTAAGCTGAATTTGGTGGGGAATTCTAGGGAAATTGAAGCTGAGCTTTGAGGAGGTGAAGGCCAAGCTTGTGAGGAGGACAACCTAGGATAAATTTATCCAATAAAGTTAAGGGATTCTAGTTTTAACTCTGTGGTTTTAGTGGCTGTTTTGCTGAATTTTTGAATTCTAGGTTCAACTATGGTGAAATGTTGGATTAGGGGTGCATGTGTTTAAGTTTTATATGGTTGGGATGCTTGGGATGAGTTAGACATGTTAGTAAGCTTGATTCTAAGTTTGGTGGAAGTTTGGAGAAGTTTTGGTAAGGTTTGGCTTAGGGAAAATCGAAGGAAGGAAAAACAGCATTTGCTGTTCTGTGACTAGCGCTACAGCGCTAGCCTTTGGGCGCTGTAGCGCTAGGCCAAATACTCTGGGATGATTTTGGGCTCTGCTTGTAACACTGTAGCGCCCTCCTTAGAGCGCTGTAGCGCTACCTTGTTTCTAGAAAGGGGTTTTTGAGTTATTTTCAAGGGTTTTTGCCCGGGGGTTCGGGGTTCGATTCCACCACCCCGTTGGTGGAATTGGGGCTTCCTGAGGGCTCAGGATTGGACCCGAGGTTAGGCTTTGGACTTGAGGTTGGTGGTGATTTTGATTTATGGTTGTAACTAGGTGTGCGCTAGGGCTCAAGGGGGATCGTGCTCAAGGATCAAAGTGAACGAAGCTAGCGAATTTAAAGGTAAGAAAACTGCACCCGGTTATGTGTTTGTGATGGGACTAAGTGCTCCCGATATCTGTATAATGTCAAAGATGGTATTATGCCATGGGACATGTGATAAACGGCCTAAGTGTGCTGTATACAGTATTTGCGCACAGGACGCGACTTGGCCACTAGTAGCCGAGGACAGCTTAATATTCACTAAGCTCGGTTTAAGCGGGCCAGAGTAAGTGGGATAAACAGAGGGTGTGGCCTAAGGGCGCTAACCCTTGTTATCATTTGTGAATTGATTATTGATATGAAGTGATATGTTTGGTATGCTGAATGCTTGATTATCATGGATGCTTAGACTGATGAGATCATGTTTATGTGATATGAGATATTGGATTGTCTGTTGATTGTTTATGCTATGTTATTGTGTTTTCTTGCTGGGCCTTGGCTCACGGGTGGTACGTGGTGCAGGTAAAGGCAAAGGCAAGTTAGACCAATCCTGAGATGGAGAGCTGCGGGGTTGAATGTACATAGTCAGCTGTTCGGCTGCCATGGCCAAGGTGTGGATCAGGACAAGGAATGCCTAACAGTCTGTTTTGCCTTAGAGTGGCTAATTATTGTATTTAAATCTTGAATCTTTGTAAATGGTTCTAATCTTGTTATTTTTGGGATCCCGTGTAAACAGAAAATGTTTATTTATAAGAATTGCGGCTTTTGAGACCAAAATCTTTTAACCCTAGTTCCGCTATAGTTTTAGTAACACGTTTTAATTAAATGGCTTGATTAGCAAGTCTAACACCTTTATAAACACACAGTGTAACGGTCTTGGCTATCCAGGGCGTTACAACTTGGTATCAGAGCGTCCTAGGTTTATGGGTTCCTGAAGACTGGCTGAACATGTACATTCTCCGCGAGAGACAAGCTCGACTCAGGGTTTGGTAATTGTGTACACATGATTATGTGCTTAAATGATTTAAGTGAGATATGACTGTTGATATTTGTTTGATTAATAAGGAGCATGAGATACTGATAGGGCCTAGCCCTTGACTATTGCATGATGTTGTTGAGGCGTGCTTATCATCCTCAATGGTCTTCTTAGCCTCTCCCCCTCAAATTTGAGGGTAATTTTTTTTAATGTATTTCTTGACTCACGTATGAATTATACTATAATCAGATACCACCCAAATATTTCTACATAAATATTATATAGATTTATGTATAGTTGTTTTCATGTTATTTTTTTAGTTATTTAAGTTTATGTATAGTTGTTATGTTATTGTATTGATATCTAATTGAGTAAATTTTTAGTTTTTCTAGACACATTTTAAAATGCAGTGATAAGTTTTTCAATGTTGTTTTTTTTAGTTTATTTTGGATATATATGTTCAGTTGTTTTGAGATATATTTTAATTTATTTTTTATACATTTAAAAATATAGAGAAAAGTTGTTTTGAGGTTGCTTTTTTGTTGTTTTTTAGTTTATTTTGAGTTAATGCAATGAATTGTTGTCTAATTATAATTCCTTTTTCAACATTGTATTGTTGTGATGTTGTTGTCATACTGCATTTAATTTACTTTTTTGATATTATATTGCAGTGTGTTGCTTTTTTAAAATGTAAGAATGAGTTTTTTGATGTTGTTTTTTTTTGTAGATGCAATGGGTTGCACTGTGTTGTTGTGAGGTTGTTGTCGTGTTGCTTTCTTGTTATTTTTTTAATGTTATGTTTTGTGGATTGATGTTTAGTATAAATCTTATTTTTGTAATTTTGAAATATTAAAATCGTATTTTTAAAAACTTGAGTTAATAAAAATGTAAAAAAAAAAAAAGACAGTAAAAATGTAAAAAAAAAAATCATAAAAAATGAGTATTTATGAAAGGATCCCTTGAATATTTATGTTATCAATTACCTTTAATTTTATTATTTTATGTGTGTATTTTTGTTAAAATGTGATAAAATCATATATATGGACTATGCAACATGATATCTATCAAAATTTTGATGAGATGCTTTTGCATCTTTTTCTATTAATTTTAATGATTTTTTTTATAGTGGTTCAATTCTTTTGTTTGTACAACCATAATTTGTATTGAAATGCTATTGAAAACCATCAAAGATCATCAAAAATTGAAAGTAAGTATTTAGTTCTAGCATCACGAAAAAGCATCAAAAACCATTAAAACATCACCAAAACACCATCAAAAGCCATTAAAGTAGTAAGAAAAAAACATTGAAGACCATCAAATTTATCCCAAGTTATTGAAATTCTATAATTTTTTATATACAATTGAATTGACCAGATTCCATCAAATAAACTCTCTCGCCCCTCTTGGAGGAAAGGGAGAAGTGGGTACTTATATTAAACAACGTGCTCTATGTGTTTAATTACAATAAATAAAAGCTTGAGGTTAAAAAAAAAAAAAAGGTTTCTATCTCTTGACTTAAAAGATCTATGTGTATCTTTTGTCCCTTTTATCTTTGCGCTTGGAATAAAAAATACCTCATCATCTTCACATTTTGGATATACATTTTTATTCCCCAACAACAACCATTGAGTATACATTAATGATATAAAAAATATCAAATTTTCGATAATTATCAACTATGGCTGCCATGATTTTTTTTCTTTTTAAGATTTTGACAGAAAAAAAAAAAACAATCTTCAAAAATGAAAATGTACTAAGAACACGTCAATTAATAGTTAAAATCATTTCAAATACATACCCGTAAAAAATATAAATTTAATTTATTATCCATAAAATATCTCTCTCTTCGAAACTCAAATATGCCTTACTCTTTGTTTGGAATGAGGTGTAAGATGGATGTAATGAGTTAGGGATGAATTATAGATGAGGTGTGGAAGAAATATGAAAGGAGTGGATGGATTGGGAGTCTACTTAAATGAGTACTAAAAACAAAAAAAATATTGATAAATAAGAGTTTTTTTTTCAGTTGTGGTCTCAATATTTTATACTTTATAACACTTAAGTCTTAAAAGTTAATTTGTATCAGTTACATCTCAAATTTTTCAAATCGTATCATTTAAGATTATAAATGCTATTTTTGTTTCTTTTTCTTTGAAAATACATAAAAAATACAAAATATATACTCAATCATTCTTAAAATATTTAGACATTTAATTTATTATAATAACAAACATGACAAAAGAAAAAAATTATTTTCATGGCATTTTTAAAAATATTTAATATTTTTATAAATTAAATTAATTTTTTATTAAAAAATAATCTTACCTACATTATTGTTTTATAATTAATATTATTAAATATATTATTTCGATTATCTTGATATTATTAATTTTTATTATGTTTATTTTTTTATTTTATACATTCTTTTAAAACTTAATAATAGTATATATAAAGTTATTTATGTGCATACATATATATATATATAGTTATAAGTTGTATTCTAGAAATTTTTTACAAAATAAAAAATAAATATGTATATTATAAATATTGATAATCTCGTGATAGTTCGGTAATAAATATTAAAATTTTATAGGTAAGAATTTGTTTTAATGAAAAATTAATTTAATTTATAAAACCATTAAATATGTTTTAAAATGTCATGAAAATATTTTTTTCAATGTCATATATTTGATATTGTTATAAATTAAGTGGTCCAATTTTTTTTAAAGATTGATTCAACATTTTTTTGTATTTTATTTATGTATTTTGAAAGAAAAAATATATAAAAATAGCATTTAGGGACCAAAACGATACGATTTGAAAAGATTGGAGATCTAACTGATACAAAATCAACTTTCAGGACCTAAGTGTTACAAAGTATAAAAAATATGGACCTCAGCTAAAAAAAAATTGATAAATAATTACTAGCATATATATATTATTTACCACATTATCTATATTACTTTTTTTTTTGTTATTTTCAAATGCAAAAAATAAAAATACATACAAAATTAATATTTCTCTTTCTCAATTCCTCCTAGTAAGGAAGAATAATTTTTGGTGGCCGAGGTAGATTCACAATCCACACTCCTCTCCCTTTTTTCACCCTTTCATTCCTACCATACAAATGAAGCGTAAGGATTGATCAACCCAATTCATTGCCTTTAATCGATCATTCCTCTAACCTCTTCTACCAAACAAAGAGTTAAGAGTATTTTGGTCTGAAAATGAGTTATCAGCATTGAATTCAAATTTTATAAAATAAAAACATATATTTTCAATTCATATTCTTATTATGCATTTTTTTTCTTCACAAGTTTCCCTTTTCAAACTATTGGGAAGATCAAATTTCTCAAACAATTAATTTTTTGTTTGTAAACAATAATAATAAATATCAAATTTAATCCAAGACCATACTTTGTATGGGCCCTAGTACAAATAAAAAAATGAGGTCCATATCATCACAAGTCATAATTCACAAACTTTATTTTTTATTTAAACATATAAATATATGTAATATATATTTGGAGCCCACACCAACTCCCACACTTTATTTTCAGTCATGGCCGACAATGTCGACCATTCATTATTTTAATGGCTAATTGGAATAGGGAAATTTCAGACTCCATGCATAATAATATAGTAAATTTTTTTAATATGCCATCATAAAAATTTCTCCCACTAATGTGCTCCTACCATATTTTGGACAAAAATACCCCTTTCAGTTAAAATCTCAGATTTAACACTTCACATATTTCTCTCTTTCTCTCTCTATCTCTCTCCTCCATCATTCACAACCAGTTTTACAGAAACCCAACTTGAAATAGTCGAATATACTGAATCGAACTGCAATATTTGGACTACTAAGATCTATAAGTTTCATTTCATGTGAAGAAATTGTCATTCTTGGTATTTTTGAAGAGAAAAAAATCATGGGTAAGTACTCCTCTCATTCTATCTATTTGTGAATATGAAATGCCATGGTTAGATATTAGTTTTGAACTATTCTGGTGTTGAGTGTGGAATTTTTTTTATGCATTTTTTTGATCTATTCTTCGGATATGGAAGATCTGGAAATTTGTGGACTGCCAATCAAAATCGATGGTAAATCGACTCTAAATTGATGACATTTTGATGGTACATCAATGCCCTACCGATGTCCCATCGATGCTATTTCGATGTTGAGGTGAACATATAATTTAGATGTTATTTTCAATATAATATCGATGGTATATTGATGCTGAATTGATGCCATGTATGTTGATGTGATTCAACATCGATATACCATCGAAATGAAATTGCCTACAGATGGCGACCATCAACATTGATTACGCATCGAAATGTCATCGATGTGGCATCGATATTGCATTGCAATACATTTAGCGTTATATAGGCATCAAGTTTTCATCGATTCATTATCGATTTTACTTTACTTTTATAATTTTCTTATGCTTTTTTTGTAAATTTGCGGGTTCCAGAGTTCGATTGCAAAGAATATTACTCTTCGTGATCCATTTCCTAGAGGGAGTGTTATTAAGGAAAATCGTAATCATCCGGCACGGTTGTTCCACAAACAGCTCCTGGGCCAAGTGCATGTATAGGAG